>NW_004567108.1:22508240-22542655 GCF_000260355.1 Condylura cristata | reverse complement strand
GGGCAGGCGGGAATCGAACTCATGCAGAAGCGGCTTTAGATTCTCGGTGCTGTGCTTTAACCCGCTGCGCCACCAGGGAGGGCCATAGAACTTTTTTTTTTTTTTAATATTTATTATGCATACAGAACTGGGGTACAAGCCAGAGGAGTACTGGTAGTGAGAGGATTCTCTAGAAACAGAGTGGGAAGCAGAACAGTTTGATTGACAAAATACACTGCTGAGGGGAGCAGCGAGTGGGTCAGGAGAGGTTTGCCACGCAATGTGGGTCACCTCTGGGGCGGGATCGAACTCATGCTGAAGTGACTTTAGCTTCTTAGTGCTGTGCTTTAAGCCGCTGTGCCACCAGGGAGGGCCTCTCAGTTAATATTTTAACAATGGCAGGATTTAACAAATGTTTTACAAAATTCATGGAAATTTAACCATCAGCTCTCTTGGGCCAGAATGCTTCAGCACAGTGGTGTATCTGGCCATCCCAACAGCAACACGTGTCCTCCATTCTGTCCTGACTTCTGACTCCTAGAATGACTGCTTTGACAAGCCATCCAGGACAACCAAAGCAAATGGTTTGTTTCAGTGCCCCAGGTACAGGTATTTCTCTTAGATTGGAAAACTTCTGAGTTACCATTGTATCTTAAAATGATTGAGTCTGTAACTATTTTTATTTGGAAAGCATACAGAGACAAACAGCTATGGAATAGTTAAGTCTAGATTGCATAATTGAAAGGCAGCACTGGCAATCAAGGGTTGATTTGGATAGTATAGACAGGAAGCTGGACCATACAAAGCCCAAACTTCTTGTCTTCATTCATGAATGCAGATTTCAAAGAAAATAATAGACATAATTATAGGATTTGTTTAAGAGTCTAGACCGTTGAGATTATTAAATGTAACATTCTAGATTACTCATTAGTGATCTCAGATGTACATGATGTATGGTAATATGCAGTTGTCTAATGTGTGAATTGCAATCCCAAAGCTGAGCTGTTGTACCAAGTTTCAGAGGCAGTGGGTTCCACCACTGATTTGATATCCTTCCCTCTTTGTTTATAGGCAACTAAGTTTATGAAGAAATGAACATCTTGTCACCAAAAAAGACCAGCTGCTACTTCTAGGACTAAGAAAAAACAGTCTTTGTGCATGTCATAAATATTTCAGAATAAATTTAAAGGCAGTGAGCAATAGTTCACAGTCAGATATACTTGTCAGTGTTCTAAATTGCAAACAGCAAATCCCTTTCCAGTTTAAGCAAAACAGGAATTTATTATAAGATAGGCTGTCTGGAGAGTCAGGAAATCAGGGTTAGAGGCCATGCATACAGAACATACAATTATGCCCTGTGAAGAGACATTACTGATTGCTCCAGCAAAACCTTACTGCCATCATTGCTGGATGCAGATACTATAACTTCTACTGCTGATTCTGCTCAATGGATGCCAGAATGGTCATCAAGGCTGCCCCCAAATGTGATGCTACTATGCTTACCAGAAAGAGAATAGTTCTTGCTGATGAATCCACAGGATGCTCGTATGCATCTTAGGTGTGAGGGTGTTTCTTATGGGTAAATCTAGCATTATCCAACTGGGAGAGCGGGTTCCTGGCTTCTGCTTTGTGTAAGTATGACTGCAAAGCTTGAGAACCTTCATAGGCAAGAAGGATGTTTGAAAGTTTCAAGTTGGCCACAAAAAGTTACAGATTTGTTATACCAGAACTAAAAAGAGTAAGATGTTATAGTAGATATAATACTGCATCAGTGGTGTAGGACTTTCCTCTCTCTTATTTGTAGTTATGGGGCTTCACAAGGCTCTAGGTTTTGGTCCTCAGGATGTCAAAGGTTTTCAGCACTATGATTATTCATAGTAATAGGGACAATTTATAAAAAGTACAGGAAGTATTGTCACTGGATATCAATTTGGAATTTAAATTTAGCTCAGAAGTTTAGATTTTGCAGGAAAATAGGCAAAACATTAGACCAGTTGTAGTGCCTCAAATATTAATACCAGATATTCTGGAAATGTGTCTAGAATTTATTGATATTTTGGCTTTGTAATATGAAAGGGGATTTATAAAAGTCGTTCTTTTGAATATCAAATTCTGTTAAGTGAAATACTACTTTCATTGTTACAATTTAGCAATGTAAATCTCAAGGAACCTACTTTCTTGAAGTCATATACCTTTAACTGACTCATAGGATTTTTACCTCTAAATCTCAGGAATATAGCCACTCCAGAGATGTAAATAAAGGTCCTCTGTCAAGCATACCACTGAGAAAGCCATGCAGGGGGATTTTGAAATTTTCAGGAGCTTTTTTGGCTCCCCCCAATTTACCAGTTTTCTCAGTAAGCATTTGACTCTATTCCAATAAAAGAACTCCAGTTTGGATTCCTCTGGGACCGTACAATGCTAGGTTCCAATTCTGCTATGAGGGAGAGCATCCAGATTGTACAGACTTTTAAGCAATGAATTTACAGGTATTTGTTAAGTAGCTGTGAAGAGAGTCCTTGTGTTGAATGTTTGCAAACACACTTTCACCCCTCCATGTATAAGAACAGGTTGTTATTGTAAATAAAGCAGCATTATTTTATTTTTTATAGGTGAGAATGCTGTGCCCCTCTACCACATATTATGCAGTCAAATTTCCCAGTGGGAAACTCATGGGGATCAGCACATCTGGAGTGCCATGGATAAAAATCAGTCTCACCCTGAGAAAACCATCTTTGTGATCATGCTATTTTCCTTGCCAGGTAAGGGTCATTCTGATAATTTTAAAAATATATTTGTATGCCAGTTCTTAGTATAGAGTTAACTCCTTTGTGAGAGCCTACACGTAACTGCTGATACATAATTTCATAAATACCATTATGCCTCCCAGGAACATCACTGCCTGGCTGCATCGATAGTTCAAGGAGGTTAAGAGCTGCCATAGTAGAAATCACAGATTGCTAACGGCCTCTCTAGCTCTATCTTGAAGACCAGGGAAGAATTTCAGAAATAAGAGACTGCTAAACAGAGACTTCAAAGACAGTAGTTTCCCATGCAAAAGAGCAGAAGGGAAAAGTCTACACAGAGGATAGTATACAAAGACACAGTGAAAGAGAATATGGTACACTTTGGGAGCCAGCAATAATTTGAATTTCACTGTAGAATATAGTTTAAGGGATAAAGTGATAAGCAAGAGGAGACTACGGGCATAAATAAGAGCCAGTTACAGAAGGACTGATAACCCTTTTTAAACTCATAGGATTTTAGACTGGAAGACGTAACTGTTCATTCATTCACTCAACATATTTTTTTAAGCAGCGCCTAGCGCCTCCTATGTGCCATGCACTATGCCAGCCATTGGAGTTGCATCAATGTGTGAACAATCAGATGTCTCAGTCTACATTCTAGGGGACAGAGAGGGCAAATAATAAATGTAAGAAATTCTTAAGTAGCATGCCAAGATTTTAGGATTTTTGTGTTTGATCCAGTATGAGAGCCATTTTTTCAACAGGGGACGTAAAAGAGATCAGAGGTTCACAGTCGAGAATATATTTTGATAATGGCATTTGAAATTTCAGCATACTTTTCACTTTTCTGAGTCAGACTAAACTAACATTTCTCAGACACAAGACAGACTTTCATCTTCTACCTGTTCTGATCAGGAGTGCTTCATAGTCCTGAATCTTAGGTTCTCAATAGTAAGTATAATTAAATAGAAAGAGACTGGTAGACTGGTAGCAACACTACTAATATATCTTAAAGTCATTAGGAACTCAATGAAGTGATACTGCTTTGTAGAGATGTTCTACTAATGCGCCTTAAGCTGACGGCTGCAGCCACCAAAGTCTTTGCCATAGAACTTTTCAGAAATTGCACCAAATTTAGAGGACTATGTAATTACAATATTTACCCGTTCAAGGTAACTTATCTGTCCCCAGTGTTTTTGCCCTATAATAATTAAGAGTTGGTCACAAATGTTAAGGAATTTAAGAAGTAAAGTTTTATAGTTAAGTAAATTTTTGATGATTATTGCTTTGAAGAGAGTAAAATTACATGTAGTTTAAAAAGCAAAACTCTACACCCTACCAGCAGGGTAGATTCTACTGAAGCACCAACAGATTGCTCTAAAGATAAATTCCAAATTACCATCAACTTCCTATTTTGGGAAAGAAGAAAGGGATCCAAGCTTAAGCTTCCGTTTCTTTAAAACAAATTGTGATGTGGTTAACAACGTGGCATTTTTGATTATATGTTGTGGCCACACTAAGTCCCTGAAATCCAGGAGACTATTACACTCTGGTCCTTTGTGCAGGAACCAATCCAGAAGCAAATTGTGGCTGATAGTAACTGACAGTATGAATTACTGCACGCTCACAGCCTGTGCCAGCACCTCCGGGATGATGTCACTTTTGCTCAGATGGGAAGCTAAATCTGTGTATGTGCTAGAACCAGCCTCCCAAATTCAGGGAACAGCAAGGCCTTTCAGCAGCTGTTTGAAAATAGCCAGTACCTTAGAAATGAATCACTGTGGCATCTCGTCAGCTCACCCTGATAAAACTGGAAAAGGTTTTTCTTTGTTGAGTTTCTGCCCTTAATCATGTAAAGCCCTTTATAAAAGGAGAAACTGACTCATTTATTTATTTGTTATATGAAAACCAGATAAGTCAGTGAATGTGAAGGACGACATTAATTTCTCTTCAGCAAGCTGACCTGCCTCTGGGTTTGCCACTCGTTATGGTCCATTTGGAGACATTCTGCTGCTGATAATTGCCATGTGGATTCATAGTGACCTTTAGACATGCTCCTCTAATTTGAAATAAATAAGAACATTGAAAGATGAACTATCTTCTTCATTAGAAATGCTCATTGCATGGCAGTATAGAAGATGGGAAAGGCCCTAAAAGTTAATATATATTTGCATCTACCCATACAGCCAAGATGACTCAAAGATGACTCAAATCTGAGAAGAGCTCATCCCAAATATACGTGTCTGGGAAGAAGTCAGGAATTGGAAATAGTCTTCCAAAGGATGAAATCATAGATTCAATATCCACAACCCAAGAGCAGTTTGGAGATTTCATCTTTTACTTTTGTCCACTAAAAAACCCTCCTAAATAATATCAAAATTGTGTCAAGTGAAGGGGTAAACAAACTTATGGTTTAATGTCTTTGCCCATTATTAGCAATATAATCTATTTTGGGGAAAATGTAGACCTTCTGAGTCCCAACTGTTCTTGACAGATAAGAAGTCTCCAAATTGTCTTTAGGGACATATTTATTTTTACTTCTTAAATTTACACATGATTTCCGTTAATAAGTTAGAATCTTAAAGCAGTTTATTTCCTGTATTTATATACCTTAGAAAGTACTCAGTTCTTCTGAAACAACGGTCCCTTTGAAAATAGATGCCATTAAAGTAGAGGGAGGAGAATCTTTCTTCAATATGTTTCCTTTTCCTAGAAGGGATGACTGACTACAGCTGTTGCAATATAGTTTTTCCAAATTAGCAAAATGGAAAAACATTGTTTGTGAGGGAGAGTGTGGGCTATCCTAGGGTTCCCTAAAAAGGAGGATTTGAGTGGACAGTCCTTGTCTGGGGAAAGGCAGAAGTGGAGGTTGACAACCCCAGCGTGGTGACAGGAGATACACAGTGGGTGTAATGAGCACTCACTTCTCAACCTTAGTGTCCCCAGGTCTCTCTTATTCAGCAGGTTCAAAATTCAGTCACTGAAGTTTCCCGCTTCTCCTTTGATTTCAGTGAAAGTCCCACTACCACCCTGCATATTGGCAGAAAAGCCTGGGCATCCCCTTTTGACCCCTTTCCATCTTTTTTCACCACAGCCAACTCATCATCAAGTCCTTACCTTCTAACTCACTTATCTCCTCAGGTTCTCAAATTCTCTTCCATGTTCCTCATTCTCTCAATAAGTACACGTTTGTCTACCCCCTTGCAAACAAGTCTCCTAACTACTCCCAGTCCTGTTTTCACTAATCTGATCATTATACTTTCTAAAATAGACTTCTGATGATCTCATTTTTTTCTCTTTAAGAATTCTTCATACCCTTCAAGAAAAATTAAAACCTAAAGTCCCTTGGATGACATATTATAACTCAATCAGCATCCTTTCTCCCACTTTTGCTTCTTCAGAAATTATAATTTCTGCCTTAAATCCACTTCCTTCCTTCTCTTGGATAATCTCCCCTTGTCTCTCAAAAATTGGTATCTTCCCCCCAAGGCAATCTTCCTCTGAACTTCTGGCCCCCATCACAAAGTGACTCAAGGTCCCTCTTTCTGACCACTGTCCAGCATGGATCTTGAGGGTAGGTGCAGTGTTTCAATTTTGTCAGTTCAGTGTCTAGTATATGTCTGGCCATGTGACAGGAAAATGAATACAGGGAGTCATCAGAGAAAGTCACAGAGAGAAGATGGAGCTAAACTGGTTCAATTTTGGTGGAGACTTACGATAAAGTAGAGAAGGAGATTAGAGGCAGAAGGAATGATATGCACAGGAGCCTGAATGCTTGCCTTATTTAGTGAACTACAGGTTATTTAGAACATCTGTGGTGTGAATTTTGTGGTGTGAAGTGTGTGTGTGTGAATTTTGTGGTGTGAGCCATGTGGGACACATTTGTTATAATCTGCAGTGAACTCCTTTCAAGGACTAGGAAAGCTTCCTGATGATTTTCTTGAGGCTCTAGGTAGACTTAAAAATGAAGAAATGTCCAAACAGGATTCTACAAAGTAATATTCTTATAAAGAATATTTTAAAAAACAAAAAATATTACAATGCAGTTTAACTCTGTTAGTGATAAGAATGGATAGATGCTCTTATAATTTGGGAATATTTGTTCTAATAGTTACAAAAGTTATGAATAAAAGTCTTTTAATATTGTTGGCACAAATCTGGGATTCTATATAGCATCTCCTTGGAGGTAATGTTGTTAGCAGGTACCCTGGGGCCCTCAAACCTTGCTCACTTTAAATGAGTTCTTCCATTTGCTACATAAAGACAAGCCATATTCTTAGTGACTAAGATCTTTAATAGAAAGGAACTTTAATAGAATTAATGTGAAATAGAGTGAAAAGAAAAAAGAATAATAATTTCCAATTAAACATTCAAAGTTACCTAATCCTTTCATGGGTAAATGTCCAGCCAAAGAGGGTCATTAAGGCCCCAAAGCTTGCTACATGTCTAAGGTATCTTCTCCTAGAGACCCATAGAAAGCAGGCAGAAGGGCCAGGCAAGTCTGGAAGAAAAGGAGCAAAATCCAAACAAAAGTCACGATAACAACCACCACTGTCAGCCTCCCCATGGAGGAACAGATGGTCCCTTTTTTGTGCCTCTGTGGCCCTTCTTTTGGCCAACCTTGTCTGTCTGGACATTTACCTACAAGGGGATGGGTAACTTTGGGTATTTCATTGGAAAATTATATCTTTTCTCTCTTTTTCTCTCTCTATTGCACACTAATTCTATTAAAGTTTTTTTTTTTTTCTATTGACAGTCTTACACATTAAGAGTATGTTTTGTCTTTATGTGGCAGATGGCAGAACCTATTTAGGGTGTACAAAGTTTGGGTGTCTCAGGGTATCCCTCAATCTGCTGGCTAACAGAACCAAGTTGCCCAAGAAAATAATGGGCTTACTGAAGATACTTTCTATCAATATATGCTAATGTATATCTATGTATGAAGTTATTATTGAATGCCCTACTTTTCATTTTCTTTTACCTTTTATTTTTTATACTCTTATTTTATTGTAATGTTTTGTTGTTTATTTGTTTTTGCTATCAGATAAAAATTCATGGGGCATCTCTGAGAATAATCACAACAGGATACTTATTTCACTTATAAGATGATCAGTTTGCTATTTCTTCATTCCCTCATCAAATCTCTTAATATCTTCATTTGGCTAAGCTTTTCCAGATTAATTTTAGTTCCTTGAGTCAGATTTGTTAGAAAACTGCAACTTTTATGTATCAGAATTTTCCTCCCTCTGGATCACTGCAAAATTTTCCTTTCTGGGTTGTGGCCAAATTGTGGTGAGTTTCCTGATTCTAAGTTTCAAGGCCTGCCTTTGTCTTTTGTCTCCTTTCTGGGGTTGCTGTCTCCTTCTGAGGTGGGCTTGGGACACATGGCATCAATTGGACTTGAAGAGCCATAGCTGATCTTCCAAAAAGGTTAGCAAAATTGCCAATCACCGTTTGCTGCTTTTTTCTTATTTCTTTTCACTTAATAACTGTAACTCAAGTCTTTGTTTCTCTGAAGGAGAATGCAGACAGTGAACCATCACTGGTGACTCAGTAGTCGAAGACAGCCTCCCTGATCCTTGTTTCTGTGTTTTGTTTTTATTTTTCTCAAAATTTTGCTTGTGGTTATTTCTTCAGTGGGGGAACAGGGGACAATATCATCTTATATATTCAGTGACTTTAAATACAAATAACTGAAAAAGTGGTCAAATTTGTACTATTTCATTTATAGGTAGTTGCATAAGTATGCATAAATAGACAAGTTACAGGTTACTATAGCATTGCTCATTTTGTTGTATCAGTATACCAAGGAAGATTAGAAGTTGCACTTTCATTTATTGTTTTGTAAACAATCCCCAAACCTCCTGACATCAGTTTCAAAATACACTTGTCCCATTTCTGTAACATGGGTGAAGAAGATAAAAAAAAATATGCTATCTTCTTACTTAAAACTACAATATTTAAATAAAATTCTCATGATTTAAAAAGTGCTTTACATACTTGGGATCATTAATTTTCTTGATAAAACCTTTTAACTTTTTGTCCTTTGTCTTCCAGTTTTATACTTCCATGTTTCTGCTCTGCCAAACTGCCTTCTGATTTAGAAGTTTCTCTTAGAATTTTTGGGGCATTTTATAATTACTCTATTAGTAGACTTTAGGGCACTAGTAAGAAAGTATCTGCTGATTTGAAGTTAGTGACTCTTGGCGAGTCAAGGAGTTCTTAGTAGGTAGGGAGTAGTGTTTGGAGGAGGCATGGGCTTCACTTCCGGAACATTCCCTTGTGCTGGGGGCAGGAAAGGAGGAATGAAGTTTTCTGATATTTCTCCCTAGGCCATGGCTATCACCTAGGATTTAATTATTAAATTACAGGGTGTGTCTAAACGAAGGCCTTTTATTATGTTGTCTTCTTTGGGAAAGAATGGATTAAATTGAGGGTAGACAAAGTTCTGACCTCATCTAAGTAAAGGTATTACAGGTCAGATTTTTGCCATCCAACTATTGGACATCATATGTGATATACAAAAGTTGATGGGCAATTTCAATACAATATAGTATTAATTTATTTATGCAGCTAATATTTCTTGAGTATATTTTACAATCCAGGTGCTATGTATCGATGCTGATATTTATTAAGTAAATACAATGCAGTCTTCTGTTCTAATATAGTCTATTTTTAAAATGTGATGTCTCTGGATATATAATCTTAAGTGAAAGCAGGCGAGTACTTCTATTTAAAATATCTGCTTTTGCTTTGACAAAATAAAAATGATGTATAAGTGGAGAATTATTGACAGTTTAATACTATTTTCCTGGTTTCTCTAATGCAACAAAAATATTCATTTAAAATAATTTTTAATAATTTTAAATAACTTAAAAATTAATTTAATTTGAATAAATATTTTGTATTTCGAAAACAAATTGCACACATTTTGTCCAAGTAGAAAAATCTCAAGAATATTAGGTTTGTTAAATGTCATTAGGGTTATAATTCAGAAACACCAATGATTTGAGATCTGTAGCATGTACCTGAATTAAACATTGATTTTTATTTCTTTATGTTCCTCTGATTTTTTCCTCTCCTTTTACTTTCCCTTCAGCAGAATCTAGACATAGAGCTTTGGACCTGTACTTGAAAACTTGGTTTAAATCCAGTCTTTGCTACTAGAGGTTGCATAATTTTGATAAATTATATTTATCCTGTCTTGCTCTAGTCTTCTTATTTATAAAAGGACAGAGTTATATTGAGTAGTTGAGATTCCTTCCAATTTTGACATTCTCTGATTCTTAAATCTTTCTGGATTTAAGCATAGAAAATGGATATATGAGCATGAACATATGTAGAGAATGCTAGTAAAAATAGGAACAACTCAGGCCCTCCCTGGTGGCACAGCAGGTTAAAAGCACGTTAGGTTAAAAGCACAACACTAAGAAACTAAAACCACTTCAGCATGAGTTTGACCCCCGCTCTGGAGGTGAACCCACATGGCTCAGCTGGACCTCTCCTGACCTGCCTGCTGCTTCCCTCAGCAGTGTACTTAGTCAGTCTGCCTGTTCTGCTCTCCACTCTGTCTCTGGTGAATCCTCTCATCGCCCCTGCACCTCTGGCCTGTACCCCAGTTCTGTATACATAAATAAATAAATCTTAAAAAAAAAGAAAAAAAGAAAGAAACTAAAATTTTTGGATTTCATTGGAGTTAATAAAGAATTCTATCCTGTTCACACCAAACACGGACTTCCCTACTCTGCTAGATTTATGCTTTACCAATCGCATTTTTTAAGGAAAATACTTATGTATGGCTGAGTGAGGCATTCGGAGTAAATGTAGGATTTAGTAACAGAAAAAAACTACAGATACTAACATTGTCCTTGGTCAGGGCAGGTACAGTCTAGATAATCTCTCTCAGATTACATTGCAAATCACAGCGGTAGCCTGCAGGCATCCTGTTGACGCAGCTCACTTTTGACATGTCCTTCAAAGCCTTTCCTGATCCCTTCCTAAATTGGAAGCACCTTCTTCTTTGTGGTCCGATTCATTTCTGTTCAGTATCGTATTAAAATGACCTGCACACTACTCCCGCCCCGCTCAAATGAGTTCTCTCCAAGAACACAGCTATCGCAGCTGTGTATTTCCCATAGTGCTTTGCACACATAAAACCCCACTTGATCATTTTTGTTAAAGTAAATACGTCAGTTCAGTAGCTGAGACAACAACAGTTAAAAACAACTACAAAAGTGTTGTTTTTATCTCCTTAATTTCCAAAGAACTTAATAGAGGTACTGAAATCTGAATTTGATAGTGGCAGCATGGTGTCCAAGAGTCTCATTTCTACTGAGATAATGGGGCTTGAGCAAGTCTGTTAAGATGTAAACAGATTCTTTCCTGGGATTTTGGAAAGAGACTCCAAATGCCTTTGCTGTTACCCAGGGGATGCCCTTCACTGTTGGTCAGCCAATCAGTGATCCAGTCAGGGACTATCTGCAGTCTCTCTTAGAGCCTGGTGATGTGGTGCTGTTTCATCACATTATTGATTAGGTGTACACACACACACACACACACACACACACCCTTAGATTATACAAAATATAATGTTAATTTGTTGAATATTAAACTTTGTGGATGGCTACTTTGTGGCCCTTACATTTGTTCTCACACATCTGTTTCATCTTTTTTATTTTTCTATCCTATATTCTGGTTTTCTTCTTTATAATTTTACTGTTCTATGAATTTTTTATTTTTGCATTACATTTTTAAAGATCTAATTAGTATTATGATCTATTACACTTTCTTATTCCTAATTTACCATGGTGATGAGGAACACTGAATTAAGAAGGCCTGACTACACTATTAAAAACATTCTCAGTGGGGGATTGGGTGGGGGGAGAACAAAGGAAGCAGAGAGAGAACACAGCATATTTCAACTATAAGCTGTCCAATAAGGCTGGAAGGTGTCTATGTAGACAGGGGGAAAATACTAAGGAGAATACAAAGGAATAGTACAAGAATTTTAAGAGAGTTAAAGCTAAGGATTGGTCCAGTCTTGCAAAACCCACTTAAGATAGCAGTAGCAGTTTTTAGAGCTATTTTCAGAACAATAGATAGATAGAAATTATAGGCCCATTGCTTAAGAATGATAGTATAGTGTTAAAATAGAGCACTTCTATTTTTCTTCTGACTATGCCAAGGAGAATGCTCTTTAAGCTGGAAACATTGACAGATCATTGCATTAAGAAGTCACTGGCATCCATGCTGTAACTTCAGTGATAACTTAAATGTTTTAGATGAAATCAAATCCCCATACCCAGACTAAATTATGCTTTAGGCAATAAATAATTTCATTGATATGCTGGTAAAGCTATCATATTCTTTGAGAAATTTAAGAGAAAAGAAGAAAAATTTAAAAAGAATGGAGAAAGATGTGGGATATGCAAAACACTGTTTCCTATCACCACTGTTAAAAAAATATGTTACTAATTATTTGAATGAAAGTAGAAGTGTCATATTTCTCAAGTTTACATAAAATCAGATCCATTACATAAAACAACCTCTGGGAAAGAAATTCAATATGTTGGGTGGTAAAATTAGAATTGAAAAATGACATAATCTGTTGAAAAGATACAGATGCATATATGGTAAAATTACAACCTAAAGTTGTATAACTTAACTAATGTGTAACTCGAAGTTGTATTTTTAAACTGTAGTTGTATTGGACAAAAGGGACCTGATGGTTGAAATTTAGGTGAAAACAGAGAGTGTGGATTAATCCAAACCACAAATACCATCAGTGTGCTGGTGCCTTTATACAAGTGAAGGTGATCTAAAGCTTTGTTAATAGTTATTTGTACCCAGGTTATTAAAAGGATTTTTGTGAATTAGTATTATGTCCACGTAGGCACTGTCCTTTAATAAAAATAGCAATAAAACCCAAGAATATTAGGGTTATTCTTATTGTCTTAGTTTTGTCCTAAGAAGAAACAACAACAGAGTTGAGCAAGTAGAGTAGACATGTCTAAATCCAATGCAAAGGACACCTTACCTGATGAGAGAGACTAAAAGAGGAAAGGATTTAACAATTGCAGATGTGTCCATAGTTAGGGAGTAGCAGGATAACCATATACATTACCATATACATATATAAACATCTGGCTGCTTTAATACAGATGCCCTGACACTTCTGTTCTCCAAATCAACCATGCTCCCTGGTGATATTACATTGTAATTAAAATGAGACATTGACAGAATGCACAGGATCAAAGTGCTTTCTAATCTGGATGATAACCAGGATTATTGGATGAGCTTAAAAAAAAAAATATAGTACCCAGCCTCACCTTAAATCTACTGAACCATAATTTCAGGTAGTGGACTCTGGGAATCTGTTTTTTGTAAAATTCATTTGACTCCACTGATCTACAGATTTTAAAGATTTGTAAATCACTGTTTTGTGATGTGGTGGGTGTGTAGAAGCCACGAGCTGGATTAGAGAGTATTGCTATATCAGTCAAAGAGGCAAGACAATACTAGTGGTTTCCAGAATTTGGTCTTCATGGACCAGAACAGCTCTTAAAGAAATAGGGTTCATCAATAGGATGATTGACTTTCTAGTTTAACAAATCAGACTATCTATTACTTTTGTAGTTTTACTTTAAAGAAGATAATAAATAAGACCTGAGCAGCACATGACATAGGACGAAAAGACAGTATTTCAGATCAGTGAAATTAGGCAATTTTTTTTTTATTTCACCATGGAATGGCAACAGTTTCTTTATTAAATCTGGTATTCCTCCTTTTAAGCAAATAGATAAACCTGGGTCTCAGTATAAATCTATACAGCATAATTTCAATGAGTGAGTCTCAGGAATCTGTGCATTTAATAGCTCCCACCCCAGAAATTCTAAGTTAAATGCAAACCTCAGAATTAGAGAGTAAACTCCAACATTTTGAAGCATCTATGATGAAAGCTACTAGTAAATTTGTAAAGAGATAGTGTTTTGTTATGGTGTCAATAGTTGAACCTCCATTTAATATCACATATTTAATATTGCATGATTTATTATTAGTAATTTAAAAGATATGCTTGAGATAACCAGTTATCCGAAACTCCAAACAGACTGAAGACACTGTACTACTTTTTAAAACAAGGTTTGCTTTGAACTTGAAAGAGGAATTAGCTTCACATGAAGGAAGTAGTCATGGACCTAATTATGACACATTGATGTGTAAAATTGCCAAACAGATAACTTGTTTGTGCAAGAATTTTTACTTTCAAGATAAGTGACTCATTCTTCCCAGTTGCAAATCACATATTAGTTAAATAGGACATCAAATATATGTTTATTCCTGAGAAAGGGAACCTTTGGGGTCTTTCTTGTTATTTTGAAATAATGTTGCATTTTCATGAATATCTCATTCTATCACAACTTAAGTATCTGTCCCAGTAATAGAATTGTAGGAAAGAATGGCAGTGGTGCCCAAAGACCCTCTTTAAGTGTTTAGAGTTTATAGTTCTGATCTGGACTGTTCTCCCTGATGTTTCCACCCAAACCGTCTCTGTATCTAAAAGCTCTAACTTTGGTTGGTAGTAAGGACCTGAGTTAGAGGCAAAAGAAACTAGCTAAAAAGCATCAAACAATTGGATATATAAATCATTGGTCAACATTTTTTAAAAATCTAATCCATGAGAAAACTTTTCCTATCCATTGAGCCATTTGATCGCTTAGAAATATTGTAAATATATTTTATGCTTACTTGTTTTAACACCTAAACTCTATTTTTCTTGTATTCACTTATACATTCAATAAAATCCAAGTAGGAGTTAACTGTATGCCAGGCCCACAATAGTAGATACTGGATAAATTAGATCCCTGCTTTACAAAGCTATATTCTAATAAGGGGATAAAGAGATAATAAGCTTGCAGATAAACAGGTAAGAATTTCAGATAATGACAAGTGCTATAAAGAATGTTAAATGGATCAGAGAATTGTTGGGGGACCGGTTTTTAAATGGGTACTTTGGAAAAGGAGGAGATATTTGAGCCAAGACTTGATCACTGAGTAGCCATGAGTGAGGAGTTCCAGGGATTAAAAATAGTCAATGCAAAAGAGTCAGGAATATGCTGAGAAATTGAGAGGCCTATAGACCAACTGCAGTAAAATTGGGTGGGTAGAAAAGAAAGTCTAAAAGAAGATAAGGGGAATCTCCCTGGTGGTGCAAGGGTTAAAAATCACAGCACTATCAATCCATAATCCATAGGCAGCCACTGACTCTTGAGTTCCATCCATGGCCAGGAGCTGACCCACATGGTGCAGCAGACCTCTCCTGTCTCCCACTGTTTCCCTTAGCATAGACTTCAATTGATCTGCTCCCCACTCTGTTCTGGTGAATCCTCTCCTCTCCCCCCCTCCCCCACACCTCTGGCCTATCCCCCAGTTCTTGTATGCATGTTTAAAAAAAATAAGGGTTATATAGTGCAGGATCTTACAGGCCATGGCAGGAATTTGTACTTATTCTGAGTATGGTAGATTCTAAGCAGAGAATGAATACCTTTGTATTTTACAATGATAGCTCAGGCTCTGTATGGACAGCAACGAGGCAAGACGGAGTGAAGAACACCAGCTACAAGCTGTTGCATTCGTTCAATTTAGAGAGGATGACTGAGTGTTAGAGTGAACTTTTCAATTGAGGGAGATAGATGTTCCTTTCCACATACATTTCTCCCTGCTCTTAGACTACTGCTTCCCTCAATAGAGAATCATGATGCTTGTGGTTGGTCAGGACCACTCAGTCTTTATCAGGCCAGTGCCCTTCCTCAGGTTAAAATCCAGACCAATTTACCTCCGTTGTTTTTTTCCATTCCCTTTTTTCTTCCCACTGGTTTCTCTGTCCCTAGCCCTAATTATTCTGTCTCCAGAAGAACACAAGCTTGCAGCTTCTCTCCTACTCACCAGCCTACTCTAAAGGAGACATGGATGTTCATTTCTATGCTGTTGTTTTGAGAGTTTGACTTTTGCAGGTAGAGAAATATAGAGATAATTTTTTTTTTACAAATTAAAAAAGGCACAAAATTCAATTTTGGGCCAAAAAAAATTTATACGAATAAAAAATACAAAAAATTAAATTTATTGCACCAAATGAAGAGAAAGTGAGAGGTTGCCTTTCCTTTCACTAAATCTTAAGTACAATGGTAGGGAATAGGATGGGTTTTTAACACATTTTTTAAAAGGGAAGAAATGATGGTAGATAAGAATATAATAAAAGCGAATGTTTATTGAACTGTTTCTACATGTCAAGTACTGTCGCAAGTGTTTTCATGAATGATTCTTCTGTTGTCATCCACAGAGCAAGAGGCATAGAGCTAGTGAGTACTTGGCCCAAGGCCCACAGAGAGTAAGTAGATGCCCAGGATCTAAAGTCAGGTTTTTCTCTCTTCACTCTATGTTCTCCAGGTGAGATAACTGAAGCATCTAGAGAAAGGAGCTTTTGCTGGGGCAGAGCCGGGGAACCATTCACTACTGTGTGCTCTGCCTCCTGCCTCAGCCTCACGCATTCTGCAGACACTCTTGAACCTCAGCCTCCTCTACTCATGGGCCTTGCATTCAACTCCACTTCGCTTCAGTCTGCCTTTGGCGTAGGTCTTTGTTGATTAGTATTGCTTTACATATGTGGTCGCCAATGAAAAGAAACATGTGCCTGCACTTGTCAATGAATTTCTGAGTTGGAAGTATTGGAACCAATATTCATTTGCTTTCCCATCTGCTGTGCACTTATCTGAGGTGCTCTGGTTGCATCTGAAGGGGTTTTGGAGTGGGGAAACCAGCAGAGTAGAGATCCCTAAGCAAGAGGAAAACAAAGTTTCCTCTCTGTGGTTTGTCCCCTCAAAATGCTGAGATATTCATTTATTAGCTCATCTCTCACCCTTGGTCACAGCAGGCTCCAGGAGATTGTCTCACTACTGAGTTTTCTTTATGGATGTTAAAAGTATGTATGAAATTATAGGATTGAGTTTTCCTTTTTTCATACACAAGCTCATCATTATAAAACCCAGTAAAGATCCCTGAAGGAAAAACCACATGGACAGAGAGGGCCCATCTGGAGTAAAACTGATGGACAACTTTGTTCCCCAACCTGCAGACACACATCTCCAGGGGTTCAGTAGACAGCTTTTCTTATGATTTGAAGCTATTTTTCAGACTATCACCTCTTAGTTTCTGCAAAGCACAGTTGTACTTTAATGTTTATTTTGCCTGCTCCAAATCATTCCTAAGTCTGAAGTTGCAAGGTTTGAGCATATGTAATATTTACCTAATGATTTGACTTAAACACAAGAAAGGGAAAAGTTGAAAGTACCAGAAAAATCAGAAACACTCCATGAGATAAAGAAACTGGTTTTCTATAATCCTTTTGACAAAAACCTCTTAACACTTTATTCTTAGGGTTGATGTAATAACAGAATGGTTGACTTGATCATTTGTCTTCAAGCATGATAAAGTAAATGTGTGGGAACAGCTCTGTTTGCATGTGAGATACAATGTGATTTTTCTTCTACAGAGTAGAAGATGGATATATTTCAACACTTTGGAGAGACAAAGATTTTGGTACTCCATTTTAAAGTCAAAGTAGTCTCGTACTTCCCCAAAATCAGAACAAGGTAAAGTTCTGGCACATTTACCTATCACACATGGGTTAGCCATCTCATTTTTTGCTTTCTAATAGAAGACTCAAGTACTTGTTGATGCTAAACTGAAAATGACTGAACACAGTTTAGAATATGATCTCTTCTAAAGGAAGTTGTTGTTATACATGAACCAAGTCTATGTGAAAGAGAAAAACCTCCCAATTCTTTGTCTGTATACTTGCTTCGAAAAATTTATATTGTATATTGTTCCAGAAAGGAGATTTAAGGATATAATGCAAATATTAAGAAAAAATTAAATAATTATTTGAGAACATTGGGATGTCTTTAATATTGGGAACTATGGATATTAGGGGGAAAAATAACAGAAAAAGAACCACCTTTTTTCTTGTTGCTAGAAACCTTACTGTCACTTGAAATCTTAGTGGGGCAGCTATGCGGTGGCCCCCTAGAGCAGCCCAAAATTTCAGCAAGTTAAATTATTTTGAAAATGTTAGCTTTTTTTTTCTTTTTTAAATATAGTGCAATTTACTATTCTCATTAACTCCTTTGGTAACCTTCACTTTGGTTATTTATTAACCTCCCTTTAAAGTACAACTTAATCATTCAAGAAAGGTACAAAGTTCACTCAGTGTTTCTATTGTTCATAATAAGGATAATATGAAAGGCCACTGTATAAGATGAAACACTTCCTAAAACATAAACTTCAGCTAGGAAACAGTTAACACATGGGGCACAGGCTCTGAATAGCAGCCACATTATACAGGGGAATCCTGCAGAAAGATGGTGTCAGGTTAATGGACCATGCTCCCTGTGTTCCAAACACGCTATACTTTTCACTCCTAGCCTCCATGTCTTCCTCCTCCTGCTGTCCTTATAAGTGTGTCAGAGAAGACCAAATACTCCCAGTGGAATCCAAAAAGAAGAAAGTGGTAGAGCTCCTCTTCTCCAGAGATATGTTTTTTTTGCAATTCATCAAAGATGATGATGTCGAGGATCCTGAACAGAGAATGAAAACAAAAAGATTCAGGTTTTTTTTTTTCTCATTTGAAATAGCAGAAAAAGGAGTCATAGAAAACTCAAGTAAGTTGTTAGGTACTATATATAGAAACTACACATAGCTGTAGGTCTTTTACCTGTCCTCCCAGCACCATGAGCAGCCTTAACATGACATGTCAGGCAACATTTGTTTGAGAATATATAGTCAAGTGTCCTTTGGAAACTTAGATTCTGAGAATCAGTGTACTACTTTTTAAGGTGCAGGAGTCCCTTCATTTCCTACCCTGTTGATTGGCAGTAGATGAACAAATACTGTTCCTTATAGTCTGTTAGTTAAGGGTGCTTAGCTCTGTAATTGAATTCCAGGATTCAAAATGTACCTCCCCACTTAGTAGCTGAATACATGTAGAGAATTTGCTTAGCTCTTCCAGGACCAGGATTTCATTCATGAAGTGCATAGCACTGGACATCTGAACATGATAGCGTTGACCATCAGCCACAATATGGCAACCCTAGTCTTGAGAATGCCTCCAGTCATTCTCAAGAGGAAGATTCTAGAAACCTGTGGAACTTCTAGGAGTTAAAGACAGATTCACATCTACCTATGACTTTTTATATCTTGTGATAATTTAAAGAGCACTGAAAAGGGGTGCTTTCCACAGAGAGGTAGGGACTGTACAAAGTATTTTGAGTCAGAAAGAAATATTGGTGGATTTCTCTTTTCAAAGACATTTTTGAAGTTCTTTTCAATAAAATGAGGAGAGTTTATGATCTAATAAATAATAAAATATGATTTTTAAAAGGCCCGGAAAAGGAGACTTTTCAAAATTATTTTTCCTTAACAAGTGTGCCATTCCTTCAACAAATTGTGACCAATTACTCTATTTCAAGTGTTATGTTAAGCACTAGGGGAAAAAATGAAGAAGGCTTTGGTTTCTGTTCTTTAATAAGAGTTAGAGAATATAAATATTCTCGCCCTTCAAAATAGTTATCCTGGGATCCTGTAAATTTATTTCAGTATTGATGCCATTGCTCTTTTCAAAGAACTCTTGGATAGTGTCCAGTCTTTTATTTTGGAAAGTTTTAAGTGAACATCAATATTCAATGGATATCACATCCACCCACTCTCACCCCCCGCAAATTCTCCTTGGATGATAAATGCCACAGTTCAGAAGCCCCCAAGTTCTTACTTATCCTCACTGTTCCTATATCCCTGATAGGCCCTTCTAGAACACCTTATAGTCTACTAAAGACTACACCTTATAGCTACTAAAAAGCTAGTACTGAATTTGATCAAGATGTTCCAGAATTTTGCTGTTCTGCTTGATCTGCCTGGCCATACCTATTGTTGAGTATTTTCATATTTCCCCAATATAGTGTGTCCTACTGCAACTCCAATCATTTTCTCACATTCTCTTGTTCCTATTTGGTATCCCCAGGGTGCCATCTCCTATCCTAGGTTACTTGCATTCAGCTATTGATGAAGATCAAGTCTAATTTTAAAGGGTAAAATTTGGTTATGTTTAAAGACATTCATTTAAAAGAAAAGGGTATAGAATAAGACCAGTCAAAAATAGAAGTCCTAAAATTTTTCTTAACGAAGATAAATATCTTTGAAGTTTATCTGGAGTTCCCAAGGTGACTGCTCAGAGGGAATGACATTCATTTTGTCATATGAATTCTGATGTTTTTATGAGAAAACCAGAAATAACAGGCCAATTACTTTATTGTCACATCTCACATAGCAAGGAAATGTTAACTTTTAGAAGAGTTGTAATTTAAAGTTATAAACTTGAACTTAAAAACATTATTAAGGGCCCTCCCTGATGGTGCAATAGGTTAAAGCACAGTACTATGAAACAGTCCCCAGCCACTGCAGCATAAGTTTGATCCCCACCCAAGGAGGTGACCCATATGACGTGGCAGACCTCTCCTTTCTTGCCTGCTGCTCTCCTCAGCAGTGTGTTTCAGTAGATCTGCCTATTCTGCTCCCCACTCTGCCTCTGGTGAATCCTCTCACTCCCGCACCTCTTGCTTCTACCCTCGTTCTTGTATGCATAATTAAATAAATCTTAAAAAAAAAGAACATTATTAAAACTTAGTACATTGTTTCCAGCTATCAAAATGTCAGCATATAAAGTGTGTGATATATATTTTGGAATTTTGACTTCCTAGATATAAAATAAGTGTATATTCTGTGCAGTGACAGTGTGATTCAGAATTATTCAAAATTATAAAATTTGTCATAATTATAGAGAAAAGATAAGTTTTTGTCTCAGTGAATTCTGAAACGTGTTGCTGTATAAAATATTTATTTTTAAAAAGAAAATTTGTATAAGGGAATCTGAATTTATTTTTGCGTTGTTACAAGATACTCAAAAAAGCAAAAATAGAAGTCAGCAAAACAAAGCGGAAAGCATTTTCTGAAGAAAAAATTATTTATTGATTAGTAGAACACAATTTTGAATGAAATGAATATGTGAAATGTGCTAAAGACAGAATTGACATTAGACCACATCACTTAAAGAGTTGATGAATGAAAGCTTAATTAAAATTTTTGTTGGTTTAGCTGCTAAATCATTTGTAAGAAAAACAGGAGATTTTTTCCATAACGATAAGGATGCCGTAGATACATCAATTCACTCTGTAACATTGACCACTGAACTGAGGTTTATTGGTTGAATGAATGAACACATAGCTGATTAAAGGAAAAAATAAGATACTCTTTTAAAACAGTTCTTAGGACTACATCACTTTTAAAGATAACTTCTCTTCATTTATCTTGCACAGTAATTACGAGCTGATAGAAAATGTTTCAAATGAGAAGAGCAAAAAGATAACCGGGGTTCCAACCATCTATAATGACTCTAGTCATTTATGACATCATAGATGCAACAGGAGGGAATAATCCTAAGGAACATGAGTTGGAAGGCAAATACCAAATAGCTTCACTTATTTGTGAAATAAAACAAAGGGTCAGACAGAGCCAAACCACTAACAAACTCTAGAAGTCAGACTATAACATTGAGACTATCAGAGAGGGAGGAGGAAAGAGTTGGGCAGGGTTTGGAAGGGACTATAAGTGTCTTTTGGTGTGGTGTGGTGTGGTAACAGATCTGAAAAGGTGAGATCCTATTTTTTGGAATCATATGCAGTATTGCAAATCAATACTGTCTCAATAAAAATAAAAAAGAAAAAATTTTAGAAGTCTCCATAGTGAACTGTCTCTATTAAAAAGGTTATCAGGGCCCTCCCTGATGGTGCAGAGGGTTAAAGCACAGCACAGCACGAAGAAGCTAAAGCCACGTCAATATGAGTTCGATCCCCACCTGCCCCCCGTGTGACCACATGGAGCAGCAGACCTCTCCTGATCCGCCCGCTGCTCCCCTCAGCAGTGTACTTTGTTGATCTGCCTGATCTGCTCCCTGCTCTGTCTCTGGTGAATACTCTCACCGCCCCTGCACCTCTGGCCTGTACCCCAGTTGTGTATGCAAAAAAAAAAGTTATCAAACATTTTGATATAATAATATGTGTGCTTTTAAATAAACCTATTAAGTAATAAGATCTAGTGGCCCATCTAATAACTAACATGATATTAATTAGTGATAAGTATGGAAGAATTTTAAGGTGACTGAAATAATTAGAATACAATATAAAACTAGCTGACATGTTCCCTTTATTTCATTGGGATCTATTGTCTACATTCATAACAGAAGCAAATGCTGGGTTTTAGTTAGAGATTAAGGAAAGTACGATGTACTTTTTTTTCTTGTCCAAGCTCAGGAATAACTTCTTTACTATCTGTAAACCTTTATTGTCATAGACTTCAAATGACTTCTGTGAATTTATCAGACTATTTTGGAAGCACTGAAATGCTAATAAGGGAGAAGTGTCTACTTTTCCAAAAAAATAGCAATATGAACTTAAAATAACAAAATCATATGAAACTTGGTGAAATCAATAGAGATTAAGAATCATATCTGAAGCACAAGTAGGGCAGAATGATGAGTAATGATGAAGAAATTTAGGAGGAGTTGTGGGAAACTAATTATGAGTAGGGTTTCAATGGAGTGGAAGAGCTGGGGGAAATCCTGCTATTTCAGATTCTAATGAAAAGACATTGTATCATTGAGAAGAGGAGAGTGATCTTTGCCCAACTTCCTGAAACCCAAATCAATCTCAGGTGTAGTAATTAGTGACTACAAAATGTCATTTTATTCCTTTAGAAACCTATGTGATATAAGCGCTAATCTCACAGATCAGGCTAATTGGCACCTTCCTCAATGGTTCTGCTACTTTTTCTAGCAAAGCCACTGTCTTGAAGATACACATGATGAAACAGCCTTTGGTGTTTTTCATGTCACTTTCTGCCAAGAGCTCAAACTCTGCCCCTGTTGTCAGTGATTCTGCGAGACTGAAGCAAAAAGAAGTTTTTATTACCTCTCAGATAAGGTTTTGGGGGGCAGGGGCCTTTTTGTACCCTTAGCTACTCAGTCCAAAGCAAAAAGCCAATTCTCCTAATTCTATACACAACAGAATGCACGTACCCACAAAATTTCACCAAATATGATAGGTGAGCAGGAATGATGTTGGGAAGTACCATGGAGAATAACCTATATCCAGGACAGATTCTAGTAATTTCTGGATTTCTCATTCAGAATTTCTTCCTCTCTAGCTCAGCCTGGGAGTGGTTAAATTCTCCCAAGAAACCCCCAGAGAATAGTGTTTTGTTCTCTCTGAAAGTCCCAGACTCTCTACATTTGCTGTGCAGCTACTTTTCAGGATTGACAGTGGGCACATCACTTAGGGGATTCCCCAACTCTCCCCATAGAAGTTGGCCTACAATTTTTTAGTTGAGCATCTATACATTCTAGATTGTTTAGTACTAGTATCATCATGTATAGGAATTCCAAATCCAGCCTCTTTCAGTAGAGTTCATATCTATGTTTTTTTTTAACTTCTGTAACAATAAATACACCTTTATATCTCTTATCCATTTTATAATTAGACTTTTTTCACTGTTTTATTTTAGCAGGTGTTTATATACCCCAGACATTACTCTTTTCTAAATATGTGATTTGCAACTATTTCCTTCCAATCTGTATCTTTTAAAAAAAAGATTTATTTATTTATGTATACAGAGGTAGGGTACAGGCAAGACATGCAGGGGAGGTGAGAGGATTCACTAGAGACAGAGTGGGGAGCAGAATAGGCAGATTGATGAAGTACACTGCTGAGGGGAGCAGCGGGCGGGTCAGGAGAGGTCTGTGGCGCCATGTGGATCATCTCCAGTGTCTGGGATGAAACTGGCACTGAAGAGGCTGGGGCTTGCTTGTAGTGCTACAATTTAACCTGTTGTGTCACAGGGAGGGCCTAATCTGTTTCTTTCTGCAGATTTGTTTGCATTGATTGCTTTGTTTGCATGATATATTTTTTCTTTTTACTTTTAACTGACCTATGTAGTGCTAAAGTAAATTTCTTCTTGATAACATAGAGTTGTCATATATTTTTTTACGATTTATTTATTTATGCATATAGAACTGGGGTACAGGCCAGAGATGCAGGGGCAGTGAGAGGAGTCACCAGAGACAGAGTGGGGAGCAGAACAGGCCAGCTGATGAAGAACACTGCTGAGGGGAACAACGGGCAGGTCAGGAGAGGTCTATCATGCCATGTGGGATCACCTCCCAGGCAGGCAGGTGATCTAACTCATGCAGAAGTGGCTTTAGCTTCTTAGTACTGTGCTTTAACCCACTGTGCCACCAGGGAGGGCCCAAGTTGTCATATTTTTTTAATCCACTCTGCTAATTTCTTTCCGTTGGCACATATGAATACACTTAATTTATATTTGTTTCCTTAAATTCAAATAATAATAATGTATGCAGTGTATGAAATTCAACAATGTACACAGTGTACAAAATTTAAGGCACCAAAGAGGACATATTAAGTAGTTTCCTTCCACCTTCCCTCCTGTCTCTCCTCCTCTGCCCCAGAGGCAACAAAGTTCTCCAATTTTCAGCCTCTTTTTAGAACCAGTTTACACACAAACATTTATAGGATTTCATATGTTGGTTTTTGTTTTAATATGAAAATCCAAATAAGGACTACACACACACACACACACACACACACACATATATACACATACATACATACATACATATATGTATATCTATATATATCTATATATAGATATATATACTCCTCTCTTTTGCTCTCTATATATTTAATAGTATATCTTGGAGCTACATTGTTGAAAGAGCACACTAGTAATATTTAAATAAAAATATTTTCTTTGAGCTTTCGAAGTCTTAAAAGCCAATTCCTGGCACTGTTCTCCCATGCACGAAAAGATTAAAGCTGAAAATCTGTATGAATTGAAAACATGTAAGTAGCAGAATGAAGAATATAATTTATAATGGAATATGTAAATTGCTAAGTAACTTAAATAAGAAATAATTTAGGAAAAACATGATGGAAACCTACTATTTAGAAGTCATAAATTTCCGGAGTCTCCCTGGTGGTGTAGAGGGTTCAGGCACAGTGCTATGAAGTGATCGCGGCCACTGCATCATGAGTTCTATCCCTGGCCAGGGAGCAGACCAACATGTTGCACCAGACCTCTCCTGACCCGCCGCCGCTCCCCTCAGCAGTGTTCTTCTATGATCTGCCTGTTCTGCTCCCCAGTCTGTCTCTGGTGAATCCTCTCACCACCCCTGCACCTCTGGCCTTTACCCCAGTTCAGTATATATAAATAAATAAATCTTAAAAAAAAGAAAAAAGAAAAACAAGCAATCATAAATTTTCAGAGAATTGTGAACTTTTTTAGCAGCAGTTGTCTGTGTGGCTGTGAATACTAGAACAAAATCAAGAAAAGGAAAGGCAATATTTTAAGTAAAAATATAGCTCCTGGAAACTTTGTGGAATACTTAATGCCATAATTTTCTTATGAACCTAATAACAGGAAACCCTACTATACCAAGAAATAAGACAGAATTCTGGATCTTGGAATTTTTCTTTGTCTCTTAGAACTAGAAAATGTTTCTGACGAGAAGATGATTTATTCAACAAGAATATGTTAGGTACATATTGTGTTCCAGACACAGTTTTAGCCAATGAACAAGACTAACAAGGAATTTGCAAACTTGGAGTTCACATTCTGGCGAAAGCAAAGAAAACAAAGTTGGGGGTGGGGAGGAGAAAGAAAACAAAGGAATTAAAGTCAAGAAAAAAGAGTAATAAAAGGCATTTTGATGAGAACAAAACAAGGTTATGTTTTACAGAGATACAGGGAAATTGTTTTATATTTGGTGTTAGAAGATGCTGTTAAACTGAGAAGCCCAGGAAACCTATCCCTAATCCAAGAAAAAGTCTTCTGTTTATATTACTCTAGTTTTCTCTGTCCTCCTCTGACCTCTTTCTGGCCAAATACTTAAAGCCACAGCACAGCCCCACATTCTTGGTAGAGCTTTCTGGGGTATGCCTGCAGGAGCAAGAACGTGCACCTGATGTAAGGACCTCTGTAAGTTCTGGACTGGAGAGTGATCTTGTTGGCCCAGTACAAGAAAGGTTGGAGGGAAGGAGAAACCACAAGTAAAAAGGGCTGATGAGGAAAGTAAGCTAAATATATACTATCTCAAGACTGTTCCCAGAAGTTACTGTTAAAATTAAACCCCTGCTCACAAGAGAATACTGTACAGCAGGGGTTCTCAAATATTTTAGTTCAAGAATCATGTAGACCTTTAAACACTACTGGGCACCACAAAAAACAACTTGTGATTTTATAGATTGTAGGTATTTATACCTGCCATATTATGACTTAAAGCTGAGAAATTTTAAAGTATTTATATATAAATTCATCTAAAGTAATGATACTAAACCCATTTCATGCTAACATAAATTCCATATTTTATAAACAATGACTATGTTCTCCCCAGAGAAAAATTGAACAGTCATTCATTTACATTTTGTAATCTCTTTAACAATGGACTTATGAGAAAGCATCTAGTTTATCATGTCTGCTTCTCCATTAGATCTACTGGTTTATGGTTATTTATATTATATGAAGAAAATTCAGTCTCATGGAGATAAGTAATCTCCTTTTTCAAAAGAAAAATGAAAATATCCTTCTTTAATAATATATTTAAACTTGACAAGTGCAATTAGCTTCTTAAAGCTTAGTTGTAGATTCTGAAACCAAATCAAGACACTTTTTATATTTTAACACACATATTCATGGTATAGGATGATGAACTGGTGCAACTAAAAATATTCTGTTGGAGAGGGAGAATAAGGGCACATAAGCATTTTAGATCTTTCACATTTGCTAGAATAATACTTTCTTCCCACACTCTGGCCCATCTTCCCAACACATTTAGGACCTCTTTCTCAAGCTTGCCTACATTCAGCCCCATAAAGCCGTTCCCAACTTCTGTAGCCTGTGGTTAGCAATCCTCTTCTCCACTTGGATCTCTTTAGATTACTTGTGTTTCAATTTATTGATTCAATATCAATATTAAGTGCCATTATCCTTTTGTATACTTCTGTAACTCCTCTTATCCTAGGTTTAGAATCCAGAACAAACGAGAGAAAGATCAGTTAGATGGTCACTTCAGTACAGTTAGGTAAAGGACACTAGAGATAGCACAGGAGGCTGGGACATTAACAGACAACATACTGATTGGGGCAGTCGGAAGTAGAATTTACAGTTAGGCTGTGACAGACCTTAATCTCTAAGTCTCAGTTATTGTCTTCATTTTCCACTTGAGGAAACTGAGTAAATGAAGAAATATGTTTAGAGCACAGAATTATGCCTGGTGCAGGACAAGTGCTCATTGGCTATGATAATGTTGTCTGTTGTATTACTTTTTTGAATGTGCATCACATGATGACCAGTGCACTGCTTGTTAAAGCTCTGGCACAAGAGCATGTATGTAATCCCAATTTAACTTAGCTTTTAACATTTATTTGTTTATGTAAATTAAAGCAATAGAATTTTGTTTACCAATAGTTCTGTAGATCAGAAAACCAGGTAACTAAATTGGGTTAGGGCCTCAGGAAGATGAAAGCAAAAGTTTCCTGGATTGGGATCTTATATGGAGGTTTAAGAGAGAATTTTCCTCTGAGCTCATTTATGTGGCTGGTTGTTGATGAATTAGAGTTCTGTGCAGTTAAAGGGCCATGATTCTCATGTCCTGGTTGACTGTGAGTCAGGGGACCTCTGTAGCACCATAACTTAGATGTTTAAATTTTATTTTTTGAATTTATATAAGGAGAAGTTTAGTGTATGATCATACCCCTCAAGAAAATAATCTCTTTGGGGAACTCTCCTACACTGCTGGTGGGAATGCAGACTGGTCCAACCACTATGGAAAGCTGTATGAAAGTTCCTGAGACGACTAAATATGGAGTTACTATGTGCTCTGTAAATGTTTTTGCTTGATTCAGTTCTGGTCATATGTATTGAGCCCATTATCCTTTTTGGATGAAATGGGCAAGAGGAGTGATTTTTACAAATGGTAGAAATCAGGAGCTCCAAATCATACTGTCACCTTTATTCATCATCATGATTTCAGTTCCCTTGCAATGATTGCTTTGAACAACACAAACAACTGCAGAGAATCTTCCCATGTTACTCTGACTATGTTCCTAAGATTCCTTTCCAATATGTCTCTCACCAAGGAGAGGTATGCTTAGTTTATTTTTGAGAGATAGAACCAGCTGTCACATTATATACTGTAGCAATGAATCGAGGTTTTTGGGAGTAGGACTGGAGTCTAAGAACCCCAGGCAGGTTCTTGGTTCTAGTCCTCAGGGAGGAAAGAATTGTGATTCCATATAAAAAAAATAGCTACATAAGACATTTCTTTTTTTTTTTTTTAAAGATTTATTTATTTATTCATATGGAACTAGGGTACAGGCCAGAGATGTGGAGGGTGAGAGGATTCACCAGAGACAGAGTGAGGAGCAGAACAGGTAGATCAACGAAGTACACTGCTGAGGGGAGCAGCGGGCCGGTAAGGAGAGGTCTGCCGCGCCATGTGGTCACCTCCAGGGCAGGCGGGAATAGAACTCATGCAGAAGTGGCTTAAGCTTCTTAGTGCAGTGCTTTAACCCACTGTGCCACCAGGGAGGGCCCCATAAGACATTTCTTGATGAAAAAGATATCACTCAAATGTAGCTGAGACATTGAAAATATTTTAGAGCTTTTCACTCCTGTATGGGTGGCCCATATCAAACAATAGAAATAACAATTTTTGGCAAATTGTGGAGAAAAAAAAAAACTCATGTATTTGATTGATGGAAATGTAGACCAGCCCAACCTCTACGTGAAATGGTATAGAGGTTCTTCAAAACATTAAAAATTGATACCATATGACCCATTGATCTCTGTCCTTTGGTATCTACTTGAAAAATACAATGTGAAGAAATATGTGCATACCTCTCATTGCAGCACTATTTATGATAATCAATTTATGGGTAAAAACCTATATGCCTGACAGTAGATTAGTGGACATATATACACAATGAAATATTATTCGGCTGTAACAAAAGATAAAATCTTTCCACTTACAACAACATCTGTGAAGCTGGAGGGTTTTGATAAGCAAAGTCAGGAGGAGAAAGACAAATACCAAATGATTCCCTCATATGTGAAATAAAAAAAAAAAAAAAGGAACAGACAAAACCAAACCAAACCAAATCCTTAAAATTTGACTGTAGAATTCAGGTTATCAGGATGGGTAATGGGAGCAAGTTGGGGGGGGGGTGTTTGGAATCAACAGACTAAGGTGCTTGTTGGAGTGTTGGTGTTTTGGTGGTGGTTGTAGAGTGATAGCAAACATCTGTAGCAGTGGGAGGCTATACACCTAAAAAAATACAGTATCATAAGCCAACATTACCTCAGTAAACTATTATAAAGCTATATTTGTGACAAGTAAGCAATCATTTGAGTTGACTCAACTTATTTGGTTCATTTTGTTTCTTAAATAGTGTTGAGTTTAGATGGCTATTTAATGAGATTATCTGATAATCTCTTTTTCTGAGATTCTTCTTTGAGTGTAATAAATTATTTGAAAGAAAAGCGCTCTGGTTCCAGTTATTCTGCAGTAGAGAAATCCAACACAATTTCTCTGATGCTCTTGTTTGATATTATTTTTCAGAAAAAGAAAAGCTCTATCACTTCCTACTGCCATTATTTATAATTATATGGTTCACTAAAGATTACAGTTACTTTTATTCATAGCATATAGTTTTGGTGCTAAAATTAAGCAGGATCAGGTCACTATGGGAGGCTTGAAGGTCACTTTGCCCTCTCTGGGCTGTTGTGGGTTGATTCAAGAATAAGGTTGAGTCCTTGCCTCTGATACCAATGACTGTGCTCTTATTTGGATATAAGGTATTTGCAGATGTAATCAAATTAAGAGCAGGTCATATTAGATTAGGGTGGGCCTCACATATGGTGACTGATTTTGTTGTAATGAAACATGGCATGGGTCAGGGTCACAGAGACACAGGAAGAATGCATGTGAAGACAGAAGCAGGGATTGTAGTGATATACAAACCAGGGAATACCAAGGATTGTTGAAAGCTACCAGAAGGCTTTTGAAGGAATAAGATCCTGCTGACACTTTGATTTTAGACTACTGATTGTTAGCCTCCAGTACTATAAAAAAGATAAAGTCCTATTATTTCAATCCACCAAGTTTGGGGTGATTTGTTATAACAAACACAAGACAATAATTTACCTTCTTAGATAAAAATTGATGGAAAGATGGTTGCCAGTACTTCCTCTTAGATTGAAGCTGAGAGCATTTGTTATTGTGGCTTAAACACAAATAGCATAATTCCCTATGAAGAGGCCAACTTGGCTCACATATCCAACCCTGAATCTTTGGCATGTATAGGGAATTAGTTGTTCTTACTGGTCAGATCTGGGCTGTATTGAGAGCCCACCTTTCACTGTCACCTGGTTTCCCAAAGGCAGCTTGACAAATAGTCAACACCCCACAAAGATGGGATGCCACTTTCTTCTCAGCTCTTTACTTTATAGATCACTTAATTAGAATGTTATACTGTGGTTAAATTTATATTTATGTAGCTTCAGGAGTATAAATTCCTGGACGTTACTAAGTGGTACATTTCATTTCTTGTTAATTGCTTAAAGTGTATATAATATTTTCTTGTTGATGTTATTGAATTTAATATTAAATTAATAAATAACAGTAAATGATAGTATTACAATGCTTAATGTCATACTGTAGTAGGAAAATTAGTCAAGGATACAGCTAGAGTCAGTACATTCAGGTTCATTCATTGCAGCACTATAATATTCTATTTATTGTGGACTCAACTCACTGTATATACTTTTCTTTGAGCCCCTCCTTTGAATTAACCACACACACACACACACACACACACAATATATATATAATATAATTCAGCTATAACAAAAGATAAAACCTTTCCACATGCAACAAGTATGAAACTGGAGTGGATTTGCTTGATTTCTGAATAATAAAAGCTAAGCAATCATATATCTTTATGGTTCTATTACTCTGTTTCTGATCTGTAATGTTTGTGTTACGGTTATCTCAGGAGACAGAAATTTATTTTTCAAGACTTCTGTGGCAATTCTGTCTGTACTATCTAGCATTTAAATGGCAAAAACTCTGTCCTCAGTGATAAGGAGAAGCTGTTAGAAACACTTTTATTCTCTTTAGGTATGTGAACTTGACATTTATCTAAACTGTTGAACAATAAACAGGAATGTATTTTTACAAGGGATATCTCAGGTTTGAAAAATAGACCAATACCATATGAATCACAAATGACAAAAAAAAAATTTAAAAGTCAATATTAACCCAGGGAGAAATGAAAAATCAAGTTCCAGATCTATACAAATTATATTTTCCCATCTATTGTAAAACAGCATAAGTGGTGAATTTTCTTTCACACATCAAGTAATCAATACAAGTAATCATTCCACTTTTAAAATTTTTGAGAAAAAAGAAGAAAAGCTCTCTAATACATTAGTTAACCTTTGATTGTTTTGAACTAATTTTGTCACAATTTTAAAAACAGATTTCCAATACCTGTTAACCAGCTCCTCCAAAAAGTAATGCTTTTTGGAATAGTAAGAGAAATAAAAATAAAAATAATCAGTATACATTACCATAATAATAAGGGATAATTCAGCATAATTCCTGATACGTGGTATTCATTTTTGAAGTTTCTTCACAAAGTTAATCCTTTTTTTTAAAAAACAGTTTATTTATTCATACAGAACTGGAGTACAGGCCAGAAGTGCAGGGGCAGTGAGAGGATTCACCAGAGACAAAGCAGGGAGCAGAACAGGCAGCTTGATGAAGTATATTGATAAAGGGAGCAGCGGGAGAGACATGAGAGGTTTGCTGCACCACAAAGTTAATTCTGTGTAAATACTTGAACAAATGATTAGGTCAGCGCACTTTTCAAAGTGTCCAAAAGTAAGGTTAATAATTATGAGTGCCTTATACTTCCTAACCAAGCAAGAATCAGGAATAAGTTGGCATAGTCTCATGGCTAGCGAAGACCATATAAATATAGGAGAAAATGCTCTCTGTCAACAGAACCCTGCATTAAATGCCTGGGGACTGCATAAGTCTGGGGGAAAAGAATGTGGTTGCTGTGTCTTCTGGTGGCTCAAAGGTTAATATCTCAGGATTATTAAGCTATCCCTAACTCCTGGTTAGGGAGCTGACCCACGTGGTACAGCTGACCTCTCCTGTCTCACCCACTGCTCCCCTTAGCATGTATTTCAGTAGATTCACCTGTTTTGCTCCCCACTCTGTCTCTGGTGAATCTTCTCATTCCCTACACGTCTGCCCCACATCCCAGTTCTTGCATACATAAATACTCTAAATAAATAAATAAATAAATAATAAAAAAAATAGGAATGAGATTGCTTACCTTGCAAATTGAAGACATAATAGGAACTCTTAAAGTTTATATCTTACGAGGAACTCTAAAGTTAAAGTCATATTATATACAAAGAATGAAGTTAAAAGGACTCTATGAGCATGAATGTAGAGGCAGGTATACCATCTCTGTACCATTTGGAACAAGGTTGTTCAAAAGGCTGTTTGATAAATATTTACCTTAACTTCCCTTTTTTTTCTCTTCCTTCCTTCCCTCCCCTCCCCCTCCCCCTGCTTTCTCTATCCCCCTCCCCCTTGCATTGGTTAAAAAATAGGTTAAAGGGAGTTTATAATAATACAAGGACATTAGCACTTATTGTGTGCCAAACAGTATGAATTACAGATGATATAGGGATGTCATAATTGGAATAAAAATATTGTGTGCAACTTAAACAGTAAAACACACAGAGGAACATACTAGATACAAAAGGGTTAATTAGAAGCTTATAATTAGAGGCTGGAAGAAGTTCATTTATGTTGTCATAAGGGAAGAGAGGGCATTGAGTTTACTTGAAAAGCAAGGGAAGTACAATTATAGATATGTTGGAAATTTTTTGAAAGGTTTTTGCTTATGAGTTGTGACATACCAACTTTACTGTTGCCTCCGTAGAAAGTTATTTTCATATCTGAGATGATTTTCTTAAGGGGCTGGCATGATTTTTGAGTACTTTTATATCTATCAGAAACATTGCAAAAAGGAGAAAAATTATTACTTAAAGAACGGCATGGAATTGATAAATATCTTTGATGAGGATGTAAAGTGGTTAGACCAGAAGCTGCATTTGTGGGGGGAGCTGTTGTATGACATGGACCTATTCAGGAGAAAAACCTATATACTTTCTCCTCCCTTCTTCCACGAGCTCTTCCCCTTTCTTTCTTTGAATTTCTACTTACCTTAGCATCTCTCTGGGGAAGGCCAGGCTCCTAACACTGCCTTCACTGGAGTTACTTCCTGACCAGCCTTTGGTCTTACCTCTCCTCAGCTTCCATTTCTCAGACGGGAATGAAATCAAAAGCAGTATGAGCATGGACACTTCTGAACCTGTGAAAACCTTACCAGAAGGTTTCAACTGCCCATTGGTGGTAGCAGCTGGGAAATAAGGAAAAGTAGGAGTCATTGCTGCCTTTGTTTAAATTGGACTTCTTCCCTTAGTCAACATGTCAACCTGGTGATTGACCCACAGGCAAGAGGCAGGACATTACAACCTTTTTGATAATGAGCAGAGGGACTCTTCAAAACATAAACGCCTTTTGGGGGAGACAACTGAAGGGAGGACGTGAAATTTATTTTGGATTTTAAGATTCTATTTCACTATAGATAGTAATTGGTGTTTTCACCTTTTCCAGCTTTTTCTCTAGGTTTTAACTTTTTTCCCCTTTACTCTACGCCCACAGTCATCTTGGCAATTCCTCCCTGGAATCATTTCCTCTGGTGACATTTTTAGAAGCCAAAATAATAGCATTTACAATGTAACAGCTCAATATTCCCGTAGTTTGGTAAAACAAACATTTTTTTTGCATGGTAGTTTTGATACACCATGGATTTGCATTCAAGACGGAACATATCGCGTTGTCCATAGCCAACCAATAGACTGATTGCAGCATTGTTCACTGTCACTCTATAATCACATGCACAGCTGGGGACATTCTGGCTTACATTTTCTCATGTAATGTCTTGTTTTAATCTCTGAGCATACACTCATACAGTGGTGGTAGGTCCTTTTAATATGGGGCAGCTGTGTGGCTCTGTAAAAAAAGAAGCTGAGGTACGTTGTAATATTACATGGGAGTATGAGATACCACAAATGGAATGTCAGTTGGACAAATTCACTGTATTTGAGTGCTTTGGATTTTTTAAAAGGAGATGATCACTCATATTTTTTTTTCCAACAGAATTATTTACATAGACGTTTACATTGCTAATTTTCCATTTTTAAATTTAGTTCTGCACAGGTACTGGGAAAAATATCCAAAGTGTCTGCAGACAGTCGGTGTTCTTAAACCACAATGGCAAGACCCCAAAAATAGATGTAGTTCATCAAAGTTAAATTGAATGACTCAATGTCTGGACCACTCAGATGTTTTTTTTTTTTTTTTTTTTT
>NW_004567108.1:22451873-22508000 GCF_000260355.1 Condylura cristata | reverse complement strand
TCAACCTGTCTGCTCTGCTCCCCACTTTGTCTCTGGTGAAGCCTCTCACCTCCCCTGTACCTCTGGCCTGTACCCCAGTTCTGTATGCAGAAATAAATAAATCTTAAAAAGTCCTCTTATTTTAGTACAAAAGGCATAGAAAGGCAGGTTTCTTGTTTTTCATTTCTTTTTATTTAAAAATTAACATAGATGAGCATAGAGCTCTACCCAAGAGATCATGTTACCTAAGCCACACACTGTGTAGAATCATGAGGCTTACTTATTCCTTCCACTTCCCTCAACAGAAACTGGATAAGCCAGTTCCTTTCCCATAAATAACAGAGGTGATTCAACCAACTTCTGGCTGAAAATATTTAAGGGATAATCTATTGGATTGCTTCAGGGACAGTCTTTTCATTGTTATAAGAAAGAAAGTAGTGAAATAAAAAGCTTTTTCAGTTTCCCTAGCTTCATGTTTTTGAATCAAAGTGTGATGTCTGGACCCTGGCAGCCACCTTGGGACTAGGAAGTAGTTAGATGAATGATGGAAACAATAGACTTGGAAGAAGAAAGGGCCAGGATTTTTGTCATTGCAGTCAGTCATGGCACCAAATTAGAAACATTCTAATCTATGAATTTCTTCTATGGTGATACAACTATCTATTTCTTAAGCCACTTTTAGTCGTTTTTCTGTTATTCATTTGTGATTAATTAACCTCTTCAAGTTTACAAAGGAATATTACAATGTACGTTTGATATGAATTTAGTCCATCTAATTTCTTGTTCACTATCTTTTCCTCACTTCAGCTATCCTCTTTTATTACTGTATTACTCAGTTGAATACCTGGGTTATCATCTTGATTAAACCTCTTTTTAAGTGTGATTTTCCAGTATATTTTATTTGTCCTATAGGTTAATGCCTGCATTTGTTATCCATTTTGCAAATGGAACTTTTATGGACATTATAATCCATCTTTGCATAGGAAGCCTTGACAAAGTAAACTCAGGATTATGGAGTGATTCATTTCCATATTAAAAGCCTTGATTTGAGAAGAAGAGGGTGACTCTTCTGAGTCACATTAATACTAAGGGAATTTAATATGTCAACATCCTTACAAAGTTGATTTTATTTCAAGCCCCAAATTCATTTCCTGAAGTACCAAACATGGTGACAAAGCAGGCACTTTCTTCTGCTCTATAGCTCTCTACGAGCAGTATAGCAATAAATCTCCCCTTCTCAGTGACAAATGGATGGGAGAACTCACAGAACCTGGAAACAACACCATTTCTTCTAGCTGGTCTTGCAGTATGAGGGCAAGAGTTAGAATTCCTGTCTTCTAGATTATGGTTGGAGTGTCCCCCAGACAGAGAGAAATTCCTTCTGTCATTCCTCACTAATCCAGGTGCCTTCTACCTTGAATTATTTTAGATCCATCATAACTTTGTATTTTTCTCTTTATTGGTACTATCTGCTCCTTGATTTAGTTTATCTGTAGATAAAGTTAATGCTCAGATTATCTCATAAACCTCTTATTATCTGTACAATTAAACAACTGAAATGTTTTACGTTGGTAATGTTTTGATTATACTACTCTACTCTAATTTCACTGCCTATTCATTCACAAAAATAATTATTGTAATAAAATTCTTAGAAGAAAACGCAGAAGGAAATCATCATGATTAGGGGTTAGATAATGATTACTCAGATACAATATCAAAGCACAAGCAATGAAATAGAAAACTGTTAACTTGGATTTCATAAAAATTAAAAACTTTTATAATTTAAGCACACCAGTGGAAGTAAAACAACAATCTGTGGGCTAGGAGAAAATATTTGCAAATCACATATTTCACAGTGTATCTAGGCTATGTTACTCTTAGAACTCCATAACAAAATGAAAGCCTACATTAAATGTACAAAGAATAGTGGATAATTCTCCAATAAAATAGATAAATTACTAGTAAACACAGAAAAGATAACATCACTAGTCATTGGGGGAAGTGCTAATCAAAATCACGAGATACTATTCACATTTACTAGAATAGCTATAATGATTAAAAAAAAAAAAATAGCAAGGCCTGTCAATGCTTTGTAGAAATTAGAACCTTTATATGTTGCTGATGGGAATTTAAAATAGTATAGTCACTCTAAAAAAGAAATTTGGTAGTTCTTTGAGGTCTAAATTACATCTCAAACAATAAAATTATGATAACGTGAACACAATGAATTTAAATAATACTTTATAACTTATTATTTTCACTATGGAATAATAATAAACTATAAATAAACATATAAAAGAAAGAGTAGAAAAATGCATATTGAATTTTGGCAGTGAGCCAAATATTTAGATACTAGTCACAAAGCACTGGATGTGTAAGTAGAGTTTATGAGGATTTTATGTAAAATAAAAGTAGTTCAGGGTGTCAATTTCAGTAACAAGTGGCTTTCTCCCTCACATAGTTAACTAGCTGACTCTTAAGCAACTAAGTTTCACAAAGTAGAAAAGCTCTACTGTTGAATTTATGATTTCTGTTTTATAAAGTCTTTTGAATACAACAAAACCTAAGTTAAACTTAAGACTTTATTATAATTTTAAACAAAAAACAGTTTAAAGTATATAAAAATGACTAATTTAAGAAGTAATTTGATTGCTGTGGCCTCTAAATCTACTATTACTTTTCAACAAATACCCAAAATCTTGTTCCCATCATTAGGGTCTAACGTGATGTTTTTATAAGTTATAGAAATATGTGGTATTTTGGGGTAGTTGAAACAGCTTATTTTGTACTTACCTTTGGAATATTATGGATTAAATGGTTTTTATATATTAATGTGGAAATTTAATTACCATTTAGGTTTTTATTAGAAAAGGTTCTTCATGTTCATGACAATCTATTTAAAAAAGAATTTTGGGATTATATACTGTACATAAGTAGAGGGTTATGTTTTAGGAAAAGACCAGTTAAGAAGTTGCTTCCGTCTATTAAAATGGCTCAGATAAAACAAACCAATAATAATAGAAGAGTCGAAAAGAGACATGTTTGCATTCTTTTTTAACTTAAGTGTTCACAGTTAGTTTTTATTAGTTTCCTTAGGTCTTATGAAAATAAGTTGTAATAATAAATGAGAATGTTTATGATATGCTGTTTTATCAACTGAGTTTACTCTGTATAATATTCCTGTAAATATTTGAGATTTATTTTTGAGGAGTATAATTGTGTTCTCAAGATTCTTAAACATCTAAAAGAAACTTCTAGGTTTAGGAATTCAGGACATGGTCTAAAGTATTGAAGAATTCTTCCCATTTTTACCTAGGATAATCTTTGAATATCAGTATGGTCTTTTATTATATAGTCATTGAAACACCCTACTTCTAAACACTGATATTGAAACTTATAAGTCAGTAGAGAAGGATTCACAGATTTAAAATATTAACTCATAATAAATAAGGATCATTATTTTAAGAATCAACAGAAAAGGAAAGAAGAAAGAATCCTATGTGCTCTTTCTCACAACTTTTATTTTGTATGATACCATAACTCCTACCAAACAAAATAAGACAGGAAGAATAAGTAAAGATTATATGGATTGAAAAGAAGTGACATCTTTATCTACAAACAACATTTGTAGTAGAAAATCCATGGGAACCTGCAGGCAAGGACATTTGGGAAATCCAAAAAGATGTAAAGATAAGAGACTTTATAGAACTTATAGCATTCAACAAATTTGCTAAATGCAAAATTAACACTAAAAATTCAATATAAAAGACTCCGTAGAGTTTGTGTGTAATGGCACAATTTTGTAGAAATGTAACTTAAAAACAAGTATAACTCAAAAGACTAAGAAATGAAGGAAGAGAAAGAACAAAGCAGGAAACAGAAGTATGAAATTCCTATTTTAGGAAACTTTTCTTTGTGCATAAAGTTATGCATCTTTACTTTTAAGAAATAAAACAGATTTTTACTCATTTGTAGAGAAAAACCATATTCATGGATTGGAATGCTACCAGAAATGTTAAATAATCTCCACTGGTTTATCTAAAAATTTAATGCCATTCCAATTAAAAATATCTAGAGGACTTTCGGGAAAAAATGTATAAAAGTGCAATAGCAGTTTATACTTCAAATTACAGTTGTATATTTAGAAATATGCTTGCATATCTGTACACAGGTATTCACTACAACATTGTTTGGAATAGTTAGAAAGAGGAGAAATAATCTAACTGTCCACTAGCCAAGTTATGGATTAAATTAGCTGTGAATTATTAGTATTTGGTAATTAAAGTACATCATTCTACAAGTATCAGTATGAGTGAATTTGAAAAACAAAACATACAATGTAAAAAGCAAATTACTGAATATTACATACATAAACTATAGAATGTATGAAATTTAAAATCCAAAGTAATACTATATATTACTTCAAGTATACACATGTAGTAAAATCATAGTCATATATGGAATTGATTTCCCAAAACTTGAGGACACTTCTCGGGAAAGAGAGGGAGGGCATAAGGGTCAGGGGGCTATGGTTGGTGAGGTGAGATTAGAGCTTTAGTTGTATGTAGAATTCTTTATTCAAAGAATATAAGGATGAAGTAAGGTGGGCTAATATTAACATCTGTTAGATCTGGGTAGCAAATAATTAGCTTCTGTTATATTTGGAATATTTCAAAAAATAAAATCAATCAATAAAAATTGATTATATAGCAGCATTTTCATCACTGATTAACTCTTTTAAATGAGCTGACGTTAAGCCTCATACTTAGTGTAGATCCTTTCATCAATATTTGCTGAAACTGAAAGCTGGACAGATGGCAAATATAATATTTTTTCTCCTTGACAGATGGATGAACTGGAAGGCTTAATTACTTTCTCCTAGTTACATAATAAGTAGTTCTGGAAATGAAATATTTTGGTCAATAACTTGGGGATTTGGCCACCACATAAAATGTCAGAACACAATGGTTAGGTAGCCTTTGGAGTTTCTTTTCTGAGACAACATAATATACGTACACTTATTTCCTATTGCATATATAAAACTGGAACACTATGTCCTTATGTATAACCAGACACTGTAGAGCAAAAAAAATCTTCAAATTTCAGTTTTTTCCATGAGTACTGTTATAAGTAAACTTTTCTGTTCCAACATAATTTCAAGTAAATGGCAATTTATGTTTAAGAGTGAGAGCTTTTGACATTACAGAAAAGACGAGAGTAAATCAGGTCTCTTACCAGAGCACTTGCTTTTCCTACCCCAGAAGTCAATACCTAGTGTAAAGAGCATCCAGCTTATATTCAGGACACATACACTTTCTCTTCAAGTCTTCCAATGGCTAACTGTGATCTGCATTTCTTTTTGGAGTCTTCCTGGGCCTGTAAAAGATGATAGAAGAAAGATCTATCAGGTTTAGAAAACAGCATCACACTTAAAATATGTTGCTTCTTTGAAACAAGGTAAAAAGCCCAGTGCAGGAGATGGAGTGGGAAGAATTTGGATTTTCCTCCACAAGAGAAGATCTCTTAGGAATGCCCATTGTTATCTGCATTATGCTTTGCCTGGGAATGTTGTCATGGGACAAACTGCATAAGAAGAGAACATACTATATCAGGTCAACTCAGTAGAGACTTACTTTACTCAGAACACAAAAAATAAGGATGTCTACGACCAAAGCTGATGCAAAAGACTCATGTGCCTTACTAGCTTTCTGCATGACCAGCCTTGTCCCCATTTTCTTAGAACAAGTGTTTCACTTCTAATCAGACAGAAAAAAGAAACTAAGGGAAACTCCAAAGGTAAAAGGTTTGTTCCAATTGAGTATCTCTTTTATCAGTAGATAAAAGACACATGTCAGTGTATTTATGCTCACATCTCTGGGCACAAGTGGCTCACAGGAGGTCTGTGTTGAATGTGTGTGTGATGTGTGAGAGTGTGTGTTTTCCTGCATTATTGAAATATAATTTACAAAGAATAAGCAGCTCATATATAAAGTATACAAATACATTGCATACTTAATTATAAATTACTATATTAACATACCACATATTTCTAGGAAGATAGTTACTTTGTCATCTGAATAAATCAAAGTTTTTTAGCAATAGAAAAGTAGATATTTGAGGACTAACTGTATCTGCCATAATTTCTAAATTCATAAATTCTCTTAAGAGTGCTAACCAAGAGGTTCTCCTGGCTTGGCATGATGGGCCACAGGAGAGGGCCGGGACAAAAATTTGCCTTGGGATCATTTGTGACTGGCACATGACATAGAGACATGTATGGTTTTTAGAGCCACTACAGTGCTCAAATGCCAGCTCCCTTCACTAACTCATTGTGTAGCTTTGAATGAATTAGTTCAATAAATATTTCTTGAGCACTAACTATGTGCCAGGGACCCTGCCATTCCTTGGGTCCCCAGCGGTAAAAAGGTACGACATAGTACTGCATGGAGCTTCATTTCTGGTGGCAAGTGAGCTTTTTTTTTTATAAACAGGAGTTGTGCTGAGGATAAATTTAGTTCTTACTGTATGTAAATGCTAATTAAATGGTAATTGTTCAGCAGTTGTCCTAGATTTAGTTTCATGCTACTGAAACCTAGTATTTACATTGGGGAGCTTGGATCTCTACACTAAAATTGCTGTTTGGTTTTGGATTAATCCCAAGAGTTCTGGGCTTTTTGTTATTGTTGGTAGAGCTAATTAGGGCCAGTTATCTCCACTCTTCCCCCACTGTGGCCCTAAACCTCATTGGGTTAAGAATACATGGCCCAATTTCTTCCTTCTGTAGGAAGAAACTTCTCAAATATCTTCTTGGAATCCCCAAAATTCCTTGCCTCTGAAAAAAGTTTTTATTTATGCATACAGAACAAACAAGTACATACAGTACAGGCCAGAGGTTCAGGGGCAGTGAGAGGATTCACCAGAGATAGATTGGAGAGCAGGGCAGGCAGATCAATGAAGTACACGGCTGAGGGGAGCAGTGGGCGGGTCAGGAGAGGTCTGCTGCACCATGTGGATCACCTCTGGGCGGGTGATGGAACTCACACTAAAGTGACTGTGGCTAGCTTGCAGTGCTGCATCCTCACCCGTTGCTCCACCAAGATGGGCTGCCTCTGAAAATTCTATTTTTCAGTCCCTCAGATATCAGTGTCCTTCTCCCATCATCTTCCTGCTGACTCTTTGAGTTTAATTCTAGGTTCCTCTCTAGCAACAGTAACCCAGAAACCATGTTAGTACTTTAGAGACACCATATTCCCAAGGATGCTGGAATTCACCCAAAGACTAGACACCATAATTCTGGACCACAAGGTCCCTGATTTTAGTTCAGGGATATGGGGAAACAATGGAAAAGCGAACAGTTCCCCTTATCTTTGTGATTTCTTTTCCTTTTTGATAACATCCAAGATACGTTGAAATATTGTAATGATTGCCTCTTGCTGAGTAACTGGTATGAGTTAAGCACTTAATGTATGTATATATTTAGAGGTGTGTGTGTGAGTGGAGAGAGAGGAATGTGTGTGTGAGTGTGTGTGTGTGTATTCTCTTTTAATGACTTTAAGGTTGTTCCCATTTTACAGAAAGGAAACAGGCTGTACAGGTGACATGTGCTCAGCCCAAGTTCCCTTAACTCACAACAGGTGGAGTTCAGTTGTACACTCATCTCTGTCGGACTTCAGATCACAGTTTTTAAAACCACTATGCTATACTATGGCTGTCTGAGGAATCACCTGTGCTTGAAAAATAATTATCAAAGTTGTCTTTGGAAACAATTTTGTGTAAATCCCAGATAACATAATGGTCATCATTTCCCTTTTGGATCTCAGTTTCAGTGATGCATCCGGTAAAGAGGCTGTCTTTGCCAGACTCCTGGCCTCTCTGCCTTGTCCTGGCTTTAGTGCCTGGTTCAGCCCTGTGAGCTGTGACCAGCACTGAGAACTTAGTACCACAAAGGAGACTGATTTGTGGGCTCAAGGCTCACAAGCACCTCTCCAGGACACCTTCTCTTTTCTTGGTCCAGAGTTAGCTGTGTCTGGAATGTGCTTGAATGAGTACTTCCAGTGTATCCCTCTACATTTTTGTGTTGAGGGATAAAGAATGGAGGAAATACAAAATAAAATATTTGATGAATGTCCAAAAAAGTATGAAAAAGCACTCCTGCTGAACTTTCTGGTACTCCATGCCCATGTATTGCATTAGGGCATACTTTTATTAAAAGTTAGTTGTTTAAGTAACATCTTTGAAGATAATAGCACCCAATGCTATGATAGTGAAGGAATGGATAAATAGTGGGACTACATCAAGTTAAAGAGCTTCTGTATAGCAAGAGACATTACAAAAACAGACATCCCACTCATTGGGAAAAATTTTTCTCACACAAAACTAGCAATAAGGGATTGTTCACAAAGATATACACAGAACTGATGAAACTCAACAAAAATTAAATAAACAACTCCATCAAAAAATGAACAGAAGAGCTAAAAAGACACTTCTCCAAGGCGGAAATGCAGATGGCCAACAAGCATATGAAAAAATGTTCCACATCACTTATAATAAGGGAGATGCAAATTAAAACCACAATGAGATACCACCTCAACCCAGTGAGAATGGCACATCTTCAACTAGCAACAACAAATGTTGGTGATGATGTGGAGAAAAAGGAACTCTCCAGCACTGCTGGTGGGAATGCAAACTAGTACAACCACTATGGAAAACTGTTTAGTGGTTTCTCAAACTGCTAAACATGGAGCTTCCATATGACCCAGCAACCCTACTCCTAGATATCTACCCAAGAGACACAAAAACACTGATTCAAAAAGGCACTTGCACTCCCCCCACCCCCCAGTTTATTGATGCTTTACTTACAATTGGTAAGACACATGGAAACAACCCAAATGCCCAAAAGTGGATGACTGGATTAAAAAGATGTGGTACAAATACACAATGGAATATTCCTCAGCAACCTAAATAAATAAATAAACACATGCCTGTAGCAACATGGATGGAGCTGGAAAAGATCATTCTTAGTGAAATAAGCCAGAAAGAAAGGGAAAATACTGGATGCTGTCACTCATAGCAGGAATATAAAGGACCAGGGGAGAAAATAGTAATAATAATGAACAACTACATACCAGAGATATTTTATGGGGGTGGAATGAGGAATGGGATCAAAAACAGTGGGGGGAGGGAAATGCACTGGGCTATGGTGATGACACATGGGTGATTTGGTGATGGGGAGCCCACAGGGATTACAACTGAGATGGGAAAAGGCATAAAATGATGTAAAAATAAACTATTACATTCAAATAGAAAATGTTAGTTGTTTATCTAGAATTCAGATTTAACTGGCTGCGTCTTATCTGGCAGTCTTAAATTGGATAATACTCTTATTGTAATAAGTGTATCCATGACGGACAGGACCTGGATTCTTATTCTTGACAATGCTACTTACTTTCTTCTCCCTGTGTGATGACACCTGTCTTTAAAGAACTAGACTCACCATCACCTCTTTCTGGATCCTTCCCATCAGTAGTAATGTCTTTCTCCTCTGAATCCTCTAATCTGCCTCTGGTTTTGTTCATGTGTATGAATTCCACTTGTGGCATAAGCATTTCTCAAAGAGAAAAACTGAGATTCAGATACTTTTGGTGAGTGAAATTAGATGACTGCTTGAGGTCTGTCCACAACACAAGTTCATACATCTGGGCTGAGATTCTTTACTCAAGAGGCTAGTTCTGCAGGGAGAGAGAAGTGAGCCTGAGAGAGGGGCCTGCAATGGTGAAGTACCCCAGAATCTTTGTTTTAGATATAGTATAGTTGGATAGTTTCTATGGAATTTTATTTATATTTACCATTTTCAAATGTGAGTTTGAGTTTCCGGAGGATTTTTTGTTTTGTTTTAGTATGTGTGTATTCTAATTTTGTCTCACGTGTGAATTAGGGGTGTATTAGTTTCTTTAAATGGCATCTAGAAGTTTTATATTCTTTCCTAGACTGTAAGGTCTGTGGAGGTGATTATTTAGAGCTTGAAAACCACCAAGTACTTGGAAATTTTCTATAATTGTGTATAAAAACAAAGGCACTGGGGCCATATTCTGGAAATAAGGGAAATCTTTGACAAAATTCAAAATCCATTTCATGTCTTTTTGATTCAATTTTGGAAATTATAATTCTTTTACAGACACACACATTAAGTTTATATCACATAGCACAAAACAAGCAGTACATAAATTATTGCTATTATTAATTTTAGTTTTGCTTTGTAAATTGTCTGTGATTATCCTTTACTCTCTGTTGATATTTATTTTAAAAGTGTCTTTTCACGAGGTTTTGAATTTCTTTTGAGCCTGGAATTAATGAAGAATGATGTATTTGAGATTTTTTTTTCTGGTTTGAATATTATTTGACTTTATTATATTTACCTTTATTTTCTAGCTTTATATTTTTCTGCCAGGATGTATGTTATATCCACTCTTATCCATGAAGTGATAAGATTTCAAGTGTTGTTGAACTTTTTCCACTAATTTTTATTTTAGGGAATCTTTTCTAACACTTTCTGTTTTTGTGTATTATAACTTTACTGCTTCTGTCTCATACCCTTTTGGTATTTTTAGAATGCTGGTTAGTATGATTGTATTTATGGTTTTTGCTATCATTCATTTATAAACTATTTTCTCTCATCTTTTATGTCTTCACTCTAAGGAAAATTTTAAGTGTTTCTTTTATATCACTAATTTTATTTTCTACAGTTTATTTTATCCTTACTATCTCTACTTTAGAGTTACAATATTCCATCTTCCAGTCTCTCTAATACCCTCTTCTCTTTTTCCTACCTTCTATCCCAGTAAACAAATATTTCATTTATAATCTAACTTTATCTCCCTTAATTTTATTATAGACATGAAGCACACATTTACTAATATTTACTTCTATTTCCTATACAAGAAGTAACACAAAGTTTGCTTTTTGTCTAGAATTTATAATGCCATAGAATATTTTTATAACTGCATCTCAATACACTTCCTTCTTTTCCTTTATGAGTTGACCAGTGGACTACCCATGTTTGTCACTTGCCCATAAACTGGTGGGTTTAACTCCAACTTTCTTCTCTTATACTTGGCTACAACTGATCTCAGCTATAGTGTCTATTCACAGATTCATTTCCTGCAGCCTGCTAGGAAGGAGATGGACACCTGTGTGGGCCAGCCGAGAAATGGTGACCATGTCTCTATATTTGGTGAATTGTTGTGCAGGTGTCAGATTTCTGGGTCCAGCTTTCTTTACTGCCTGTTCTTAGCCAACTTGCCTGATGCTTTATATAAGCTGCAGCTGTGCCTTACTTCCTTCCGAACAGTGATCTTTCTGCTTGTCCTGTGGACTCTGTCAGAATTCAGAGACTTCAAGAGATACTTTCAAATGCTAATCACCAGCCTCAACCAATTTAATCTAATGGATGTGTTCATTCTGAAGACTTAAACCTCCCGGTCATCAGGTCATCAGCTCTTGTCCTTCCAAATAAGAGACTGTGCATTGGAGATTTTGAGACTTATTCCTAGATGCTTGTTCTTATTTGCTTTTTATCTGATCTACTTTATAGCTGAAACGCTGCTAAGTTTCTTCTTTGTGGATGGTATCTCCTTGATGTCTAATTCAACGGTGACTTTCTCTTGTCTGTTGTAAACTTTTAAACATTTCGGTGAAAATCTGAGACTGAGGGTGTGAAGCACTTACGGTCTGATTCACACATTCAGTTCTTTCAATATTAGTCTTGACTTGAACATGATAAGATTTTCAAAGAATAGCTAGTGACTGAGTAAAGAATGGTTGTCATTTTGAACTTACAGGGTACTGACCTCCTTTATCCAACTTTTGTATTCTTGCATATGTTGAAAACTTTGAGGCTTCATCTTATTTCCAAATATGTAAAATGACCATCAAGTTAAAAATATGGAATGACTCTTGAATAAGGACAGTTTATTCCTTCATTTGTAAAGTGAGCACTGACTGCATTATTCCATGTGCATTCCTTGCGCTAGGCATAAAGGGCATGAGGATGGCTAAGAGAAAATGCCTACCTTTCTGTAGAAACCTCACATTAGACCAGCATGAAAGTTCATTGAAAAGTACTGCTCGTTTACTTTTCCAAGTCAAACAGAATTATTTTATGAAAATGGAAGTGCTCAAGATATGAAATGAAATGTCTCTTTCTCTCTGGCAGTGGCTGTCTTGTTTATTTGAGTAAATCGCTGAAGGATTTATTTTACCAGGGGTTTATAAGAGATGGGGAGAATATTTATTTCACTAATTCTGGGTGCTGCAGAAGAATTTCCTTTCTCCTATGCTTCCTAGGCTTAGTGGAATCAGCAAAGTGAAATCTAACTGAATTTGCATTTTCTCTTTAAACTTTTTTGTTGTTGTTGTTAAATACACATGAAGTTTCATCTTATTAGTAACTGGAATCACTGTGTAAGTCATATATTTACAATTACTATATTCTTATCCACATATACATAGTGGAAGATAAAATATAACTTCAGTTCTTGGAGACTAAGCATATTAACTTGAACTTTTGACATGCCAGTTGGCACATATTACTAATAGAAAATATTTTGCCAGCTACAAATAGAGGCATGTGTCTTCAGAGCCAGGCATATGGGTTTTATCAAATGTAGTAGACATCTGTGGATTTTGTCTGTCCATATTTATTTAACTCTCTTTTAGTGAAATTACTCTGACTTTGACCTATTCTGCCTTGTCTTGGTGGGGTTTTACCCAGTGGAAACTGAACTCCAGCTGTATTGATGAGACTTTGATTTTTTCCCCTGAGAGTTACCTATCTTCTAAAACTGTTGTGAGGAATGAGCTAATACATGCAGACTACTTAGAAACATTACTGGCACAGGGCAAGCAGTACATCAATGCACATTCTTATTGTTACGAAGCAGAATGACAGATATTAGAAAGCAGATAGAGTTGGAACATTTTGTGTACCTGCCTTAAGACACACTCCCTTATTTCCTCTACCTCTATCCCCAGAGTGAGCAAGTTTTGTACCCTAAAGCCTGATTACAAAGCAATTCCTCCACTTCTATCAGCTATTCTACATCCTTCCAAAACATTCATTTTGACTCAACTTTCTGTTTCTTGCAGTTGACAGTCTTGACAAATAAAGAAAAGCTTTTAGAAGAGGTCCAAACATTGAAATTAAGAAATATACTAAAAATCTTTAAATACTTCATATTTTATTTTCAAGTGTATTATATTATTCCTTCAAATATGGTGCCCTGTTCTGGAAAGTGAAAAACTGTGCTTCTAACTATATTCCTAAAGAAAGTTCACCATCATTACTGTGAAAATCATATGTACCAGATACTATGTTTAGAGAGGAACAAATAATATTTCTAATCTTTATAGCAAGTCTGCAAAGAGCGTTACCCCTTTTTTACTGATGTGGAACAGGATAATTGAAGCTTGCCCATTAGTTAACAGCTAAGGAGAATTCTAGCCCTGTTCTGCTCACTATAAAGCTTGCGTGGTCTCCGCAATAATATTTTAATTTCCTTAAATTATGAAATCCTTTGTGTCTTGGTATGTTAAGTTGAAATTTTTAAAGTGTTTATTCATTCCTTCATTAAATATTTATTGAGTGACATTGTGGGTTAGATTTCCAAGAGTGTTTTTAAATATAACCTCTGGGATATGTTCTAAGAACATTACCAGAGGGAATGGCAAAATAGAATGTAGAAGCACAGACTTGATTGATTATTTAGATTAAATCAAAGGCAAAGATAATAACGACTGCCCCTCTCCTTTATTTTAATTGAAGTACCATCTTACAAGCCTATTAGGTATACAAATCTCCCTTCAGCATTTTTTTTTTAAAGATTTGTTTTATTTATTTACTCATATAAGAGCTGGGGTACGGGCCAGAAGTGTAGGGGTGGCGGAGGGGTGAGAAGTTTCACCAAAAACAGAGCAGGAGCAGAAGAGGTGGATCTACTGAAATACTCTGCTGAGGGGAGCAGTGGGTGAGACAGGAGAGGTCTGCTGAGCCATGTGGGTCACCTCCCTGACCTGGGATCAAACTCATTCTGTAGTGGCTATGAATAGCTTCATAGTGTCCCTTCAGCATGTTTATATATCACGCCTCGCCCACCACCAAACGTCCAGTCACCATCCACCACCCACCAGCCCGAGCCTCCTGCCTGTCCTCTCTACCCCTGGCCCTCTTTCTCTTTGGTAGCCACTTTTCTGTTGTCACTAGTCCCCACATTTGTTCAGATAATCCATTCATACTTTATTTCAATTGACTCCAGAAAAATATTATTTCTCCTTGTTCCCTTAACCCTACTCATCTAACATATATGCACACTGCAATATGTTTAGGCTCTTCTCTAACTCCCAGAGGGTTTTAGTTCACTTAATTAAAGGCACTGTGATGCAGTAAGAATATAAAGGGTTTCACTTGATAAGGAAAGCTAAAAACTTAGGAAATTTCTTCAAGTTTTTTTTTAAAGATTTTATTTATTTATGCATACAGAAATGGGGTACAGGTCAGAGGTTCAGGGGCAGTCAGAGGATTTACCAGAAACAGTGGGGATCAGAACAGGCAGATTGACAAAGTACACTGCTGAGAGGAACAGTGGGCAAGATAGGAGAGGTCTGCTGCAAAGCTTTACTTGCACATGTCTTGGACCAGAGGTGGACAATCACAATCTTACCCTCCTCAAAGAGCTAGAACCTAATAATTGTGCAAAAACTTACAGCCTCTGTGACTAGTGCTGGCAAACATTTTACACTTAAACTTATTAATGTTCATAACAGGGATCTTGTAAGAAAGTACAAAAATCTTTTACCTTTCCTCATTCTCCCACTGTATATGATCCTTGTTCAGCAATAGAAAGGAAGAGGTTAAACAAGTTGCCCTGTTGACAGCAAAGTTTACTTAGTTTGTGCAGAAGAAATTTTCTGTGTGCTCAGAGATATCAATGTTTACTTTCCATGTAATGGAAAAAAAAGCCACAGAGGTAATGAGTAGGTACACTCCAGCTGAAATGCCAAAGAAGCATGGCCAGGCTATGGTTCCACACATGCAGGAAGATATTACATATTCAAGTCTGTATGATTCAAGTCATAATGATTCATCTTATCTTTAGAATTTTACCTATATGGGACTGTATTAGAAAAATCTGCAACTGGGGAGAATTTTGGTGGAAAATTAAACTGATTAAAAAAATGAAGCCAGGCCCTCCCTGGTGGCGCAGCGGGTTAAAGCACAGCACTAAGAAGCTAAAGCCACTTCTGCATGAGTTCGATTCCCGCCTGCCCCGGAGGTGACCACATGGCGTGGCAGACCTCTCCTGACCCGCCCACTGCTCCCCTCAGCAGTGTACTTCCTCTATCTGCTTGTTCTGCTCCCCGCTCTGTCTCTGGTGAATTCTCTCACCCTCCGCATCTCTGGCCTGTAACCCAGTTCTGTACAAATAAATAAATAAATCTTTAAAAAAAAAAATGAAGCCAGGTATAGAGTATGAATGCCAGAATAAATGATTGAGGACAAAATAGTCTAAGCAATACATAAGTGTGAGCTTTTATTATTAAATAGAGTGGCAAAAGGTTAGAAAGTGGTTGGAGTTGAAACATTCTGACCACCAGTGTCAGCTTCCTGAAGAAACTTAAAAAAAAAATTTGTTTTTTTCATAACTGATTTGATATCCAGTCTCTCCTTTTTAATTTATTTTGAAGGCTTTTTGGTGACACAAGAAGATGTCTTATAACAAAAAACAACAAGTATGGTTAGTTATACATTTCTTGGTCTGTCTTAATCCCGTGAACTCCTGTCTTAATCCCTAAGAGACTGGTTGGGCCATTTTGGGAGGATCTGAGCTTTGCGTGTCCACAGTGGGAACCAGTCTGGACGTGATGGTATCCCAGAAGCAAACCCACTGCCCTATGAAAAAGAGAACCCTCAAAAGAAAGGGGGCTGACCGAGAAGGTCAGGCTTGCACAGAGCACCACCCAAACCACAGCATTCCAGTCAGTGGTTACAACCTGACTGGGTTTTGAAAAATGCAGACTCCAGGGTCCCAGCCAAACTTTCCAAACTTACACATCCAAGAATGGACCTTGGGAATCTACCTTTTTTTTTTTTTTTTTAAAAAGGTTTATTTATTTACGCATACGGAACAGGGGTATAGAACAGAGGCGCAGGGGTGGTGAGAGGATTCACCAGAGACAGAGTGGGGAGCTGAACAGGAAGTTCACTATGAAGTACACTGCTGAGGGGAGCAGCAGGCAAGACAGGAGAGGTCTACTGCACCATGTGATCCACCTTCCTACTGGGGGATGGAACTGGGTGCTGAAGTGGCTGTGGCTAGCTTTGTAGTGCTGTGCTTTAACCGGTTGTGCCACCAGGGAGAGCCTGGGTATCTGCCCTTTTAAAGATGTAATCTGAACACCAGTTAGAATCCAGAACTAACCATGCTGTGTTGTCTCTCCCTCCTCCTTCCACAACACAGATGCTGTTGTGCTTGACCAAAGCACAAGCACCCAGATTTCTGGAAGACTAAGGCCTGTTATTTGGGACAAGCATCTCAGCAACCCATCTTTTTTATTTAAAGATTTTTGCATGTAAGAAATGGGATGAAGGCTGGGGGATTGGGAGAGTGACAGCATTTACCAGAGACAGAGTGGAGAACAGAACAGGCAGATCTTCTAAAATGCACTGCTGAGGGGAGCAGAGGCTGAGACAGAAGAGGTCTAATGTGCCATGTGGCCAGGGATTGAACTCAGGCCATAGTGATGAGAAGTCATAGTGGAAGCATTGAGACTTAACTCCTAGGCCACTGGGGATACCCCACTTTTTTTTTTCTTTAGACTCTACTTGACCTTCCCCAATTGCCAACCTCACTGTGTAGTTATCTGATTTTACACTTTCCACCTACCTCCCCATATTCTGGCTTTACCCAGGTGACTGTTACTTTAAATACTGATCTAATAATAATTTCTGTGATTGGTTGAGCCTCCAGAAAATGGAACTTTACCTTTTGAAGTGACAAAACTTTTTTTTACAAGTGCTACAACTCCTTTAGCTTTTCTGAAACAAATTATTTAACATCTGTGTTTTTCTTGATGACTCAGAATTGTCATTACAAACTATTTATTTTACAGTGCTAGACAACACATTAAAGGTGTGGTTTAGGTATTGTAGATAAAGCATTTTCTCCCATAACTTTAGTTTGTTGTTTGGTTATTGGACTTGGTGGGCCCAGTGTGGTGCCTGAGTGTGGCCTCTGTAGAGGGCCAGCTCTCTGAAGAGCTTCCAGTGTCTTCTTGGTGCACCCTTTCACTTTCTCTCATTCTAAACTTTTTAAGCTATAAGACCAAACAGCCAGACTGCTTAGATCTTGGTCTTAATGAGAGTTAGCTACATTCTAGGCAAAGAGCTGGCTACTGTCTCCTGGGATTAACTGCTCAGCTTTTGTCATGGCATGTATTCTGTCTGCCTAGAGGGTTTGTTGATTTGTTTACTTTGTTTACGGGTGTATGATTGTTTCAGAGGACTGAGAGTTGGAGTATTTAGCTTTGAGTAAGTGAATGTGAAGCTTGGAGTGAGCATTTGCCCACATGTATTTAGTTTGAGTGTGTTTACCGTTCTCAAATGAGAGAGAGAATGCAACACTCAGTAAGAATAGGTGCAAACAGTCAAAACACTGATTTTCCTTTCATTGTCAGAATATCAACAATATTGTGCCATGGAAGGGAGCTTAACTTCTCTCCTTTCTGTCATTTTATTTCACCCCCCAGAAAAATCAGTTGGCAGCTGCCATCACCACATAAACCCTTGGCTGCTTGGTAGCTTAGGAAAATACAGTTCTTTTCTATGTGCTGATAACCAAAAGGACCTGCAGGGTTATCTTATGGGAACAGAGAAGTATTTGGAACCCTGTCGCTCCAAAGGAAACCTCCACTTTCCTGGCTTCTCTTCTAGATGAGGTGTTTGATACCGCAGAGATGCATTAGGTACAAGAGAAAGGATGTTCCTATGTTACGGCCTCCATCCATAGTACTTCCTTTGGGGAACAGAGGCTGGTTCATTCCACATTCACTCAAAAAAAGCTATAGATCTCTACAGCTTTTGAGGTCAGGGAAAGGGCTTCCTCCTAGCTTCCTGCTCTTTGCTATAAGTCCTGCTGCCCCAAATGATAACTATCACCCAAATGTTCTTCATTTTATTTATTTCTACAAATTTTACTACCCAGCCTTTTCTCTCTCTTCTTTCTTTTGCTCCTTATCCCTTTTGGATCCATCCTGAGACTGAATTTCATTTAACCACTTCATTACTTGATGCACATTGGCTGAGCGTAAAGAGAAGAAAAACTGTTTTAATGGCCCCGCAGGTTTTCAGTGTCTGGAGTCAGCGCGGTTCAGGCTGAGCTAAATCAGATGGTCTCCATGGTGAGAGGAGTGGAATGCACCAGGCTTTTGTGCTAAGAGTATGGATGGCATATTTGCACATGTTTGAAGTCAGTGATTTCAAAGTTCTGATCTTGAATTTATCATTACTGATCAGCTTGTGAGTCATAATAAGAATATATCAGAACAAGTAACAAAATGGGATCAAATGCCAAAAAGAAACAGGGTATAGTGAAATGATGCTTAATAATTAAATTAACATTTAATTTGTTGTAAATGTGAATGTCAGTGCCAATTAAGCAGTTATTTTGGTTTATAAAGGACGAAAGACCAGATACATTCATTCACTATGAAAAATATGTAATGCTTGTATGTTTACACATCTATCTGCCTTCTTTCCCTAGCAATGTTCTAAGATAAAAGTTTAAATGTTTGCAGAGGAGATGTTTTATTATTCTAACATTGAGTGAATACAGTGATTATTTTATTTTGTTAGATTATTATGAAAAATTATTTCCTGAATATAAATTTGATATCTTTACTTCCTTTACTCATTTATTGGTGGGAGGAGTTTCAGATCCCTATCGGGATCTAAAAGGTAATTGTATGAAAGTAATTGTAACTGCGCATTGAGATTGACCTCACTAGCTTATTCCGGATATTGACCTTTGTCACCTAGCTGCCATATGTCATTTAAATACAGTTTTTCGAGATTTCTTGTTCACAGGCTGATCTTTAGAGATGATGATAAAATGATATGGAATGTTAAAAAAAAAGCAGCATTAGTAAAGTAATACACAATACATCTGCCTTCATATTTTATAGTTGGTTTTATAGCATCTTCAATTCATTGCCAATTATTATGACTTTTTAGGTAGATATGCCCTTTAAATTGAAATGTAGCACAGACATGAAGAATATAGCACACTCATTAAAGGATAATGGAGTCTGATTGCTGAATCCATTCTGGAGTTAACTTAGTTATGATTTTAAAAATCATTTAAACTTTTTTATCTTATTTTTTCCATTTGAAAGGAAATAAAAACACACTTTAGGTTGTTGTGAAATTATAAGTTGACAATTGACACTTTCAAGCTTAACTGAAGTCAGTCATCTTTAAAAAAGGCCTCAACGTGACGTAAAACTTAGGTGGATTAAGCACAATAAACAAAGCAAAGCAATAAAACCCACTTCATAAGCACTCGATAAATATTTGTTGTATTAAAGAGAAGTGGGTATTATGCATGAGGAATTCATAGGCTCAAAGACTCTCTGGGTTGGGTGTGGAAAGTTAAGTAAATGTCACCCTTTCCCACTGCCTCATTCAATGATTTTTACTCCCATGGAACCGACATGTGTCCGGTACCTGAAATTTTCAGTGATAGTGACCTATGATGAGCAACCAGTTCTGATTATTAGAAAGATCTCTTATGTTGGGCTGAAATCTGCTTCTTTTGCTTTTACTCATCCTGGCCAACATTTGTAGTTCCAATTTGTACTTAGTGTCCTTTTCAAAAGGAAAAAATAAGATAAAAAAGTTTAAATGATTTTTAAAATCATAACTAAGTTAACTCCTTTTCACACATCAGTGCATTCTTAATTGAATATAACTATTTCTTAGGTGTTCTGTCCTCTTCCTTCAATTTTTCTCAAATGACATGATTTGAAATCTTCTTATATTGTGATTGATGACTGTTGGAATTGAATTTATTTCAGTTAGAAATTCTAATTTTCTGCAGTTAACATAGACCATAAACTAGAGGCTTCTAAGAGAACAGGTTGGGTTTTTCATCTTACACAACAGAAATCTTGCTACCAACAGGTCAGAAATAAGCATGTGGTGTCTCAGCAAATTCCCCTGGGATCCTGGAACTTCTAGATTCTTCTCTGCCATTCTGAGGGTGTGATTTTCATCCTCAGGACCTAGAGATGGCCATGGTTCTATAGTCAACTGTTTCTTAATCCAGAAAGAAAAGTTGGAAGAGCCAAAGGCTGCAAAGTGCTCACTTCCTAAGTCTGCTTTGCCCTTGAAGGAGCGCTTGTGAGCACTTACCAACAATTTGTATTTCCATATCATTGACCTGAATTCTGTCACAGTGTGGATGGTAAAATATGAAGGGAAAGCAATGTACTTTTTAAGCTAAATTTCATGAACGCCTTCAATAAAAGCAGTTAACTTAGTAAGGAAAAAATAGACTAGATATAAGCTGGACCACTGGGTCTGCATCGACTTGTCTTCATGAAAGATCCCCTTTCAAAGTGTGGCCTCCTTTCACCCACCATCTAGGAGGAGCTGACACTAAGGAATAGAATGGTGCTGCATCTGCCTCTGGGAGGTGACTGCTGAACAATGGTCTGATTAGTTAAAATATCAGAAAGTTGAGAGCAGTCCTTACTTGGCCAGAGTTGTGTTTACGAGCTTATAGCCAGAGTCAGTAGTCTTCATGTTTTAACCACGGCTTCCTACCTGTTGACAGGTGAAAGCCTACTCTTTCCTGGCCTGTTTTCTGCTCTGTTTTGTAATCAGTATACAAATGTAGGTGTCTATAAACTGGCCTCTCATTGAGCTAACTTTATAAAAGTTTGACTTGCCTATGAGTGAGTGGCATAGTGGCAGTTATAAAGTCATTTTAGGAAGGTGTAAGTGAATAAAATTCTTTATGATATTTGTATGAGTGCATGATATTTTAAGAAATTATTTCAGAGTACAGAGCCTTGCTGGGATGTATGAAGCCTACAAAACTCACCTAGTTACTTCGTTGTTAACTTCTTTTACTGTCTAAAGACTCTCAAATTTCACAGGAAGATGGGGGGAATAAGCATAGTAACACTCTTTGGGGAAAATGGTAAGTAAAACCAAAGAAAATACAACCTTATTCTACAAGGCATTTAGCTAGTGGATACTGAAAACTTGCAGATGGTCTCTGAAGGTGAAAAGAGATGAGATGAGATTAATTAGTACATCACAGACATCAACCAATACATATACCCTGGATACAAAGAAGCCCAGACCTAACAGATCAACTACGGTTTATAGTAGATGTTGGTGGTGACAGACCTCAAGGAAATTCTTCTTGCCTAAGTATCACGAGTACTACACGTTATTGCAAGACCCCTGGAGAAGAGTCTCAGTTTATTCTCTGACTCTAGACAAGGAAGGGTAACGACATTTAGGAGGCCAAATGATGGATTATACCCTATCGTTCGTAGTTTTCACCTTCACTTTCATGTCAGAGATGAAATCCTATAATCTTTTGTCTACATGACTTCTTAATCCCTCACACTTCTAAATAGAAATAGGATGGGATCCAATACAGGAATGGGTGGATGAAAACAAACTGTCTGACCTCCCCCTTTTATTTGACCTTGACAGAATTTTCTCTAACATTCACTGAAAGCTTCCCCTTGACCAGTTTGTATATCAGCATTGAGGAAGTAGTAGCAAAAGTGATTACTAGTTACATGACAGAGATAATGGTAACTTTATAGAAAGTTGGTGATAACTTTATGATAGAAAACAATTTCAAGAATGTGTCTGTCTTGTAATCATTAATCTGTGTTCTCTGTAATTTCCACTTACTACTACTATTATTTATTACTTTATTTATGACTATTATTCATTTAGAAACTACTGGCTTGCCAGTATACTTTTTTTTTTTTTTCATTTTAAAAAGAAGGGCTAATAGGAAAAAAATAGAAGGAAAAAGAGGTGCTCTCATAGATGTGGGTAGATAGTTGCATCTGAAAGAGACAAGTTTATAAACAGAGATGCCTGCATAGCTGCAAGTAGGTGGCTTGGGGCAAGATTAGCAGTGCTAAGATCTGAGGATGCAAAAAACAATGAGACACTGTTTCTGTCCTTGTAAAGTGCTAGTGATAATTTACTTTTGCATTATATTTTCAGTTCTTGCAGTACGGAGACATCATAACAAAATCCCTTATCAAATTCCCAATGGAAGTAGGATAGGTATTAATAATCTCATTTAAAATGGGAGAAATTGAGACTCACAGAAGTTATGCAAGCTGTCTGCATTGCATAAAAAGTTAGTAGCAGAAAGCACTAAATGTTAGTTCTTAGCTTCACACTTTAATGTACTGAGTCATATGAGATTATAAGAATGTTAGGTGAGGCTTGATGTTTGTTTTTAAAACCTTATAGTAATGATGTTGCTCTGACCTAGATTCCTAAAATACAGATACCTCTGTATTTTGCAGATTTACTCGTGAACTACAGATCTTGAACTATTGATAAAATGGAATGAGAAGAAATAGCATTTGAACTTGTTGAACCTATTTTGAAGTCCAGAATTCTAGTGGTGTCAGAATGACTCAAGCAGAACAGTTAAAGTTTGACTCTTATCATCTGCCAGCTGTTAGACTTGATAAACACATAAGCTTTTAGCAAGTATGTGTTTAAAAGTACCAAATTATATTTAGAGAATTACTTAATGAGAACAGAATTATGTTTTCTGTATAGTAAGATATCTGATAACATTTTTTCTTTCTCAATTACCAAAAATAGAACCATAATTTCTTCCTTTACCCCACTTTCTATACAACTTTCATTTCTCATTTCAAAGTAATTTGTTGAGGGCCTTCCTGGTGTTGCAAGGGGTTAAGTCTCTGCACTACAAAGCTATCTGCAGCCATTGCAGCAATAGTTTGATCACCGGCCAGGGAGTTAACCCGTATGGTGCAGCAGACCTCTCCTGTCCTACCCACTATGCCTCTCAGCAGTGTATTTCAGTGGATCTGCCTGTTCTGCTCCCTACTCTCTCTATGGTGAATCCTCTCACTCCTATGTTCACCCCCACACCTCTGGCCTGCACCCCAACTTTTGTATGGATGTGGTCAGTTAATGTTGATTCTATTTGAAGGAGACAGAAGACATCTGGATTAGTGACTATTAGACCTAGTACATACCAGAGTTACCTCAGGAGCTTGTAAAACATGTTATTGTCTGGGCCATAGGTCACCCAGAACCAAGGACTCTCTGGGGCTGGAATCTTGGCTTTAAGAACTAAAAAGAGCCTAACTGTTGGAAAGTCAAGTAATCAAATTAAGCAAATGAGTACTAAAGAATGAACAGTTTGTAGTGTTGTTTGAATTTCAGACTTGGAACTTCTGTTCAGTATGACAAAAGGTAATGAAGATACTCAGGCAATGAGTATCAAACAGGAGAGTCTTCTGTATTCTTTAAACTTTGCCAGTCAAATGGCTAGTCATCTAACTCTGTAAGCTGTTTCAGTTATGTGGTCCTGGCTTTGAATTCAGCTTCCTAAAATCTGATGTGTTAATAAACACTTATCAGATGCCTATATTTGAGTAGATTTTTCAAAAAACTGAGATTTGTATGACATAAATGTATGATTGGATACCCAGAGCCTCAATTATACATCTCTTTTTGTCACTTTATCATAAGAGTTGCACCTATACAGGGCAAGTAAAATGGACACTCAATCAATCAGTGAGGTATTAGAGCATATGGAGTCTCATTGGCTGTCATTTTTTTAATTTGGCTAATATGGAAGGGAGGGGAGAGGTATTAAAATATCCAAATATATATCAGATTTTCTAATTACTGAGAGTGTATTCCTCTATTCACCATGTTTCTCTGTGCATTCATGAATGGAATTGCCTACACATACTCTTCTTTTCTGGGTAGACAATATACCTATTACTTCTGTCAGATTTTTTAATATAAGGTATGTGGGCAGTGTGGTCAAAGAACAGAATTAACATCCTGCTTCAGCTTCCTTACTAGATGTGTGACCTTGGGAAATGATTAATCTTTCTAAATCCCCATTTCTTTTTGTGAAAAGTTGAGATGATTATAGTTCTGTCTCTTCAGCTTGTCAAAGTGTTTGGAAAAGGGAGTGTGTGTAAAAGCACATGGCACTATGCCTAGTACATAAACACTAAATATTATTATCATTTTGGCTACAGACATCTGAAAAGTAGGTTGAAGGCAGTGAATAATTGCTTGGAGATTAAGGATTTTTCAAGGGAAAAAGTTGCGTGAGTTCCTAATGCAAGTGTTTGAAATGTAATAATTTGAATATCTGAAAACTAACTTCAAGAGTTATGCTAAATGAGACAAGTCAGAAAGACAAATACAGGATGACTTCACTCATATGTGCAATATAGAGAAACAAAGTAAAGGAACTGAAAAAAATAAAACCAAAACAAAGTTTAGAAGTCTTACAGTAGAGGGCCCTCCCTATTGGCATAAGGGCTTAAGCTGCAGGACTGTGAAGATATCTGCAGCCACCAGAGCATGAGTTCGATTCTTGGCCAGAAAGGTGACCAATGTGGTACAGCTGACCTCTCCTGACCTGCCCGCTGCTCCCCTCAGTACTGTATTTCAGTACATCTGTCTGCCTGTTTTGCTCCCCACTCTGTCTCTGGTAAATCCTCTGCCTCCTCCGCCCCTCACCTCCCACCTCTGGCCTGTGCTTGTATGCATAAAATAAATAATTACTTAAAATAAATCTGATGGTAGAACTGAGGCTACAAGAGGAGGGATAGTAGGTGGGGTGCAAACATGAGGGAGGCCCATTGAACTGTGGTGGAGGATGATGGGTAGGTCCTTGATGGTGGGTATGATGTGCTACAAGCATCTGAGGATGTGTGAACCTACAGCTTTTAATCATATATAGTTTTGTAAACTAATGTTACGTAAACAAACAAAAAGAAAATGGCCCTCAAAAGAGGAGTGGTTGACTTCATTATATTTTAAACAGAGCTACAATCGCACATTAAAAAAAAAAAAAACTATTAAAGTTTTTCAGCTATTTTAGTATATTCTTTATGAAAGTTATTTTACCTGCCTCTAACATTTTATGAGAGACTAGGAAATGTGCCTCGCCAGGAAGGACAGAAATTCAGTTTCTTTCTGGAAACTCTGGGGTGGAGGGAAGTAATTAAACCAGTGCTATTTTAAATTCTCGTTCTTTTTTAAAACATGGTTTCCAATCCTTATTTGAATGTTAATAGAGTGGTTTATTTCTGAACTAATTCAGGGGAGAGACAAAACCTTGGAAACGTCTTTGTTCATAGATATATCTTTCAATCACTACAAAAATGTCCGTGAACTGACTGTCCCTATCTCCTTTTTGGTACAAATTTTCTTCATTTCTAGTATATCCTAAGTGTAATACTACTGGTGACTTTATGTTGTTCACTTATTTTAGAAACAAAATATAAAGACAATGAAAGACTTGATCTAAATATTAAAGCCATTACTGAAATAAAATATCCTACTTTTTCTCCTGTGGCTTTGAATTTTTTCTCTCCCGGGTTCTTCTCTTTTAACTGGCACTAATAGGTTATGGCAAGCTGTGCTGCAGGGTATACTATATTTTACACCTTACTTTGCTATATTCCCCCTTAATACCCCTACTTCCAAAGTTACACTTTAAATAGCAATTTCTGAATTTCAGAATCATTGCTTCCTAGCTCTTGAGGGGGAAGCTGGTCACACAGCCATGCGTGAACCTTTTCATATAAATTGAATTTTACTCCTAGGCCAGGGGTTGTAACCTTACTCAGAGTTATTTTGTTACAAAAGTAGGCGTTGATTGATGTATGGGGAAGAGAATATCTAATTTCTAGAATATTTTATTTTATTTTGGGAGCAGCTGAGGATTGAAGGTTTACTTTTTACTTCTGTCATTATGCATTCTCCATTAAAACACTAATTTTTATCTACCAGCCCATAGCTGTCATATTTCTGCAACAGCTGGAGTCTCTTCTCACTTTTTCTTTTCTCATATTAGACTTATTTGCTCATTGTTAAGTATTTTCTGTGATTTAGAATGTTGATTACCATATTTAGATGAATTAAAATGCATTTCTTAGTAGCTTATATAGCAGACATCAGACTTCTTTAAAAAAATCATTACCCTACCATGAGCTTCATGAGTCTGGGAGCAGAGTGAGGGTTGATGGGAGGAAGGAGGAGGTGAAGAGAAACATAAAACAAAAAGCACATATGTATCAGGAAAAACCCCAGCCACATCTGATGGGCTGATCTTTATCGATGCTGCTTTATGATATGTGTCAAAATAAATGCAGGAAACAGCTTTTGCTTCAAAGTTTGGAATGTTGTGGTGACTGATATTTAAGTGAAGGAATGTTTCTATTGGAAGAGCTGACCTAAAACTTTCCAAAGCCATCAATTTTATTTATTAAACTTACTGAGGAGGAGAAAAATGACAAGAAAAGATGTAGATCATTAGTTTATTCGACAAGGTACTGAGAGTTCTTTTCTTTAATAGTGTAGTAATTACAACAGATTTTATTATGCTCAGCATATGTGTTTGCATGGCTTAAAGTTATTTACATATTTACTGGCCAGGCACTAATGAAAACTAAGTGGGGCAAAGAACTTTTATCTTTCTCTCCATGTTACATTGTGAAGTTGCATTTTTCATCGATGACGACCAGAGTTATTTTTAGGATTCCTGAATGAAGTCATGAAGTCTTAAAAATTCTGGAGCCCTAAGTTTGCCTAATGTTACGATGTGAGGCACTACTTTGTAGGAAAGGGTCTGTGTAGTTTTGAACCTCCAGCTTCATCCTCACAAGTTGAAGGCTCATTTCCTGTGAATAATATTAGTCTCATACTTAAGGCAAAACTTTGGTGAGGCTTATATAAGTTATAAGGAAAGAGATACATCTAGGCCACTTTAGGGCACTGTTTCTCAAAGTGAGGTGTCCGATGCAACACTTCTGCAGTCAAGTGTGCAAAATAAAGACTTCAGACCCTTTGCTAAATAAGATGAAGTGTTTTGGGGTGTTAGGAGTGAGGGACAAGCAAGATTTTTTGGACTTGAATGTGCAAGTGGGCATTGTGACTAATCAAAAAGGAACATGTATTCGACATTTCCCAGACTGTTATCAAACAGTACCTAGTCTCATCTCTCAGAACTCTGTTTCTCAGAACACGGTTCTGGAAATGCTGCTGGAGTGATATGGTACTTATAAGTACACAGCTGGCAATCAGCCCTGTGGGCCTGCTCTTCCAGAAATGCTGTGCTGTGTCTGATGCCAGAGCAGGACATCTGACTCTTCTCTGTGCTGCTTGTTGTCTGCACCTCCAGAGGTGGGACTCAGTGGAGTCTTTTGGTCACCATCAATGTGGGGTGCTCCTGTTGGCACCTCTTAAACCACGGTGTCCTGGAGAATTCTGACTGTAATAAGGGATCATTTGACTTCAGCATGAAGTAGCATTGGCTATGACAGCAATAAGCAATGACACCAACCCAGCTTTCTAGTCATGTTTCAGATGGAAGCTTGGATTCTTCCATGTTTTAAGGACAAGGCTGTTTAGGTGGCTTTCATTTTCATGCAAGACTTTCATTTTTACACTCAAAGAGCACTATTGGATACCAGTTATGTAGTGAGCACCAAGTAAGTCTATGGAGTTAAAAACATGAACAAGATTTTTTTTTTTTTAAGCACTTTGTAGGTTATTTAAACAATTCATGTAATGGTTGTTCTTTCTTCAGAGGATGTTCCTTGGATCTAAAACCAGCTGTTTCATTTTCAATAGCTAATAAAGGTGATTTTAAGACATATACACATAACCTCCTTGTTCTTTTCTGATTCCTCTTCTGTGTGTTCTAAATGTTCTGCCGTATTTCCCCAAAGGAACGAGAACCAGGGATGGGGTGGAAGGATTGCAGTGTTTGTTGTTTGTTTTATTCATTTTCAAAGGCAGATCATGACTTGTCCAAGCAGAAGACATGGTACAATTGCATGAAGCTGCTTCCTTTTCTCTTGTGTATTTCCAGGCCAGGCAGCCCAGGTGTCATTCAGCTGATGGTGGGGCAGAAAAGAGCCAGAGGGCAGCTTTTGCAGTGCTGACATCTGGAGAATGGTGGGAATCATTGGTGCCTAAGAGCTGTTTCTCAGTATATTCAGATGCAGGTCTTGGTGAAGAAGAGAAGATCAGAAAAAGGGAAAATTAATTTCTTATTTGAGTCTAGAGAAATCTTGGAGTCATGGCTTTCTATCCTTCAAGTTCACTACTGACAGTGGGCAGAAACCATACAGCTAGTGTTTTTGGAGCTATAGGTAACTTGGAAGTTACACACAGGAACATCAGGATGATTAAACAGTCACCTAAGTTTAAAAAAAAAAGAGAGCGAGAGAGAGAGAGAAAGGTTCCCACCTAGATTCTACTTCACAGCTAAAGAAATTTAGAGTATCTTGAGATAGAGATTTTAAAAAAAGGACAAAAGGTAAAAATATTGAATTTGCTGTTGATGCTGACTCCAGTTGCTAAAAACGATTGTATAAGATTACTTTTGCTGCCATAGCAGACAGAGCTAGTACATGGAGAAGACAACAGACACTCTTCTGGCACCTTCTCCTAAGAGCCTCATCTCTCCCCTTTCTGCTCATCAACATACTGCAAAGTAACACTCTCACCCAAGTAACTAATGGCCTCAGAACTTAGTGATAACACTCCTTTTCCTTTGATCAATTCTTTCTTCAATTGTCCTCAATTTTCTGAGGGCTGACTCACCTCCTAGAAGGCTCGGGGCAAGAAACCTGGGAAAACACAGAGGTACACATCACATGCTTCCAAACAGCTTTATGGAATATGACAAAGAGGAGGCAGATTCCTGAGGCTGATGGGTTGGGGTAGACTAGTTTGTAAAGAAGCTGCATAAGATCCCTGAATAATATCACAGCAACCTTATTCGAAGGAGGGGGTGTCAAATCCTTTTAATTGAGGTGTAATTGACCGAAAACATTTTATTCATTTCTGCCTGATTGGTTTTCCTCCAACATGAAACTCACATCAATCTCTCCTTCCAGCACTGCATCTTGCAACTTTTGAATCTCAAGCCTTGACACTATAGCTTTTATTCCTTTAGAAAGTTTACCTTCGGGAATGGAAGTGGGTGCCTGGTATGTACTGGCGGGCAGCAACCCCCACCAGGATCAAGCATCCTGTCTTGGACTCAGTGTCTCAGGGCAAGTGGCATATCTCAGAGATACCCTACTTTTTAAGGAAAAATGTTCTTTATTTTATGATAAGATTTTAATATTTTAATGAAGGTACTTTGTAGCTTTTATTACATGTTATGTGCATTTTGAAAGGTCATATTCACTTGCCATTTACCATTGATTTTAAGATCACATTTTGCACATTTTAACATTTTTGAAATCGGAATATGTTTTACCATCAACAGCATAAAACAACACTCCTCATCCTTTTACAGGTTTTCTGTAAAGACATGCCTCTCTTCAGGGAACACATTGGAGACCACCTCAGTTTCTGATGTAAGTCATGTTAATTCAGTCATTTAAGTCATTTTGCATCTTGCAGTTATGAGAAAACCAGTATTTCTTATCTTCTAGCTTGATTTATCATTGTATTCTTCTATGTGAAAGAACAATCACACAGACAACAATGGAATAAAATTCATTCATAAATAGTGAATTCATCTAACATTCAGTGACTACTACAGAGCATGTATTTTTCCACTGAGCCCTATGCCCATGGACATATTAGATGAATGGAATAGATAAAACAGACACTCCCATATGGTAAGCTAAATGATTATGAGAAGTACAATAATATAACACATGAATAAGTACTAAACATAGAGTCAGACAATCAGTATAAATCCTGTGTGGGAAGAAGGAAGAGGTTACTTTGGGCTGGGGAAATGAGAGATGAACTGGCATCTGAAAGTAATAACGGATTTGGATGAGTAGAAATGGAGGAGAGGGAAAATATGTTTTCCTCCACATTTTTTTTTTTTTAGCATCTATCTTTAGTAGACACAACCATAGATGAATTCAAAGTGGATGTGTATTCTTAGGCTCTGAACATGCATTTGAAAATACAGCATACATTTATGAGTGGATGTTTTATGAAGAACCAATTAGAATATAACTGCTTTTCTGGGAATTTTGAACATTTCTCACTAACTTAGGGTGGCAAAGGAAGGCAGGAAAACACTGATTCATCCTTGAGATAGCAAAAAAGGGATTGGTTGGACAGATTTAACTTCTGGAGGTTTAAAGGCGACCTACTCTCATAGACCTGAATGTGACCCAGGAGGTTATACTCACTGTGACTCAGAGAGAACTCTTGAACTGGATAAAATGGCTAAATTGTTCTCATCTGACAAAGCTAGAGTAGGCCACTGGGTTTATTTAGCAGATAATTATGAGGTCTTCTAAATAAACAAGGCACACTTTTGGAAGATAGTCTTGATTACCCCACTTATGTGGTTATGTACTTATGTTCATCTCATAGTGAATCCCTTCACCTGCAGCTGGTGCTGTGGGATTTTGTGCTTCCAGCAGGGCTTAGTGGGGGAGGGGGGAGGATCATTTTCATTTTTAAGGCATCCTGGTTACCTTTTCCTCCTAGTTCATTTTTTCCCCTTGCTTCTTCTAATACTTTAAAGCTCAACTTGAACCTTCTAGAATAGTTTGTTAATTGCAACAGAGCTCTAAACATTTCTCCATCACAAGTACCAGGATATTGCTTTTTTTTCTTTCTTTCTATTTTCTGTTTATCTTTGGTCCTAGTGGTGAAAATGCCCATGTGACTATATTTCAAACGTTGGTGGTGGTTGTTGATTTAACAACTTGTTCATACTTGGACATCAGATCTCCCTTCTTTCCATCATTCCCAACTATTTGGGGAATTATTACCCACCATGCTGCACATCAGACACTTGTAGAAAACACTGGAGACCAGATCTTACCCACAGAGATTTGGATTTATTAGTCTGGTGGGGTTCAGCATCAGGAATTCTTTCTTAAACTAGCTAGGTGATTGTAGAGCAAAGCTTGAAAACTGCTGGTGGTGAAGCTTAGAGCAATGGAGATCTTTAAACCCAGAGGACAATCTTAGTGAATCAGAAGTCAGAATTTCTCCGGCAATCGTTAGAACAAAGATGGCCATGAATATGTAGAACATTGAATTACCCATCAATTGAGGATTTTGACCTCTTTGTATGTTTTATTTTTTCCATCATCTTGCCTCTGAGTGGTCTACCTCATCATTCCTGTGGCTAATGTTTACAATATCTGTAGTAAAAGCCCCCATTGTTTAAGATACTTATTACTACTTGGGAAATTGACAGAATGAATATATAAATCTATAATAAATTGGTAAGTGGTGCCCTGTGGAGTCATGCACTGCATGGCAACCACACCCTGCAACCCATCATGTTCTTGTGTTTCTTGTTTAAACAAGTCATGGCCTGAACTAGTGACCTGGAGACTGTAGGCTCCAGGTGATGATTGTTGGCAGGCTGGCTCATCCTGCTGCAGCCACTAAAATAAAAGGAAACTTCAAAGTCTGAGATGATGGGTTAAGATGTTCTCAAAAGATTCCTTACCTCATGGCTCTGTCATGTGGCTTGACACCTTGTGCTAGGGAAATGAATCCACAGCTGACCAAGTCAGTGTCCAGAAAAGTGTGTGAATAATAAATAAAATTGAGGACAAATATGCCTTTATTGGGCAACCTTGAGTGACTTTATTTGCTTATACATAGCCAAAGACTAACATAACCTTTCCAGCCTTGGCAAAAGTGCTGAGTAAATCAGATTTATTTTCAGATTCCTCAGCATCTTCTTTTTTTATCCCTTTCTTCCTGGAATCAAATACCTAGAGGAGGCAGGTATGTTACACATGGAATATTCTGATGAAAAGATTTGGCCCTACAATTTACTGGCTCCTGTCTTCACTGCAGCTAAGCAGGGTCTAGTGGCATAACTGCACTGTCCACTAGAACTTTCTGCAATCATGAAAATAGTCTAAGATCTGTGCTATTCAGTAAGATAGGTGTGTGTATGTGTGTGCATTAAGCACACATTGCTATTGAGTTTTTGAAATATGGCTAAGGAGACTAAGACCTGGATTTATAATTTTAAATACTTTCAAGTAATATAAATTTAAATAGTTACATATGACTAGTGTCTAGCATACTGGGAAGTCCAGGTCTGAAAGATAGGAGGGAATTATATTTGTTATGTTCCTTCCAATTTTCAGGCACATTCTTTTTCATGATGTTATTTCACCCTCACTAAACCTGACAATGTAGATATTATTTTCTTCATTTCATAGGTTGAAAATAACTGAAGCCCAGAGAATCCATTGCCTAAGGCCTTATGACTAATAAACTATCAAATCTGCATACAAACTTAGGTCATTTGATTCTGTTTCCTGCCCTTTGAGTTTTCTTGGGGAAATAGCCTTCACTGTGCAGAATCAGAACCTAAACTCATTAAAAAGCAATAATGGCAACCACCAAAATACTCCCATCAAATTTCTGTGCTGTAAAAGGCTGAGGTGCAAAGAGAGGGGAGAGGGAGTCAGAAGAGAATCCGTGAGTGGTATAGCATAGAAGCAACATGCTTAGCAGACAGGAGCATGGTGCTGGAGTCCGGTGTTAGAACATGGTGTTAAGGTGGGAGCGTGATGTTAGAATGCGGTGTTGGAGCACCGTGCTGGAGGTGCTGAAGGGCATTGAAGCCACTGGTGCAAAACAGATTGTCTTCACTTTAGTTTCCTCAATTTCCATGTGTCCCGAGCAATTTTTATATGCTCTTTCCTTTCTATTTCCTCTTCATCAGATCAATGTTAGGCTTCAGTACCTCAGGAAGAAGCATCAGCCACTCACTGTTACTAGCTACTTGGCTGAGTAGAGGTGTTTCTGGCAGATGTCGGCTTCTTTCAGGTTCTTTTCATTAAAGCCCAAGTGCCGATCAAGGACGGGATCTCTGCTGAACTGGTCCTTTGCTCACTCCTGTTCCCTCTCTTTTGTGCCCTAAAATGCCAGGAGTCCACATTTAGTGTTCTTGCTCTTACATCCTCCTTTATTCATGGTTCTTCCTTGCATAGAGTAACTAGGCATGGACTCTCAGCCATGGCTGCATCATGATTAAGTAATGCACTCATACATTCAGCTGCCAGAATCTATCCAGGAAAACTGAGCCTGAGCTTCTGAAAGTGGGGTCTGGCTATCAGTATGTTTTAAGTTTCCCGAGTGACTCCACTAAGCTGGAAGGACTCAGAATCATAGTCCTCATTGATTAGCCCTCTATGCATATCCAGAGTTCTACTGTTTCCAAACTTTTTGAACCCAGGACACAAAGTAGGTGAGCATTATGGATGGGAACAGATGGGTGTTGTGGGCCATAAATAAGCAGTTGGACAAATGGCTGTGGGACCTGAAGTAAAGAAAATGAAGTGATGTGCACAGGCCTTCAGAATGTTTCTATGGTGGTGGAAAGTAGGAAATTCTAGTCGAGGAAAGAACTTTCAAGTGAATTATTGATTTCGATATTGACTTTTTTTTTCCCATTCGACATGATTTGTTGAGAAGCTTTGTGTCAAGCCTTACCAAGAGGACACAAAAATAGAAGAATCTCTGACATGGGAAAAGTTGCAAGATATGGGATTAGCAAAAAGTAAAGAAAATCAGAAAAATGTATTCAACCACAGAATAATATTCATTTTTTAAAAGAATTATTTATTTCTACATAGAAGAGCTGGGATGTAGGCCAGGGTGGATAGCTGGTTGAGAAGATTCACCAGAGACAGAGTGGGGAGCTGAACAGGCAGATTGACTGATATACAGTGCTGAGGGGAGCAGTGGGGAGACAGGAGGTGTCTGCTGCGCCATGTGAATCAGCTCCCAGGATGGGGATTGTGCTTGACACCGGAGTGATAAAGCAGATGGCCAACCCTTTGCATGTGCACATGATTCTGGAACTAGTTGGTAGCAAACATCACAGGTGGTCTCCCTTAGTCCCTTCTTCAGTTGTGGTCTTTACCACAAGCCACAGTTTCTCAGCACTTCACTTTTACTCAGAAGTGAACAGGGCATCATTCCCACGTGATTTTAAAAGCTTCTACTTCTTTCTCAACCTTTCAGCAGCTTATCAACCACTCAGGGCTTCCCAATCTTAGTACCAGCCTTATTTAAGATGTCTTTCTGATATATCTCCTGCATGGCTACAGAGGATCTGGTGAGAACTTGTGCCCATTTACACATATCCTCACCACACTCCACCAAGCATGTGTGTAAGACCATAGGTGTAGATCATAGATTTAATGGCAGGAGGGCAGAAGGATCTCTTTTATTTACCCTACATCTTCCACAAGGTATCTTTTGTGGTTTAATGAGGATGTAAATGAAAAAATTAAAGAAAAACCTCCCTGGCCAAGGGGTCTGTGTTTGTGGGAGCAGTGCAGTGCTGTCCCTGCCTCTCCCCTGGATTCAGCATTAAGTATGTGTCTGTGGTTTTGTGTATGTTTATCATGCAATTTTGAATCAACAATCACTTGAAAAACTGTTAATTTATGAGATGTGCAGTGCTTGGGTGGGGGAGATGAAGGAAGCCTAAAGGATGATGAGCAGGCCTATCCTCTGGGCCCCTGACTTTCTCTTCATACTTTCACAACAAATGACATAGACCTGGTGTAAATTACTTTCCTCTGTCTTGATATAAGTGGAATCATACAGTGTGTTCGCTTTTGTATCTGGCTTCTTTCACTTAACACTATGTTTGTGAAACTCATTCATATTGTTATGTATAGTTGTAGATTGTTTACCTTCATAGTTGTGGAGTTTTTCTTGGTGTGAATAAACTTCAGTGTACTTGTTCATTCAGTACACTGGATAGTACACTGGGCTTCTGGATAGTTTTCAGTTTGAGGTTCTTGCAGTTGCTGTTATGAACAACTTGGTACATATCAGGGAATGTCTATCCTTTTAGGAATACACCAAAAAGTAGGGTTATTGAGTAACAGGGTATGCATATATTCAGTTTAAATAGATACTGTTAAACAGATTGCCAAAGTATTTGTACTGATTCTACCACCAGCAACATTTGACAGCTCTGGTGCTTCCACTTGGCTTTTGCATCTTTCCCATTAGACCTTCTGACTCTACATGGGACCATATTATGGTTTTAATTTTCATTTTCTTGGTGATTACTGAGATTGAGCACTGCTGTGTTTATTGACAATTGACAAATAATTTTATTGCTTGTTTTAAACTGGCTCTTCGAATAAACACAAACTTACTATCCTACTTTTTCAATAGTAATTTCCATAACCTTTTTTCCCTCTTTCACAATGTCATAGAGGAAACAAATTCACTTGTCAAGACTAACCTAATACAATTGTTTTCTTAATTGGTCCAATTAGCTGGTAGTAGAGGAAATAATTTTTTTTTTTTCAAAGCAGAGGAAGATTTTGCTGTAATCAAATGAGTTAATGTATAATAAATGTGAAAAGATTCAAGGAAATGATGCAAAGTCATTTTGGAATTTGAATAACTGATATATCTTTAGACGAGGTCAAATATTTTACATTAGTTAATCTTCCTCAAAGACAGTCAGGCTCAGTGCTGAGAGAACAAGTCCAGAGAAGAATGTATCCTGATGGAGTTTGCATTCTAAATGAGAATTCTGTTCTAGAGTTGCTGTGACACTGATAAATTTAACTTAAATCAAATGAGCTATTGTTTAAGAAGCCTTTGGATAATTGGAATTCAAAGTTGCCAAGCTGTTCTGTGAAAGGCAGTCAAGCAACTTCAGAGAAGGCTTTCACAGGTGAGTGGGATAAACTCATGAAATTAATGCACACAAAAGCATTTTGAACTTTTTTCATAACCACATGGGCAGTGTGACAGCTGAAAAGAGAAAGGCTAAAGAGATGAATCACAGAAATACAACAAGGAGGATGGTCCAGCTGTATGTTCATTTTTTCTGTTCTAGGCAAATACATGTTTCTAAACAGCTCTTGTTTCAGAAATATTTTGAAAGAATGACTCCATTGTCTTTTTCCATTATAGAGTAGAAATCCCAAGTTGTATGTTCTTGGTACTTGATAAGAAACTTGACATAAATAAAAAGAAATAAGGGTCCACTGAAAAGGCTACCTGACAGGCATCTCCTTGAACTCTAGATCTGCTCTCTGATCACCCCCTCTTCTCTTTTCTTTCTGGAAATGCCTGGTGTACTTCATGGCAGTGAATTATTTGTGCTTCAAGGAGGGAGAAATAAAGATCTGCTTAACTTATGTTAGTCAGTTAACACCTTGGGGTGCTAGTAGATGTTACTACCTGGAAGACACATTGCTAAACACACACACAAACAGGGCTTTAAAGTTTCACATAATTGTGTCTGAGATAATTCATAGTTGGACTTGGGCCCTTCGTTCTTTCATTGACAGTAAGCCACATTTTAACTCATCCCCAGATGTACAAAGTCTATTCATTGACTCAATGAGTCACTAATTGCCTTTAAAGTTTCATTAAAAGCAGAGACTTTACTAAAGAGCTTGTATTAGTCACACTTTGATCCGGGTTCAGTTAGACATTTGAGGCAAGACTGGGTAAAGAAACCAATGGTGTCAAAATAGAGAGGCCAGTGCTCCACTGTACAGGTCCAACAAGTAATGATAAATGTGAAGCACCTGTTGCAATGGCGACCAGTTGGCTAGTATGACCAGTGATATAGAGAATAGATAGTATAATGTTGAAAATGAGAATGTGTGGGAGCTCATATGTGACCCATCTCTTCCTCTTTTCCTATCTTCATTGCTGCCATGTCATTCTTTGCTCTCAGTCCTTCCATATAAATAGTACATCTGCTCAAGAATAAGAAATTTATCTTGAAGGATGCAGGTAATTCAAATGCTATTTAAGTTCATATATTACTTACTTAATTTGAATAGTCCAGCAATGATGAAACACTAGCATAGCAAAATCTAAAACAGTTTGGCCCAGCTTATTAAATTGTTATGATGCACAATACAGGCGCATTTGCTGTAATTAATTAGTGGAGAGAGGATAGAGCCTCAGCCTTAATTGCTCCTATCTAACAAATGTTTTCGAAGAGAGTTCATTTATCAAGAAGAGCACAATTGACAAGAGTACCTCTCAGTTAAGTAAACTGGCATTTCCAGTTTAGTTAAACAAGCAATATGTTTTCCCCCAGCAGTTGCTGGTAGAGCTTGATTTTTGTTTCTGTTTGTGAGTTTTCGATCTTTGTGTTTTGACTCTGAAATCCTTAAAGGTATTTAGTAGCCAGAGTTGAAGGGAGTGATGGGATACAAGTCTCTCCATCTCCTTGTCAAGCCACTGTAGTTCTGCAGACGGAATTACATCTAGGCAGCAATGTAAAACTATGGTAAAGATATACATATGTTGATATCAGTCCTCTAAATTAGCATTCTTATTTATAAATATGCATTTTTACATATCAACATGCAAACTAAGAGTTCTTTGACTCTTGTTTACAAAGTCACTTTATATATGCATATTTACATATTAATAATATATTTATATATACACAGTCTCCTATGTGTACACATTGTAGATGTATAAATAGATTTAATTTAGTCATCTTCCAAACACTGAAATAAGCAGCACAAAATGTTAACAGCTTTCATCTACAAATAATGGATTGAATAATGTTAGGAGATTTGGTCAAGTGACATCTGTGTTGTTAGTGCAGACCAGAAACAGGACTGACCTTCTGATGGTCAGCGGGCACATATCCCTCTATGCCACTATTGCTTAAGATTTAAATATACAAAAGTAAATATAACAGATACCCACCTATCCACTTCCCCAGATTTAACAAATGCCACTCTTCCTGTTATTCACTTCAGATCAGTTTTGTTCGGGTGTTAGTAATGAAGCAATGTGAGTAACCTAATACTGTTTTCTCATCTCATTCTCCTATTCTTTCTCTGGAGTTACCAGATCTTAATGTTAGGAAACTTTCCCATGAAAGTTTTGAGAATTTTACTTTCATTTGTACATGTCCATGACCAATATGCTATTATATTGCATTTTAAAATCTCACAAATGCGGAATCATTTTGCAACTTCATGGTGGTCCTGTCTCTTCAGTAATATGTTTCTGAAATTTGTCCTTGTAGATCTAGTTCACTTTTTTGCACAACTGCATATTATTCCACTGTGTGAATAAATGACTATCTGTTCATCCATTCATGAAAGTAGGTTATTGGTCATTTCCCCCTTTTTTTTTTAAAATTTTAATATAATAGTTACTTTTTACATAATTTTGTACTTTTTTTTTCATCTCAATTGTAATCTCCATGGGTTTCCCATTTCCAAGTCACTCATATGCCATCACCATAGTCCAACGCACTTACCTCCCCCCACTGTTTTTGATCTCATTTCCCACTCCACCCCAGAAAATGTCTCTGGTATATGACTGTTCATTATTATTATTATTTTCTTGCTTGGTCCATTATATATGAGCGAAACCAACCAGTATTTTTCTTTTTCTTTCTGGCTTATCTCACTGAGCATTATCTTTTCCAGCTCCATCCATGTTTTTGCAAAAGACGTGTTTCTTTTTTTTTGGTTGCTGAGTAATATTCCATTGTGTATATGTACTACATCTTTTCAATCCAGTCATCTACTTTTGGGCATTTGGACTTCCCCCTTCCCCCTTTTAAAGAGTAAAATAAAGAACATCTTTGTCCAGTTCTCTTTGACCATGATGCAATGATTTTCTAAGCCTAAAGTATATATATATATACAAGTTCAGTTAATACGCTATGAAGATTTTCAGCTTTTTTAGGTATTGATACATTGAGTTCCAAAATAGTTGTATGAATTTACTCTCCACAAACAATATGTAAAAAACTCTCTTACCCCACATTCTCTCCAACAAATATGTGTTATCAGCTTTTATATTGCTTTCTTCCAACTTGGCTGGCATGTAGTAATTTCTCAATGTCTTCAATTAATCACTAATGAGATTATCTGTTCATTTATGTACTGATTGGTCATTGAGTTCTCTTCTTGAATAACTTGTCTTTGGTCCCCCCACCCCTGCTGTTAAACTTTTTGCATTTTTTTCTTATTTGTAGGAATTCCATGTCTATGCTAGATATTATAGAAATGATATGCTTGGCAAATATCTTCTAAGCTATGACTTGTCTCAATTTTGCTTATGGTGCTTTTTTGTTGTATAGATTTTGATTGTAATATACAATAGGCAATTAGCAATATTTTCCCTTACCAATTATATTACTTTTCAAGGAGTCTGCCCTAGCCTAATGTCATAAAGTTACTCATCTTTATTTTTTTCTAAAGACTTAACATTTTGTATTTCACACATACACACTCACACATCTTATATCCATTTGGAACATATTTTTGTGGATAGTGAAAGGTAAAATCCTACTATTATTTTTCTTTTGCGTAATCAATTGTCCCAATACCACTTATGGAAAAATCCACCTATTACCCATTTTTAAAGTTATAGTTTATTTTATATCAAATGTTTAAAATGTAACTATTTAAGAACTCAACAGGCTATTTTAAAAATGAAAAATAAAAGCTCCCTTTACATCTCTCACCATTTACCACACCCTAAATTTTAACATTCTGTTACTCTGTCCATCTTTATGAACTCTAGGAAAGGACTTTTATTTCCTAATTTTATACTTTGTTTTACCAGTTCTTACATTTTCACTTAGGGGCATTATTTTTTTACTTCAAACTTTAGGAGGAGAGGTTTTTTTTTTTTTTTTCTGTTTCCATTCTTGGTATTATAGTTTTGCTTTAATAGATATTTAATGTAAAATATTTTCATTATCTGCACTATTTACAAATGACTCAGATACTGGAGCTAAATTAATTTTCCCTTTTTGCATGTGTTTTCTTTGTTTTTCCTAGAGTTACTGTCTTATTCACAAGTACATTTTCTATCTTTACGATTGCTGCCCTCCAACCTTTCTCTTACTTATTATATAAACGTCCTCTCATTTTCAAACACTTTCATTTTCTGACAATTTGTTTTTGAATTGGTCTGACCTCTGATCTGGATGAGTTGTTATCTTGAGATCTCACTACCATTACTCTGGAAATTCCTCTCCTTCCCTCTTGGATTATTGGATTAAACTGCTTTTTTTTTTTTATAACATTTTTTTTATTCATATGGAACTGGGGTACAGGCCAGAGATGTGGAGGGTGAAAGGATTCACCAGAGACAGAGTGGGTAGCAGAACAGCCAGAGTGATGAAGTACACTGCAGAGGGTAGCAGCTGGCGGGTCAGGAGAGGTCTGCCTCGCCATGTGGATCTTCTCGGGGCAGGTGGGATTAAAACTCATGCAGTAGTGGCTTTAGCTTCTTAGTGCTGTGCTTTAACCCACTGTGCCACCAGGGAGAGCCCGGATTAAACTGCTTTTTTGGACACATTCTTGTCTTTTGGCTTAATTCGCTTAATTCTGTGGAACATATCAATTAGTAGCTATGGAAAAAAAGTACATACATGCGAGATAAAATTTTGGGGACCATCTATGTCTGGAAAATATCTCTACTTTATCTATAACCTAGATAGTTATAAAAGTATAGATTAAACCATTGTCCCTCAGATATTTAAATGCATTTCTCCATTATCTCCCACTTTCTAATAATGCACTTAAAGCCAGCGCCATCTTATTCCTGATCCCTAGAAAGAGAACACCAGAAACATGTAAGGCAGATTCAAAAACATCATCAGGGTGGGGTCAAGGTGAAGTTTTCTAGCTGGGTATGTGTTAGGGTAACCACTGATATCTGTAAGTGGGAGGCTGAGTGAAGACATCCTGAACTATAGAACTTCAGAGTCCCTTCCCAATGCTAGAGTGGGGTAGCAGTGAAAGACTATTTGGAAGAAACTTATGTGTATTCAATATCTTCTTGACTAAGAGAGGCAAGCACAAGATACCCAGAAGTGTTTAGTGAGGAGAGACATCAGAAAGTAGGAAGAGCTGACAACTTGGAAGATAACAGTATCTGGACTTGTACTGTCTTCAAGGATCATCTTAGGCAAGGACACCCCTGTGTTGGATCAAAGGCTGTGGAGTACTAAAGAAATCAACTAGAAAGTATATTGTTACTTGTGGGTCCTCCAAGCATGAGGCCCTCAAAATTATTTTTGAGTATCTGCTACTTAAAGGACATACACACATACAAAGATTTCAGCAATATCATGGAGGGTCCAATGGAAACATTCTCAGTTATGCCAAGTTTGCCACACAGAGTTCTACTTTGTAACACTCTTAGAAAAAGTACTCCAACAAAAAGAAAAATAGTTCTAGGAGAGAGAAAGCCAAAAATATAGAAAATAGAGATGACTAAATAATGTGCCGAAGTTTATCTTCTCAAAAATATTATCAGGGCGGGCCCTCCCTGGTGGCGCAGCGGGTTAAAGCACAGTACTGAGAATCTGAAGCCACTTCCGCATGAGTTCGATTCCCGCCTGCCGCCTGCCCCGGAGGAGACCACATGGCGAGCCAGACCTCTCCTGACCCGCCCGCTGCTCCCCTCAGCAGTGTACTTCGTAGATCTGCCTGTTCTGCTCCCCACTCTGTCTCTGGTGAAGCCTCTCACCGCCCCTGAGCCTCTGGCCTGTACCCCAGTTCTGTATGCACAAATAAATAAATAAATCTTTTAAAAAAAAATATTATCAGGGCCAAAAAGGAGAAATTAGAAACAACAACTCTTTAAGTATTCCAAAACTAAAATTATAAATTGTATTAGGATGGGGAGAGAGAAGTAGAGAACAAAGGGATGTGAGTGTCGTAACAATATAACCTCAAAAATCTCCAATGTCTAATGATCAAGTAAACTTTTTTCCTCACCGGAAGCATAGCGATGGTTCGATATAAGAAATTTTCAATGGATTATAATATACTTGTAGTCATAAGACTAAAGTCCTATATTCATATCAAGACATGCAGGAAAATTATTTAGGTCAGATGAATGAGTGGAGTGGTGATGAGAAGGAAATGGAATAAGTCATTAGTATATGTACATACATGTACACATACATAAGTGTGTATATGTATAAATATATCAACTATTTCACATTCTATAGCTTAAAAAATATGATTGTTGTGTTCTACAATAAACTTACAAAGGCTGTTGATCTTCCTATAGCTAGCTCTACCTTGAGTAGAAAGTGGGAGTCCTAACTTCAAATGAAAAGAGATTTTTTTTATCCTGGTTTGTCTTGGATTGGATTCTCTAGAAGCAGAGGCTGAATATATAAAATTGAAAGGCAAACACATTTTCAAAGCATGCTTTTCAGAAAATGTCACTAAATTTAAGAAGAAGGGAAGAAGACAAACAGAACAGATAAAGTCTAGCCTGGGCCTGTCTATGAGGGAAATGAATGTAATATAAGTTGTGCAACAAAACAGTCCGTCTTGGACTGGGACTGGTGTCCTGGACCTTGATAGCCAGTCGTTGCCATGTACTTGGTGATAGCCAAGACTTTAGATACCTGTTAACTAAGAACAAATGTCCTGAGAGAATTTCTGGAAGTCATTTATAAACAACCTTGTAGCAGCTGCAAGATAGATATGCAAACTAGTAAATTGATTGGGGAAGCTGGGGGAGAATATCCTAGCTTCTGCCACACAATTCATATATTGAGCTGGAAATTCTAGTTTCTGAATCAAGATTGTATTTTACAACTTAAAGTGACTATAGGATTTTATATATCCTGGGTGCATTCAAAAAAGGCATGGGATTCCTTATGTTTCCATCTAGGGGTAGAAGGAAATGCCCCCTGACTAAACAGAACAGCAGAAGACAGAAAAACAAAGAGAATTTTTATGATAAAAATGAGCCTTGCATGCTCAACATGCCACATACATGTATAAAATGTACACACGTCACAGACATTTTAATCATATTTGTGTCATCAGTACATATGATTAATTGCATGTACATTTGTGTCATCAGTACATGTACACACATTTATACACACCTATGTGTATATGTAGCCACATTTAAATTACAAACATATTAAATCTATATGGCCATCATTGCTATAGTAAAATTATAGATGATACTCAAATTTTCTTATCAATATTCTATTTCTTTGAACTAGAGAAAGATGAAGAGTGTAGCTTTTTGTTTCCTGTCAAATATGTGGGAACACTTTGTGCCTGAGGGCTTCCAAAGGGGCCCCATAGGAATGGAAGAAATCACACGCTTTGTTCCAGGATCCTGCTGGCCAGGTCGCATTGGTTTACTTTGGATTCCTACCATCTGAGCAATGGTCAGCCCAGAGACCTGAGACCCACTATGCCTCCCATTGCTGAGTGTTGCCAGGGAAATGTGTCCTCTTGCATGTCTGCCAGGTAGGGATCAGAAGATGAGACATTTGTATCCCTGCTGCCTCAATTTTGGTGCCAAACCAGGGCTGCACTGTAAGAAGTTACCTTGCCAACTTTCCTTTATTAAAAAGATACTCCTTTCCAGGCCCAAGAATAACATTATGAAAAAGGATAACCATTTAGCTATGTTTGACATTATCCGAAGGAATTTGGTATAATCCCACAGAATTCCAAACAACACATTTCAAAATTCACAAGCAAGGGACGAAAGATACATCAATGGACATGATAATAGAAAATGTTCTGTTCTTTAGATGGCTTTATCATGTCACAGATGCTAAGCTTCAATGTGCTGATGGTTGGCATACATCATTCCATTTAGAGGGTATAACTATATTTTGAGCAATAATAAAATACACTTCTTTGTAAGCTGTGAAAGTTGAGCTGACCATTTAGGATTTAGCATTTAAATTTTGCTGGATGGAAGACATTTAGCAAGTGGTTTCACACCCAGCATTTGGAAGTTCATCCAAGTTCAGTGGTCCTAGACATAGTCAACAACCTCTTCTTCTAGAGCTTAAATAGCCCCACTAACATTTGGAATCTCCAGGTACACACTGTACCATTATTTTAAAGCACATCTCTTAGTGCCAGACAACAGGCAAATACTAGTGAAGTTCCCAGGAAAGGCATGTTTGTTTTCTGTGGTTCAGAAACCATTTCCGTTTGCTTGAATAAGACAGTGTCTAAAAACAATTTTCTTTCTCTTCCCATGGTCCTTGAAATGTTAAATTATTAAAATTATTGCAACTATGGGTACAATTGTGAGTGAGAGGTGATCTCATATTGAAGGAGTCATTGAACACAGGAAACGTTTTAAAATTTAACATAAATCCATTCTGTGGGACTCAAGGTTGGATTTTCCATCATTGTTTGATAGTTCCTCTCTTCTCTGATCCACACACACTCCTTGTTTCTAGTACTCCATTAATTAAGATGATTCATCTCAGGATCTTTTAGCCCACGTCCCTATTCAGAAGTCATGAATAAGAAGAAAGCAATGAGCAATGCAGAATTCACAAACAAAATGGAATGAAGTTGTTAAAGAGGAAACTTTGTTTTTAGATGGATCTATGTTCAGAGACCCAGCACACCCACATTGGACAGATAATAAGGGAATTTGAGCTCTGACTCCCTGGTTGACATCCATGTGACTTTGCCAGAATCCATGATGGCATTCACCTTCAGCTTTTACTTCTGAAAATTGATAAAACTACTTCCTGCTTTGCCTGCTTCAAGGATTCATGTTAATTTTCACATAAGGTAACATGAAAATACCTCATGAATCACAAAGCATTTTAATAATATAAAGCACCAGCAAAGCAAAATATATGTTAAAGATAGAAATCAGAAAACTTTTCTCCCTTTCTTCCTACTTATTCATGCTGCCACTAGGTTCCCATTATCTCAATTCCCACATACAAGTGGTTTTCTGCTTCCAATGCATCCTTCAAAGCCATTCCAGTCCCTTCTGTACATTAGACTCACATTGAATCACACCATCAGCTTTCCTAGAGCTCTAGCTGAGGGTGGAAGACTGTAAAACTTTTCAAACCTCCATGATTACATGAGTCAATTCCTACAGTAACTCTCCTCCCAGATAGCTATATACCTACATGAATATCTATAGCTCCCATTGGCTTTGTTTCTCTGAGGAATACTCACTAAGACAGGGAAGGTGTATAATAACAGACATAAGAAGAATGGATGGTGGTTGGATATAAAGCACAGATGTCCACACAGCAACTCTGTCTACAGCTTCAGCATCAGAACATTTTATTTTCTTCTACATTAACTGAAAGACAAAACTTGTTTACTTTGCTGAGTGAAAAAAGTTCCAGTACAATTTCTGTACAAAATGGTGAGAGTGACATCTTACCATATATGTACAAATATGACAAATAGCTGACTATCAGTTAGACACTTACTTCCCCACTGAATTGCAAATGTGGTCTGGTCATAACACCTGGGAATTGTGTAGTGCAGGACATGAACATCTGGGAGGCATTCTGGATACTGTCAGTGGACATTCAGTCCCCATTACTATAATACTAGGAAAGATTTTTATTTTCCACGACTCTTGTAGGTAAATACTCATAATCACAGCAACCTAACCACCTATTACATTTTTTAAAATCCATTTAAAATAGTCACCTATTAAGGTCTAATAGTGACACCCAATCCTTGTTATTGTGGGTTATTGTTATAACCTTAGGAATATTTATTAAATGTGCTATTTTTAAAAATTGCCAACTTTATCAGATTACTGCTTGGCTGCTGCAACTTAGAATCACCTGCAGGGTCTTTAGAAAATTGATTCCAAAACTTCATAGTTAAGCAATTAAATCAGGATGCTAGGGAAGGGGGCCTGGCTTCCAAGTTTTAAAAAAATATATGTATAGGTTTCATCAGGTTGGTCTCCAGAAGCAATTAAATTAGCATTGATTGAGGTCTTCATATGTTAACTTATTTTCCCTAAACCAAAGCTTTTCAAAAATAGAATACGAAAGACTTGCTAAAGTCTCAAACATAAAACGATTCTTTGCCTGATATTCAGGCAATATAGGACTTAGGTTTTCTGAGTTCTTTTGATCACCTGGAGTGCAGAAACTTGGACCATCTTCTTAGCAGTGGCCACATGGATCCACTCCTCAGAAGAAGTCAAGCTCCCCATCCTTGCCATCTCCCTGCTAGGGCTTTATTTTTCACTGCTAGAGCTTATTTTGCTTATTCAGATGCCCATGGCTCATCTCTGTTGTTGAAAAGCATCAGCATTATTTTCCTCTTGTTCAAGCTGATGCTTAACACAATCTACAGTGTTTAACAATTGTCGGAAAAGTCCTCACCCAGCCCTGCCTTAGGTCACTCTTCTGAAGCTCTCATCTAATGGGCAGAAAGCCATCAGAGCCCAGAACTTGGCCTTATTTCCAGCAGGGGTAGCCCACTTGTGGAAAGTATCGTGAATCTACTAGTGAAACTGTGTTAATTTAATCTAGGTCCTTTTCAAATGACTTTACAAAACATTAGTAACAGAAAAAGAATTTGCTTTCATGGACTGAGCATCCTCAATGACAGAAATCTGACTATTGACATCTCTGCATCCTCCACCCCTTCTCTTTGGCCTTGGCTTGTACAGCACCATTTTAAATCCCATGAAGTCACCAGTTTAGAAGCAGCATTTGCCCAGATTTCTGGGAGGGACACCAGACTTGCAAGGAGTCACCTTCTTTTGTTGTTTACTACGTCTAAAAGGCACAAATGTAATGTTTCATTAAGAAGAAAAGGAAAGAAAGAGAAGGAAGTATAGATAAAAGAAAAGGCAATATTCTCACAAAATGTTATTGGTTAACTGGTAAAGGAGAGACGAAAGATAAAGTTGTCCCACTCATTACCACCAGGGAATGAGTCATCTCAGAGTAACTAGTAGCATCTTTTTCATCCCAATCACAAAGCAAACCCTACAGTATTTTCAGATACCCTAAAGCTGTCAGAGACACTGAGGTGCTAATAAGACAAGTCCAGATTCCCATGTAGCACCCTATACCACAGCACCACTGCACCAATCCAGGATGGAGCTATGCTTTCACTGAGTTTCGTTATCAAGGCTCACAGTGGTCTCTGTTCTGGAATCCTTGGGGGCTGCCTCTCAAGTGCCAGATCTTCCCTAGGGGCAGTCTGGTGGAAATGATAGAACCTGGGTTTGAGAGCCTGATAGATAATGCAACTTCGTCATGGCAAGTGGACAAATGGATGCCTAGACTCAATAAGTTAGACCTGCAAGCCATGCTAATTACATAGGTTAGAAGCAAAGATACCAGGAGAGAAATGATAAATGCAGAGTGAGTGATGAAACAAGAAACACCTTAGCAGGGCAATGCCATATCATGAAGTGAGCAAAGTAGGGGAGAATTGGAGAAAGATTGATTGCTTTAGTTTCAGAGAAGGGCACAAACTTATTGTTGCTTTGTGTAACTCTTCATGGAAAATGCAGATGGTCTGATTTTGATGGCAGTGTGTTCTGACCAGGCCTAATTTACTACCTTGCACAAGTCAGCAAAGTTAACATTAGAAGACTCCTGGAATTAAGAGATCAGGAGACCTTTCTACTTACAGCTCTGATCCCAGTTAACTGCTATATTGCCATAAACAATTTGCGTTTCAAAGCCTTGGTTTTCTCATCTGTATAGAGGGGGAAAATATATGTCTGTTTCAAGATTTCCAAAATGTTACTTAACCATTTATTCACCTCATTGATTAACAAATACTCATTGTGTGCTGTGTACCAAGAACTGTTTTAGGTGCTGGAAGTGTACAGTGCTGACTAAAGGCTGTGCTTTTATGGACTTTACATTTTAGTAGTAGGAGAAAGATCATAAAGATATAAATGTGTACTATGTCACATGTCAATAAGTGCTATAAAGAAAAATAGATAACTAAAGTATTCTGAAAAAGCTGTAAAGAAAATATAAAAATTCAAGATTTCACCCTAGTTTCAGGCTTCATTGTTTGAGAGAATTAAGCTCAATATTTTTGACACTGGAAAATATATTTGATTTTTTTAGAATTAAGTAATTCCCATTAATTCTTATTACAAGATTAGCTTTTCTTAAAGCCCCCATTTTCCCACCTTTTCTTAAATCCTATTTGTTTGAGGCTATTGAGAAATGACACCTCTCTTTTAAAATAGAGAGGCATTTAATTAGCTTCAAAAATACATAGGATTTGAGTATTTCCTGAATTCTAACCCCAATCTTTCTCTCTGCTTGGAAAGCTCTTTGTTTCTTTCTTTGCCTTAATTCCAATTCTGGAAAACAAGACACAGACATTCTGTGTGTGTGTGTGTGTGTGTGTGTGTGTGTGTGTGTGTGTGAATTACTCAGTGCTTTGTTCTTAGACCTGATGAAGATGAAATCATGTTATCTTTGTAAGTGCTATGTATTAAATATTAATCTTCAATAGTGGTTATACTCAGTTCATTTTATGTAATTTCTTGATTAATGTTAAAAGCACACTTCTCAAACATTTATGAATGTGTCTCTAAATGGAAGGCATGTCTGTGAATATCAAGAATAGCAAACCACTCTGTTCTTTTGCTGGGGTGGACACAATCGAATCACAAAATGAGGCTGAAAAGACAGTTGTAGGTTTTGTTGGAATATGAAAACAGCGAGCTCTCACTGAAGAGGCTGAGGAACTATCAACTCCAATCGGAAGGATTGCTTCACTATATTATGAGTTGCTCCTGGGGGTTAAGGTGTCACTTCTGCAAAATCAAGGTAATGGATTCAAATTAACTTAGCTACTCATTCCATTAATCTGGGATACTTTAAAATAAAATTCCCATGTTAACACTCAGTTGTAACAGGTCATTATCTCTTAATCTGACATATTTTAAATACCTTTTAGAGTCACAAGGTAGCTGATTTACAGAAGTATTCCCAAACCTGCTTAGTAGTGGTAAGACATCACCTCTCAATGATCAAGGGAGCAGCTGATGGGTGAGAACTGGAAACAATTCTCCTGTCACTTGTTCTCGGAGCTCAAAGGACAAATATTAAAAGCATTGATTCGAGTGTTTTATAAAAGGATGGGTAGCCAAAGTAAAGAGCACGATATGAACTGCACCATGACTTTGAAAATGCCACAGTTTGCACCAGTTAACAATATTAGTTTTCAGTTGTCCTCAGAGCTTAACAAAAACAGGGATTTTTCTCTAAATTTGTTTCTCTGAAAATGTTTGATTTGTATAAAGTGGGAAAGATGCTTGCATTTTATTTTCATAAAATTGCTAAGAGGGCTAAAAATTACACTAATACTGAGATCAAAAACCCTGAAATTCAGTTTAATAGTCTCAGCATGAGGTATTTTTTCAAGCAACAACTCTTTATCACTCCCCTGTCTTCAATCTATTTAATTTTTTTATTACACTTCTTGTCACTTGCTAGAAGAAAATTAAGCTTTACATGATATAAATATCAAAACAAGTAGTGATTTAATCAGGTATCTATATGCTGAAACATTTATTTCTCCAGTCTTACTTGTAAAAATCAATTATTACTTCGAAAAGTGGATTTTTTAAACGTCTTTGTATGCCATAATTTCAGCATACGGCTCACCTCCAAATACTAAAAGAATCATAGTCAAATGATCTGTTCCATGTCTTCTTTCTTATTTTCCGTACCTTTCACCTCTGGTTCTCAACAGGCTATGTATTTGTGCACCTGAGGGAAAAGACAAACATCTTTTTTGAACAAAGCCTTGCTTTGCAATTTGCCAGCCTAAGTGAGAAGAATTCTTTCAGGCACACTCTTCATCCCCACCCCTCCCCATTTCTTTCCTCTCACCATCTTGACCAGAGCTGCTCTCTACCCATACTCCAATCTCATAATTTGAAAAGAAAAAGAAAACATTGTTCCAGCTCATTCTGGCTTGAAATAGGCCTTTGAGCAGTATTTACAAAGAGTCATTTCCATGACAATATCAAAGCCCTCAATTTCTATTCCATGTTATAAAGAGGAAAATCTCTCATTCAAGTGACCCTTCAGACCTGTATTTTTCCAAGGTGTGAGATCGATGTGAAATGAACCCATAAAGAACGTTGTTGGGAAAAACCAATAAGCACGCCCTGGGATTCTTGCCTGGGGTGTGGAGGGGTTCATGTAACCCTAAGCTCTGTTCCCGGTGGTCCTCTTTGAATATAAGAATTAGAGAAAGCACTTTGAATAAACATATAGAAATTTTATTCCAGATTCTGTTGCAAGTTTCGAGAAATCTAGCAAAATAAAATCACATATGCTCAGGTAGTGGTATGTTTCTAAGGATCATAAGAATTTTCTGCAAAATTCAAGAAAATGAAAAATTAGTAAGATTAGTATGAAAGTACTATCATATCTGTTGTCTCTTAAAAAGTAATCCTATAAAAGGATTTTCAGTATTCTAGAAATAGAAGGCCTTTTTTTTTTTTTTAAATAATGGGATTTTGAATAGTAATTCTGCTTTTGGTATTTTTCAAATCACTGAATGGAAACATAAATATGCTAAAGTTCTAAAAAGTTCACTTTAGAAAACTATTTGGATTTCAGAGGGAATTTCAGTTTTTTTCTTATTTTGTGGTAAGGATTGTAGCTTTAAACTACAAAGCCAATCTGACCCTCAAGAGCAAGTAAATATTCAGCATACATCAAGCTAATGCTAAAATTTTTCATATATGTCCTCAAGTAATTTGGAGAAACTACATGGAATGAGGGCACTATATTTTTTCTCTACCTACTAGCAAAATTAAAAGTACTCTTGACTAAAGAATTTCCTACTAACTGTATAGTTACTTTTGTTTTCTCACCAATTTCTACATGTTACTGATTGAGTAATGGCAATACTAAGAAGAGATCTTCTGAAAATGTAAATGCTAACCACATGAAATATATTTCCTTCAGCTGCTACATGCCCTCATTTTTTAAAAAAAAGTCATTTAAAAAATTTCTGAGCAGTGAGACAGTTGTATATAATGAAATGGCAAAATAGTAATTACATAACCATGACTACTTTTATATTAACTGCAAAGTCAGCATACTAAAGCATTAAATCTTTATGTTGTCTTAATAATATGAAAGCACATTTTTTGTATGAATTATTACATTTTCCAAAAGACTGAGAAGCTTTGATCATGGAACCATGCTACAATAATATGTAAGTACTGTTCTTGAATTCATAAGCAAAATTCTCCAGCAGATCCCATGTATGGCTTGGTTAGGGATGAAATCTTGTTCCTCAGTTGTCCTATTGAAAATATGTTTAAAAAGACTCTTGACTAACAAGCACAAAAAGTTCACAGGTTTATTTTTTCAAATATTTATTTATGCATATAGGAACTGGGGCATAGGCCAGAGGTATGGGGAGAGGGTGTATATACACAATGGAATACTACTTTGCAACCCCAAAAGATAACCCCCATGCCATTCCCAGCAACATGAATGGGGCTAGAAGGGATCATGCTCAGTGAAATAAGTCAGAAGGAAAAAGGAAAATATAGATACACAATGGAATACTACTCTGCAATCCCAAAAGATAACCCCATGCCATTCCCAGCAACATGGACGGAACTAGAAGGAATTATGCTCAGTGAAATAAGTCAGAAGGAAAAAGAAAAATATCAGATGATTTTGCTTATAGGAGGAATATAAGGGAACCAAGTAAGACATAGGGGGAAATTAATAATAATACAAAGCAAAACGAAAATAAACAGACAATCATAAACCAGAGACATCTTGGGAAGGAGGTGGGATAGGGATCAGGAGGGAGGGAGGAACACTGGCGACTGTGATGATGGTACATGGGCAAATTGGGGCAGGAAATTCTATGAGGGGAGGAAGTAAATATTGTTTTAAAATGAACAATGATGTGTATGTGTGTATATATATCTATATATACATATATGTGAGAGAGAGACACACGAGAGGTCTGCTGCGCCATGTGGGTTGGCTCCCTGGCCAGGGGTCAAACTCTTGCTACAGTGGCTGCCCATAGTTTCATAGACTTATTAACCCCTTGCACCACCAGGATAGTCCCCAGGCTTCAAAGTTAAATTTCCCTTCTGAAGCTGCAACTGTATGAGCATATGAAAATATGGTGGCTAAGGCATACATGACACAATGAAGGAATATGTAGTCTTCTCCCGGGGGGCTGGCTAGTGAACAGACCAGCCCCCTAACATTTGGCCTGAGTAAATTTTCTGTCAATATGAGACTGCAAAACTGTGTGAAAAGGTAGATTTTTGTGGGGTGTCTTCTTGCAGCTGCTACCGTGCCATTTGCACAGTGTTGGCGTGATAGGAGTTCTTTTTATTTATTCTATGTATTCTAAGTAATCTTAGAATACTTTGGGTGTAGTGGATATTTGTTAGAATTGATAGCGATGTGATTTTTGCTTTGATTTTGAATATATAATGCTTCTATTGTAAATATCTTCCTCAAAGTATTTTAAATTTACCTACTGTTAGGAACAGAGACTGCTCTGTTCTTGGTGCTGAGTGGAGGGAACACAGTAAGACATTGGTGTGCTGAGTGGAGGGAACACAGATTTGGAGTCAGAAATACCTGCCCTGGTTCTGCTGAATGTCTTTGGGTAAGTTAAATAAACTTTTTGATGCTCAGATTTATCATATGAAAATTGGAAGAAAAAATGCACAAGTCTCAGATTTTTTGGAGACAAATGAGATGAAAAAATGTGTCTAATATGGTACTTGGCACACAAATGACTTATTTAATTGTTATTGCTGTTTTTAATAAAGACTCTGCTATACAATTTTTGTTTAAAACCTTCTTTGAAGACTGTTTTAAAAATTGAGTTGACTAAATGGATTGATCAAATGGATAAAGTTATCCAATTGTAGAATTCGTGGTATTTTTTGCTTCTGCTTCAAGCATTAATTTAATTTTTATCAGGCTATTTGGAAAGTGGCTGTTCTGGACATGTATGAAAAAAACATAACCTACATTGTTTTTCTGCATTTTAATTTTAGCTCAAGTCTTCATTGTACTATTTTGGGTTCCACCCACCTTTGCAAGATTCTGTACAGTTGGGGAAGGGGGGCACTTATACAATACCAGGGTATGGGGGTTGGAGTAGGGAAATTAGTCATTGGTACACATTAGTTGCTGTTGGGAATTCTTGGACAAAGATCAGGGAAAACACTGTTCTCTTGCCAGCTCCTAAGTTAGTTGGCTATGTTCATAAAGCAAAGAGTCTGGAAGGGTCAGGATTTTAAAAAATAGACATTAATCAGAAAAACTTTTATAGCAATGCCCTTTGTATGTTCCCCTGAAAATAAAATTAAACAAAAAGCAGCTATTATCCACACTGAAATCTCAGTGCTTTTCCAATGACATTTTACTTTTATTTCTTTGGTCTAAGCAGCAAGGATAAGCTTCACATACCCACCTGGTGCCTTGTCTTTGGGAAACTGACAAAAAGAAGTTCATTTAGAGTCAAGTTTAAAGAAGCAGTCAACTCACTGCTTCATTTTTTTTTATATACGATAATTGACAGGAGTGACATTTAATTAGAATGTTTCTTTTCTCATTTAAGCAAGCATTCTTTATTCTCTACTGGAAGCAGTACAAAGTAGTGAACTATGGAATCCACCCTCCAAGATAGTATCTACTGAATACCACTTTCTGGTATTTTGGAGTTTATATAATTGCCAACCACAACCAGTAAGCTTGACCTGTATAACCAGTAGAATCTCAGAAGAATGACAGTGTACAATTTTGAAGCTTGGTTGTAAAAGATATTGTGGCTTTTGTCTTATCTTCTCTTTAATATGTCTTGTGAAATCTTGTCACCATGTTGTGAATATCTTCAGGAAGCTCTCTGGAGGCAAAGAATTGAGAGGCTTCTTATCAATTGCTAAAGAGAATTTGCTTGTTATGTGAGTGCACCATCTTGGAAGTAAAGCTTCCAGACTCAGTCAAGCCAGATGAGTGCAGTCTCAGCTGGCGTTTTGACTCATGAGAAAGTCTGAGCCAAAATAATGTAGCTAAGCTACTTCCAAATTCTTGGCCTATGTGAATTACATGAGATAATAAATATAAGTTTTAGTGATTAAGCTTGGGGGTAACTTGTTATATGGCAATGGATAACTGATACACAAGTATATAAAATTCTTATGAATAGATGCAAAGGCTCTATTTATAATCCCTTGCTTCCCACTCCTTTCATAATATAAATACATAATTCCCTAGTGGTCATATCCTTTAGGAATGGAACACAATGACTCAAGTTTTGTGGTCCTGCATTCTCCAAATAACACCATCTTTGGTGTCTCTCCAGAAGAAAGACTTAACACATGTCAAATGACTAAGAGTTTGAGTGAGCTGAGGCAAGACAGTTCAAAATCTTGATATACATGATTCTTTTAGCTTCTTCATTCCTTTCTCTAACTTCTTGCCAGTCTTGTGGAGAAGAGTGGGTGGGATACAAGAATATGTTTGCTCTTTCTGTGTCAAGATTAGGGGTAAGGGAACACAGGAGCCTCTAGGCTTTCTTGTTTTCTTATCTGCTTAAGTTCACACAGCCATGCATTCTCTCTAGGAGTCGTGGCCCTGTAGTAGACACTTGCAAAATCTTTACTATTATCATCAACTAGGAGCATTATTTCTGGTCTTTATGTGTTGAGGTGGAGAGGGCTAGTGGAATCATGACTGGAGGTGAGAGATGTAGAATCTTTCTTTCCTGACTTTTCTTTTTTTAATTGAAGTAATATGGTTTACAATTTTTTATATGCTTTAGGAGAATAGGTTTATACTTGCTTAGATATATTGTTGCCACACCACACCCACTGCCAAAGTACCCATAATCCTTTACCATAGACCATTTGGCTTCCTTCCCACTTTGCACACACCCACTCCCTCCCTCCCCACCTAACAGCCTCAATTATGCAATCATATTTCTAGGGTTTGTTTTGGTTTAGCTTTATAAGTCCCTTTTTTTTTCTTTCTCTGTTTCTCACATCTTTCCTGTTTTTTTTTTTTTTTGTTTGTTTGTTTGTTTCCAAAATATTTTGTCTCTGCCCTAGATATTTTTTAGTTAAGTTCTTAGGCATTTGAAAATCAGAGACAAAAATACTCCTAGCCCTTTATGTTTTTGCCTTACTTCACCCTTGTTCTTAACTGTTTCCTTTGTTTGAATGTAGGGAAAGGACAGAGGAAATATTGGAGGAAACAAAAGAATATATGTTAATTGTTCAAAGATATTATCCCAACATATTTATGATCATACAAAAAGGGGTACATAGTTTACCTAGATATGCACCATAAAGTTATGTATGAATGAAAGTTAACTAAAGGTGAGAGTAAACATTAAGGATAAACTTTGAGGGAGACTGAAAGACTCCTATGCATCTTAGGTACATTGGAACACTTGAAAAACTTATTCTTAAGGCCCCCCTAAAATAAACATTTTGCTAATTATTTAATTTAGATACATCTTAATATTATAATAATAAGTGAGTTTCTTTAAACATGTTATAAATTTAGGAAAACTAGTTCACAGTACTACTTGTTCAATATACAGGCCAATGGTGTACACGTAAGTGTCCCCTAGAGAACTGGCAAAAAGTACAGGTGCTCAAGCTCTACCACAGTGATTCTGATCCAAAAGGATTGCCTGTGTCATGTAAGGGTGTGGCAATTTTTATTCCTGAAGGTACTTATTCACCTATTGACTAATAGGTTAATGTTCTCACAAAATGAGGGTGTTGCGTTTGTAAAAAAAAATAAAGGCAAGGGCAAACAATGATCATTAACTGGAAATGGGGCCTAGGTAAGGGAGACACATAGGATGTGGATGATACAACCATTGCCTGAAGCCTGTGTACCCCTGGACTACACCGTTGCATGAGAAACTTTAAATTTTTTTTTTTTAAATATCCTTGCATAGTTGTTTATTTTTATACAGTAATTGGATTTTGTACAGTAATTGTAGTCCCATAGTTCTCCCATCACCATTATACCCTTGAGCCACCTCCACAGA
>NW_004567108.1:22346562-22451623 GCF_000260355.1 Condylura cristata | reverse complement strand
GTGCCATGTGGATCACCTCCGGGGCAGGCAGGGTTCAAACTCATGCTGGAACTCATGGTGACGTGGCTTTAGCTTTTTAGTGCAGTGCTTTAACCCTCTGCACCACCAGGGAGGGCCCTCTCTTCCTTATTTTTACAAAACCAGTTTGAGGTATATTTTCAGACATCTTAAGCCAAAAGAATTTGACTGACACAATTTTCCACAAATGGTTGTTGAATAAATGCTCAGGTGAAATATTAGCATATGCCAAGGGAGTCAGAGCAAACTGGTCATTCTTCCTTGACAGCTCCTGTGTGTGGAGCTGTTTCTGCTGCACAGGTCTCGTAGCCAGCAACCACATGGCCCATTGTGAAAGGTGTTCTCCAGGCTGTAGACACCAAGGCGCCTCAGGAAAGTGATTGTGGAATAAGAGAAAATCTTAGTTCTTAGCTCTTAAAAGTTTAGACCTCAGAGTCTCTTTTCCCAAAAGTGGACAGGCTCAAGTTTCTGGATTCCTTTGTGTTCCGGAGCCATTACTTTTCAGGAACGCCATCCAGTTTCTTCTCCTTCTTCCAGATAATTCCAGAAGCATTTAATTTGGCCATGCTAAACTAGTATTTAGAATATGTGTATTTTTTAAACTTAGACCTCATTATCCACAACTTAAGTAAATGTCAGATTACTTTTATTATAGGTTTTTATTCTATTAAAATACTGATTTTACTGAGTCAATGCATGGTGAGTCAAACTCCCTAAAGTGTTGTTTTGTGAAATGTTCAACTAATTAGTATTTAAAATATGTGGAGTACTTGTTCTGTATCCATGTGTTGATGGGGATTAAATTTTTCCTACTGTTTTGTATTTTTCATTTCTGTGTCTAGCTTCTTTGTACACTCACTCAGTGGTTTGAAGAGATACAAGAAGAAAACATGGAGGAGAAAATGGGCTTCTTATTCCTGCTTTTCAATTTAGCAGTCTGTATCTTCAGAGTAAGTCACTTTGGGGATTACTTTAGACAAATTCTTCTTAAATTCTGTGAACCCTACTGCAGTAAGATTTTAAGTGGCTGCTTTTAGTTGAATGACATAGATCCCACTGCATGAATTCTCACTGAAATGACCAGGGAGTTGGGAAAAATCTGACTCATTTTTCACTGTCTGCTGAAAAGGAACACATGTTGCTATGCACAAAAGAAAATTGCCAGAAAATTTGCAGTTTAGTAGAGTGACCTGCAGGCATTTTGCTGGGTTCTGAAATATTTTATCTGGTAATATTTTTTGCAAGTGGTCAGATTCAAGCCCTAAAATCTACACATTCTGTCATTTTAAACAGCCAAGTCATCTGCCATGGTTGTCAACTTTTCTTTGACATTTCTAGTCACCAGACTGGAGGAGTGGTAGAGGAAGGTAAACAGATCTATGTGGTGGTGGGCATCAATGGATGCCTTCTCTCTGGAGTTCTTTTAATCCTTTGAAATGTTTCAAAGGAATATTTCCTTAAGTTCTCAGAAGCCAAAGGAGAGCACGACATCATCTATTTGTCTGCTCCTGACACATGCCAGGCTGCAGGCACACAAGCACGCCCAGAGGAAAGCTTCATCAGTTAATAGGAAAACATTCTCCAATGTTGTTTTATTCATTTGTGGAATATTCACTAAAGAGTAAAAAGAGACTTCCCTGTGTCTGTTACTATGGTGAATAGTGAGGCAAGCAAACCATAGATAGAAGTTTCTGATAAGAGATTCAAAGGCACAATGGATATAAGTTTTTCAGAAAGAAAAAGAATTGTCATCTTGAATAGCACATTTAACATAATAGTGCTTTTTAAATCTCTCTTTTGAATGGTATGTCCCCCATGGAGATGTAGTAAAAATGAACTATGGCTTTTTTTGTTTGAGTAGGATAAGCTGATTTTGGAAGGGACATGCTGGACTTTGGTTCATGTCACATTATTTAGGGGATGATGGAAAAGTAGTACAATGCAAGGTTTTGAGCCAGTGGACTCACCAAGAACTTCATGCCCTTGGCATGACCCAGTTTTTTCATAAATGAGATGTGATAATGACATTTACAATGATGTAGTAAATATCTCCTCATTAATTCGAAGACATCCAGTTCCCAAAATGAAACAGGAACACTGAAAACCCAGAAGAAATTTGGAATGAGTAGTAAAGGGTTAGTCATTTATTGGTCCACAGAATTGGGACATGTCCAACCTTCATTAACATAGTCATCTCTGAATATTTTAGTATAGGAAACCAGAAAATGCTAATATCAATTGAGATTTATTCAGCTCAGAATGATTTTTCCCACACAACATAACTGAGGCTTCTATTTGCAATTGCTCCTACTTGCCAAATATAATGGAAATTGGGGGGAAAAGCACTGATGAACTCAAAACTACTGGAAAAGTGCTATAAGTAACATCATATAAAGCATATGCTAATTTTAAAATATTAAAATGGATAAATATGCAAATTATATACATATAAGGCTTATGGATAAACATAAATATATATATACACAATAAAATGATTTAAAGATTATAAGTGTTACCAATGGTGATGTCTAAATAGTGGTATTATGGAAGATTTTAAGCCTTGTCTTTGTCCTTTATCAAATTTTCTATCATAAACAGTTGTTACTTGTATAATCAGAGAAAGCATACATGTTATAAAATATCCAAGGTTGTACACAAAATTTCAAGATGAGCTTTATTGTTTCAGGTATACAACTACCAAATATACAAAACTCTTAATTGGATTGCAGATTCTACATTACAGTATTTCCTTCTTGAGGCCTTGCCAAACATATTCTAGTTTGGTTAGATATTGTTTATCCACATCCAAATTTTTCCTTTAGAAATATTATATTATCTTTGCTTTTACTGAGTGCCTTATACTACTGTCTATTGAAAATCTTTCTAAATGTATCTTAAAATCATCTCCCTTGGGAATTTCTTTTCTGATTAATCCTATCCCAGTTTCATCACTTTCTACTATAAATCTTCGTTCATATGCCTTTATTTTTTAAGATATATTTTATGGTTGCTTCTATACTGCTTATATTCCTTTGCAAATCACTTTCTATTGTAGTATCCTTTTGTATCTAAAACATAAATTCTTAGGGTATAGAGGTTAAGGCTTTGCTATTTTTATTTTCCTGAAAAAAACTGAAACTTTGCATCTATGCTAAATAAATGGCTGAAGAATATAGTAATAAATGACCTGAGAATCCTGTGAGAAAAGCTGAGCAGAAAGATATTTGGATCAAATCCTTAACTCATGGCTGCTGATTGACTCAAATCTCTCCTGCTGATGTCTGCTCACCCATGCTGGTTGTATCCAAACTATTGCAATAAATTGAGTGTGGAGAAAAATATGTCTTCACTCTCTGGTGCTTATTTTACATCATGAACTTACTGTTTTTCAGAGACAGGAACCTCAGGAAGTTGGCCCAGCTACAGATTTCGTAAGAGTTTATTGGGCAGCTCTTAGGTCCTGATATTTTCTGTTGCTCCCCTATATTAGTGTTTTGTAATTGACTGTGCATTATTTTGAATTATGTTCATATCTTCTAGTGTCAGTTCTAAAATCACATGAATTATAGGATTATGGGATATGTTCAGTGCCAGCAATTACTTATAGTCCTAGAGAGAGGCTTTAGTGGACAGGTTGGAAGTTCTTTGCTTTTTACATTTGTAGGCACTTTTTCAATAGGTCCTTTGTTTATCAAACATGGCATTTGACAAAGAGTTAGTATCCATCAGAAAGTTTGGGGTGAGAAGTGTGTATGTTTCCAGGAATACTAGTTTTTAAAGGGAACAATGTATATTTTACTAAGGAATAATCTGGAGGATATTCAGAGGGAGGGTTAGGGAAGGAAGCTACCTAATGGACCTTTCTAATTTCTGCTAAGGCTGTATAGTCCAAGTCAGATGTCTACCTCCGACCAGATGTGCTTGTGTCTTGTGATTTTGCTGCTACTGGGGAGGAAGGAGAGGAACTGAGGTTCTGTTGCCATTTCCCTCCTACCTACCTCACTGTTTGATGTGAAATGTGGCTCTTGGGATATTTTGCAGCAACAGCAACAACTGGCAGCTTCAATCTTACCCTATCTTTATGTCCTGCTGTTAATGCTGCTGGGAGATTGTACGGGACAGGGGAAATGATAAAGTTGTTCTTTGCTGGTGACAAAAGATACAAGAACAGGCTCGTTGTCTTATTGTCTGTTTTCCAGCTTTCTTCAAGTGGTATGGCAATGTCTGGCCTCCCACTTCTCAAAATACTATTATATACAAGGAAACCTTTTTTTCTCAGGCTTTGCCTGTCACCTAAGTCTGGGAAACACCAGGTATAGAATAGTTTTCAAATTTAAAGCTTGTGAGAAAGTTAGAAATTACTGGTGTTCCTCTCCTATGGTCCTTTCTGTGACTAGGCTTGCTCCCTCAAAGAATAGAGAAATGAAGAAGCATCTGAATCACATCTACTTAGCCCATTCAGCTTATAGTGCCTTGGCAGTGTACAGATGTATTGCCACATGGTACCTGGTGAATGTGCAATAGAAATCTTGCTTTATTTCCAGCGTGTGTATTCAAAATGCTTGCTAAGTAACTCTGGACCTGCTGCGATTTTTTTTTTTCACAGCTCATCCCAGTCTAGCAGTGACATGAAAACTGCAAGCAGCTATCTGCATGGAAACAGTCCACAGGAAAGAGGCTTGTACTCAGAATATTACCTTCCTCCTCTCTTGTCTTTAAATGTAGTCCTTTCAGTTGCTGTGTAAGAATTGCTTGTACCTGACTAATGCAGCCCTTGCTGCCAGGCAATGTAGTACATTTATCTTTGCTTCAAATTACTCTTTGGCTGTCTTTGTTTCTTATTGTCTAACAGGGGATAAGTGTATAGCAATTGTTCAACTGGGCCGGGACAGGGCTGTGGATGCCGGAAGGATGTATGACTTCATTTCTCATCATTAAAGAAATTGAACCTACTTCTGTGGATTGTTATGAAGTCCGAGTTGGTTAGTACAAGTAGAATGCTTGGCACATGGCAAAGTTTAGTCATAATTATTAATACTGTGATTTGTGATTGTTAGTATCATTTTATTTAATATTTTTTATATTTTTTACGTCATTTTTCATTTTGTGCATATTGTCCATCTCAGTTGTAACCCCCATGGGCTTCCCACCACCAATTCACCCATGTGCCATCATCACAGTTTTCTAATAGGAAAAAAATACAAATGCACCACACAAAAATATAAACTTCTGGAAACTATTAACTGTGGGTTGAAGAATGAGACTTTGATCTGTAAGTAAATTTCTAGGATTTTTAAAATCTTGAAACAGCTAATAAATATTATACTCAATAGTCGAAAAGAGGTGCAGATATTAACTACTTTAAATAGTTTTAGTGAAGGATAAAATACAAGACCTAAGTGCTTGTATTTGTAGGTATGCTAAAAATTAAAAGTAAAGCAAAGTAATTCTCTATAGAAAGCGTTGTTAATTGATTCATTCATTCAGTATCTGGCATCAAAACCAACATGGTACCAGAAGAGAAGACAGGGAAAAAAGACAGAAATATTCTAATAAAGTCACTTGAAAGTGGTTAGTCATGGCTGCAGCAGCTAATTGAAATGGTCAGGAGAGTAGATCACAGAGTTGGGAAACATCAAAATGTTCTCCTCTTGGGGAAAGCTGTACTTCGTGCCTAACCATAGAACTAAGGCAGCCAGAAGGGGAGGGGGGGAGTAGAGGGGGCGAGAGATCAGTGGACTGTGATGGAGGCCTATGGGTGCCTCTGTGCTCTGCTGGGAGAGCTGTGGTGACTGCACCTGAAGGGGGACTCTTGCATTGTCAGAACACTGACAAGCAGGTAAAACAATGGCACTTCAATTAAAAAAAAAAAAAAGAAAGAAAGAAACATTTTGCTTTGTGATTTCACTGCTCAATGGATGTAAGGTTGTTTTTCTCCTTGTCTCTCACTTGGCAAGTATTTGGTTGTAAATTTAGTGCCAGATGTCTCCTGACATGCCTCAGACGTCACTGTAGAAAATGAGTCTAAGAGTTACCCTTTGTTGTGGTTTTCAAGATCTGATATTTTCCCCTGCCCTTTTGACAAGCATTTTAGTGACTTAGATTAGCTATTCTAGCTATTCTTAGAAGAATCATTGCCTAGGCTACTAGGGGAATACCTCAGGAGTTTTACATCCCAACCTCAGGATTCTCAAAACAAGATAAGAAACCTGTTTGTAAAGAGAAAGGCTGACTGCTTTGCTGAATAAGTCTTGATTTTGTGGTTTGTGACTTGTCTCAGCCCATGTTCCAAGAGAGCAGAAGAGGCTGGTGTTGTTGAGAAAAATAAAATATAGTAAAATAAACTTCATATTTTCCCTCTGTGGTTTTGTGACATTTTTAGCGACTACCTCGTTAATATCCCAAGTGATTTCTTTTTGTTGGTCTATTTTGTAAGCTAGAAGTTTAATTTGGAGTTTCTCACTTAAATCTAAAACAGAAAATTCTCAATGTGACTCTATCCTCAATCCCTTCAAAGATGGCACATAAGTAGGACCTCTCTAGCTGCACAGGAGAGAAGTTTAATTACTGACGACAGATGTCACAGTAGTAGAGGTTAATTCTCTCCAAAGTAGCTGGAAATGATGGACAGACCTTCAAATCTAGCATTGAATATGCTGTATGGGATATATTTTATCATTCACAAAAGACTAAAAGAAGGGCCAAAAGCTGTCAGAGCTAGAAATGATCAAACAAATATTTGAAGGAAAATTCAAGATAATACTCCTTTAATTTTTGTATTTCTTTCTTTCTTTTTTTTTTTTTAAGATTTATTTATTCGTACAGAACTGGGGTACAGGCCAGAGACGCGGAGGGTGAGAGGATTCACAAGAGACAGAGTGGGGAGCAGAACAGGCAGATCGAGGAAGCATACTGCTGAGGGGAGCAGCAGGCGGGTCAGGAGAGGTCTGAGGCGCCATGTGGATGCCTCCGGGGCAGGGGATCGAACTCATGCGGAATTGGCTTAAGCTTCTTTGTGCTGTGCTTTAACCCGCTGCGCCACCAGGGAGGGCCAATTTTTGTATTTCTTTTTGCTGTTTAGGCATGTTAAGTTATTTGTAGTGTATTGAGATATAATTTACCTACATTCAAATTCAGCCTTTTTTGTTGTAGATATCAATGAATGTTGAAAAAAGCATCTAGTGATGTAGCCTCTACCAAAATCAACATATAGGATACTTCCTCATGATATTTTGTAGTAAATCCCTTTCCCCTACTTCTAGCTACCACCTACTGTTCTGATTTTTAATCCTACAGTTTTTTTTTTTACTTTTCCATAATATCATGTAAGTGAACATTTAGTAGCTTATATCTTAAGACTGACTTTTTCTCTTAGCATAATGTTTATGAAACTGGTTTATACAGGCACAGACAGGTATCTGTAGTTCTCTCCTTTTTATTGCTACATGGATAACATATCATTTATTTACCCACCAGTTGATGGATCATTTGGGTTAACTTCTGCATTTAGTATTTCTGAATAAAGTTGATATATACATTTATATATTATGGGGTGTGTGTGTGTGTGAGAGAGAGAGAGAGAGAAAAGAGATTTTCATGTTTCTACACAGAAATTCATAAAAAAGCTACCAAACTTTTTTCCAAAGTAGAGTTCCCATTAGCAGTACAAAAGAGCATTTTGCATCTTTACCATCATCGGTACTGTATATATATTCCCTATGGTACAATATATATATATAGATATATGTGTGAATACATATTTATTTAAAATTTGAGCCATTCTAATAGATTGATATCTCACTTGTCTTTCAAGTTTTAATAGCAAAGTCCATAAAATCAATTACAAGAGGCACATCAAATAATTGAAGGCGTGTCAGGCATGAGAAAGACAGTTTCTGTTGCTTTGTTGCCTTGAACATTGGCTCTTTGCCATGCTCTCCAACCAATATTGCAGCACTAGGCAATCACTAATCATAAATTATAACTATGCAGACTCACGCATGCATGCTTCAGCCAGTGCAGAATCTTTGCTTTCTAGCCAGGTTGGGGCCCAGCTAGCAAAGGATTTATAACAGAATCATTAGAAGTTTTTTGGCCCTTAATTTTATATAATATATCAGGTAAATGCTTACCAGACAAATATTTCTGCTTATCATCTTCAAACCCAAAAAGAGGCAATTACTTTCTGCAGCCATCCAAGCCAGTCTCACATAGAAAAATTGGCTCCTGCCATGGTGAGAGGGAAAGAAAAGTTGTTAGCACTACAGCAGCAATTTACTTTTCATTTTGATTGTTTGTTGGGCCCTGTGATTACTTGCTCTTGTTACTCTACCTCTTCCATTATTAAATTTTGACATGGGTTGAAGGCCTCTGTCATCTACCCTATATAGTTGCAGTATGAGTAAGGCTAAGAGAATGAGGCTTAACTCCCTGCACTCCAGATTTTACTAGAACCTTTTCTGCTACACAAGCAGGGAAGCTCTTTTGTGACTGCTACTTCCTCCTTCTGTTCCTACTCCTCATCTCCTCCATTTCCTCCCCTATTTCCTCCTCCCTTTTTTTTACTGCTGGAATACCTTTGCTCTTCTCTGCCTGGGAAATACCTACTTGTCTTTCAAGATCAGATCAAATGTCACCTCCTGTATGAGGCCACATTCCCTGAATCCTGTTAGCTACACCCACTGAACTCTGTTCTTGGTTTGTTTGAAGACATTTCACATTGCCTTGTGATTATCTGTTCACATCTCTGTATCCCTCCTAGACTCTGAACTCCTGCCAGACAAGAGCCACATGTTAATCATTGTTGACTTAACATACAATAAATATTTTTGACTGACTCTTTAAAATTTCAATTATATATATATATAAATTTATATATAAATATGTAATTATACTTACATATAATTATATTTAAATGCAGAGATTTGTAAGGATAGAAGCATCTGTTAAACAGAAATTCTTACTAAAAATCATTCATGTATAGTTTAGTAAAGCAGTGCTTGTAAAATTTTATTAATTTCAGATAGAAGTAAATTTGTCCTTACAGTGTATTCATATACTCATGTAATGGGAAAGAAAAGTCAAAGAATTGAAAGAATTATGGGAGTCATAGCTTTGTTATTGTACTTTGATATCTTTACTATCTATATCTTCCTCGCTTTCTCTCTCTCTCTCTATATATATATGTCATTACTTGAACCATGACAGCAAAATACTAGGATTGCGGGGCTATATAAGTAACTGTTAATATGAGCATATCCCACGCAATATTTGAGATGTATTTCATGTTGTGTATGCAAAATTCCAATTTAACTTGTTGTTTAGTATTTTATCTGGCAAATCTGGTAGAGTGAACCTCTTTATTTTCACTCGACTGGAATGACTGACTGATTAGGGATAGTTAGTGCTCTTGAAAGTCAGTTCAGAAATATATAATAGACAATGTGAGGCTATTATTTCCCCAGGCTGGTGAATATAAGTCAATGTGCCTGGAAGATTGTCTTAGTCAGTATAGGGTACAAGACCAGGAAGAAAACTGAGATCAGAAAGAGAAGTAGAAGTAGTGAAGTCACTTACTTTTGACCACTTGGGTCATATAAAAGATCTGTAACTGTGATAGATAAAATATAGTCTGTGCTGCTCTTTGCATTGAGTAATGATGGCTATTGCCTACTTTTAGAATGAGGGAAATCTGTATCTGCTTTTACCAACAGAACAATAGAATAATAGATCTAAAGAATAGCTGCTTTGACCAGTCACATTGCGCCAATTTTTGAACCTAAGCCCTGGGAGTCTGTTCATTTCCACTTCCTGTCTCTTAGAGAACACTCCTTTCGGGAGCTGTGAGTCTCCATACAAGATGTCACGGCCATGCTGGAGAGGCCATGTGTGGGAACTTGTGTTACTAATCCAGCTAAGCCATCTTCATCAAACCAGTTGAGAGAGAAGCTATTGTTGACCCTTTAAACCCACCTGAGTGTTGAATATCATTGACTGAATTCCACCAGTGCCACATGGAACAAACGAGCCACTCAGCAGAACCCACCTGAATTTCTGATCCATGACCACTAAAAATAGAATAAAACAGTTTTCTTTGTAAGCTGCCAAATTTTAGATCATTTTGTAGCACATCACAGATATCCATAAGAGTAAATCTAAACAGTAACTTCCCTAACCTGGTGGTATGTTAGTCAAAGAAGTATTTCCATCAAAATTCCTCATTTTCTTTTATTTGTTGACACCTTCCTTATTCTTTATTCTTCTATTGCTCACAACTCTCCAGAGGTTGAGAGGTCCTGCAGTTCAACTAAGAAGGATAGTGAGCTATGTCTGAGGCCTAACCTAAGGGTAGTTAACTAACAGTATGTGTTCAAACTTAGGACCAGAGGTAGAGAAAACATTGCCGGTGAAGCAAAACTGTCATTGTGAGTTAAAGCTATGCTTAAAAGTGTTAGAAATCCTCACTGGAATTACAGGTAGCAGCACTTGCTGAATCAAAGAAACTTTGCATAGGTTCAGAGGAAGTCTGATCAAATGTAGAGAGACTTAGAAAACCCTGCAGTGAGTGGAATCCTGAATCCCGATGGTGAATGATGTAAGAAAGGGACTGACACTCTACCCAAGCAACACAGGGCCAAGAGACTTTACTAATCCCTTGTGAGGAAAGATTAAGTAAGACCACATCTGGGTTATATATATGTTGTAATTAGTGATCTTTATCTAACTTAATTATCAAGTAAAGGTGTTTCTTGTTTTACTTTGAATCTTCTCAAATAAGGTCATCTGTTTTCTAAAATCCTACACACAAGATCTCTATTGAGATATTGTTGAATGAGAAGTGGCATGAATATGGTGACCTCTGAAGATCATCTAGTTAAATTCTTGGTGCTTAAGGAAGGGGTTACATTTGAAAGTGAGGCATACCTTCGCTAGAAGTTATTGTTCTGTTTTAGAATTAAAGCTTAGCATGTTTAATTCTGGATCTACTTGAAACATGACTTTATATAATGAATATGTATAATGATTATAATAAGTATTTGGTCCTATGACATGAATCCTTCTTCCAAGGAAGTGCAAAGCTTTTAAACAAACCACTTCTAAAAACCATCACATCCTATTGAATGCAGCAACTATCAGAGGAATCCTGATTTGTCACCTTAATATATTACCTTAATAGACTGAGTGAATTCCTAGGTTAACTGAGGCAGGCCCCTTGAGAACCTTACAAGAATTTTATTAGGAAGAAAAGAGCACATATAAAGGTTTGTGCTTTGGTAATATTTGTCCCTTATATTATTCATAATATATATTCACAACCTACAAGCTGATGCTTCCTGCAGAGCCAATAATGCTGTGTGCTGGAGAGCAGATTAGCAAGAGCTTAAACGTATTCAGAATCCATAATGCTGACCGCATAACAACAAAAAACCAGTCATGAAATGCTATTGTGGCGTGGTCAGTTATTATAATAATAGCTCAGTGGCTTGACATTTTCAGCAGTAAAAGATCTAGGCATTTGAACTTAAAAAATACAGCAATTTTTAGTCAGAGGAGCAGAAATTTATTTGTAACCATAAGATGCTGATTCATTTTCTTGCCAGTTCACCTTCCTACAGGGACAAGCCCTCCCATGGCTGGCTGGTCTGATGATGAAGTGATCAGTTTCTGAATACCCAGCAACTCTTTGTGTATTTGAAACCTTCAGGACAGGGCATTATTTTGACTGAAAACACAACTTAGTATGTTTGGTTGAACTCAAGTAACTCCCTGAGGTGGGAGGGAGGTTAGGAGTGGGTTGAGGACTTTGCTGATGTGTGGGAACACACATATCAGAGATAACTTAAAGATAGTAGTTCAATGAGTTTACAGGAACTGTGTCTGCATTCATTGACTAGATTCTTCCTTCTACTCATCTTGTTTCAGGGAACCATAGTCTTGTTCTTCAGCACTTCCTAAAACATTCTTAGTTTGGTCAAAGTGAGATGGGACTAGTGGCTGTTTACATACGCTCAGTGCATGCATGCATTCAATGCTTGTCCTTTCACATATGCTATGATTGACACCAAAAGGTCACGGGGGAGGTACACACTAGCTTTACATCAGGAGACCTAGATCTCAAATTTCAATTTCCCCCTTGCATGATGGATGACAAATTTAGTAATTTGTTTCTTGATTGCATCACTGAGTTAAAAGCCTGTACACTAGGTCAGACTGTCTGGGTGCCTTGCTTTCTCCTCTGGGGAAAGATGTTATTGATACCGAACGCTATGGTACTTACTTGTGCCAGGCTACTTCCCAAGTGCTTTACCTACATATTAACTCCTCTAGACAAATCCTCTAGACAACCCTGCGAGCTAGATAGTGTGACCTACTATCATTATTCAGATGACAACATTAAACACAGGGAAAAAGGTAATGTGTCCAAGCTTTTGCAGTTAATACAAGACAATGCCAGGATTTGAACCCAAGCAGTGGTCTCCAGATTCTGTGCTCCCTGTTTGTCCCAGTGGTTATTATATGAATCAGAGTTGTGTATGCCATATATGAAATGGTAATAAAACCACACCTACTGGCTTTATGTCACAGCATGGGTGACAACAATGTGAGAATTGCTTAAAATGTTTTAGAAGCTAACATAATGTTACCTTCATTATATTAGAAACTAACATAATGTTATCTGCAAAGTTAGCAGTAAACACTGGCAACTTTATGTTGAGAAATTACATAATAGATAACTGGATCATTGGCTTATTTTTAGTAACTCAAGAAAGTAAATGCTAGGTGACCCTAAGTGCAAGTGTCTGGTATCTGTGTCAGAGGACTAAACCCAGGAAAAGGTCAGAGGAGTGTTCCATTAACATGCAATTAAAAGCCCAGCCCCACAGAGATGGTTTTTAACTTGTGATACAAATGAGGAATTGTCTCATGTATGAGTAGATGTCATTCCCTTCTCACTGTACTAGCTATATCACAGATCCTTTCAGGTTTGACCAACTACAAAAGTTTCTGGAGTCTCCAGATTTCCATGTCCTGGTCAACTAGGGAGTTTCAGCTATCTCACTCTCCTGGTGCAAGTGAGAGCATTCAAGCAGTTGAAGCTGAGGTAGCAGTTAAGGGCACCTGAGCCGGCGTGGGGCACTGGGATTAAACCTGACTTGGAAGAGAAAATTAAATTTTCTCTTAATTCTCATTAAAGCAAAATCTAAGTAAAGTTAAATTCAAGAGCTAGAAAGAATCACTGGTATTTATTTTACTGCTCTCATTCACGATTTGTTTCTCATAGTTACCCAAGTTGAGTCTCTTTACTCCCTCTCCCGCCCCATACTCCTCTGTTTAAATTGATCTTATAGAATTACACAGTTCAGTTAGGTGTTTTTCCTCTGAACACCTTCTCTGGAAGGTTAAAGGAATGCCTATAGCTTTTGTCATCTACAGTTTAATGTGGAGGTAATACACTGGTAAACTGAAACCAGGTCTGAACTCTTTTCCCTACCCAGGAAAGTTTAGTATCTTGCAAGAATTATATTGGTGGTCACCAGAATTTAAAAAGCAGGTGAGTTGATATAAAAATCTAGATTTGTGACTTGGAGGATTTAGAAGACTTGACAACAGCAGGCCAGCATCCTTACAGGACCATACCTGGTGAAAGTGGGAAGGTTACCTCCCAGCTTCATCACTGAGATACTTGCCTCGCCATTTCATACTTAAAGTTCCACCTCATGATCAGAGATATTTGGAGCCACATGTCTTTATGGTGAAGGGCTGTCCTATGCATCACAGGCTGTTTAGCAACAGCCCTACCCTACCCTCTACCCAGTAGATGCTGGGAATAGCCCTCTCTCCCTTCCCCACCCAAACTTAATGTAACAGTCAAAAATGTCTCCAGATGTTGCCCATTGTCTCCTAGAGAAGGGGGGTGGGAACAGGGTTAGTTGATAACCAACCACTACTTTAGCATCTGTGAACTAACTAAACAGTATCTTAAATTCTTACACATTAACATTACTTCCTTCTAATGCTTAGTGTCATACTAGGGAATAATCAGCAAAGACTTCCCAGGTCTTGTATTGTCTTGAAATTCCTTATCAGGATAGAACTTTCTCCCTTCCAAATAAGCTTTCTTAGCTAGGTGGATGTTCCTCAAATTACTAAAATAGGATCTTCCGTATGACTCAGTGATCCCATCCCTAGAAATGTACCCAAAGGATTCAAAAAACATTAATTTGAAAGGAAACCCGCACTCCTCTGTTTATTGCAGCACTATTTACAATAGCCAAGATATGGAAACAATCCAAATGCTTCAAAACAGATGAATGGATAAAGAAGATGTGTACATATACATGATGGAATATTACTCAGCAATCAAAAAGGATTGATTCATGCTACTTGTAGCAACATGGATGGAACTGAAAAAGATTATGCTCAGTGAAACAAGTCAAAAGGGAAAAGAAAAATATTGAATGGTTCCACTTATAGGAGGAATATAGCAAAATTGAACAAAGGGTAAAAAACAGGCAAAACTTAACAGGCAAACTAGAGATCTGAGGTGCACAGAAGGAGAAGGAGGGAGCAGAGTCAAACAGGAGGGAAGAACACAAGGGATGATGGTGATGGTTCATGAGTGATGTGATGATATATTTAATGGAACACACCTGAAGGGAGAAATCAAATATGTTACAAAAATAAACAACAATGTAAGAAAATAGTTTAATCAATAAAAAAAATTGAAATACAAATCACAAACAAAAATGTTTTTTCTTATATCCTCAGTCCAAGAATATCAGGCCAATAATTGCATTGGAAGGAACTTTTTAGGTCACCGTGCCCTAATTTTATAGGTAAGAAAAATGAGTTGCAAGGAAGTTATTGCCCAAGGTCACATAACTGGCTAGTGTTTTGAATTAAAATCTATATTCAAATTCCTAAATTGCTATTATCTGCATAACATCAAACACTCTAGCTACAAAGAAAATTCTAATTCTATGACATATAGATATTTTGGTAAGTATATTTAATTAATTTATCATGGCTGCTCTAAATGACTTCAGGTCAATTATAATTATATCTAAGTACTGCCATCAAATAGTATCTCAGCATTCTGAATAAACTTTTTTTTTCAATAAAAAAACACCAACTAAGTACTTTATCCAGTGATTACTTATTCAGATGTCTTATGCTAAACACATGGGTTTTAAATAATTAATCACAAATAGCATTCCTTTCAAACCATCAGCTCCTAAATTAATCTTTTTACTGTCTTGTGAGGACCTGAAAGAATAAGGTCCCTTAGGGTACAGTCAGAGGGGGAAACTCTACCCTATTTTATTGAGTCATCTATTCTTGGAATTGAGCACTGAGCAAAGACCTGATGCTTTGCTTGGGAAACAGAGATGTAAGTGGGACCACTGAATTGGGAATTGGGATTCTTTAATAAGCATTTGAGAGACCCTTTTTTTCCCTGAGGTTGCTACAAAGTCCGGCAGACTGTTCTGTGAGTTTGGGAGGGGAGACCACCTTGCTAGAGTATATCAAGATCCCTTGGTCATTTGCAGTGATCCCAGAGGTCCTTACACCTCAGAGGTCCTTACATGCTCATATTCCTCAGCTCAAGCCATTCTCTCTACCTTCACACACTTTGCAAGTTGTCTGGTGCAGATGACTCATCTCCCACTTTGAAAACTGACCTTGGTGTTCGTTCTTAGCCAGTTCTACTGCTGTTCTAATGCTTCAGAAGAGTGAATCAGTTACCAGAGGCCCTTGGGAAAGGTCTAGCACTGAGCCATTTCTGGCCTCCTCTCCCTCCTCTACCCACACAGCTTCCGCCTGTGCCCAGCCCTGGCATATCAAGTGGAGGGGGCGGAATTTGATGCCTTGGGTCTGCAGTAGCCAGCGACTTTGAAAAATAATTGGCTGTTTGATTCCCTTGTCTCCTAGTTTGTTTCCATAGTGTTGCTGCTGATGGTGACGATGACAATATCTTTATATCCTAGTTCTAAAACCCCTCATGTTGCATCAAATATAAAAAATCACCAACTCCTATAGAATGTATAGTTTGTCTGGGTGACAACTCCAGAATTAATTGTGTTTCCCTCATCATGGCAGTTTGCAAGGAGAAAGGGAATTTCAGCTTACCTGTCATTATTCTTCCATGCATCATTCTGTTTGTGTGTGTACATGGGTGTTGACTTCCCCACTTTTGCTTTGTTTATTTATTATTAATTTGTTTTTTCTTACATCGTTGTAGTTTCCATAGTACTCCTGCCACAATATCACCCATGAGCCATCCCCATATTCCCTTGTGTTCATGCCTCCCCTGTTTTCTGGTCTGCAGAAAATTGATCCTGGCCCCCTGGCCTAACCTTTGGGTCTAATTGAGTCAGCAAACTTCTGTCTAGAAAATGTCTATGATTTTTCAGGCATCAGAACACTTTGGCAAAGGGCGGTGTGAGGAGGGTTGTTAGCCTAGCAGGCAGCTGTGTGTTTATTTTCTCACCTCTGTGTGCATGAGATATTTGATAGCTATCATTCAGAAGAGTTTGCCTAACCATGGAGTGTTGATTAGCAAAGTTACATTCTAGTTGGACAATTCCCTGGGATTCTTAAGCTTTAGTTTCCAAAGAACATTGTTACTGAAGAAATTGAAGTTTGAGGTCACTGTTTTATGTTGTTTCTTAGAACCAGGGTATTTTGTTGCAGCTAGACCTCAGCAGGGTGTATTAGCTCATTATAAATATCAGGAGCTGCAAAGAGAAATAATCCATAGTTTTTTTTGTTTTTAGCTGTTTTGATTGTTGTTGTTAAGGAAATGTGCTTATAGTTCAAGTTTCAGAACTATAGGGAACCAGAGCTCAAGACATTCAGACATCCCTTCTTACTTATCAAGAAGTGGAGACCTGTGGCCCTCTCTGGTGGCGCAGCGGGTTAAAGCACAGCACTGAGAAGCTAAAGTCACTTCCGCATGAATTCGATTCCCGCCTGTCCTGGAGGTGACCACATGGCCTGGCAGACCTCTCCTGACCCGCCCACTGCTCCTCTCAGCAGTATACTTCGTGGATCTACCTGTTCTGCTCCCCACTCTGTCCCTGGTGAATCCTCTCACCCTCCGCATCTCTGGCCTGTACCCCAGTTCTGTACAAATAAATGAATAAATCTTTTTTAAAAAAGAAGTGGAGACCTTAAGTGCTTCATTCCTGCTTGCACCACTCATCTCCAGCAGAGGTGAAAAGAGACAGAACCTCCCTCCAGACCAGGAACTCCTTTCCCTGTGTGACATTTTCCCCCTTTTCTTTTCCTGGGGGCTCTCTAGGACATACAATTATAGTATAGCCAACTCCAAAAATCCCTGCTCAATTTGATCTTTATTTTTTTAGCAGATGGCCTTCAGATACTGACTCTGCCTGCCTTAGAGAATAATATCCCTTCTTTTATTGATAGAAATTCTCCATGCTGATCTTTATTTATTCAGTTTCCTAGGCTGCTCATTCTTTCCAGCTGGTAATTAATTATCAGGCAATATCCTCTTGAGCTGGCTCTATTTCTTAATTACCTTATTAATTGTATTCACATAAATTGATCTCTCTGACATTCTAAGTCTGACTCACTGAAGAAATAAGTCTAATATTCACAAGAGTCTCCAACAGTCTTACTGCCTTAACTTGTTATTTCCATTATGTCGACTGCTATCACTGGAAGCCAGATGTGACTGCTTAGCTGCACAAGCCTTTATCCTAATCATGATTAGAATGTCCTTTAACAATTTTCTGTTGCTTTCCTTTCTTGCTTTACTCAGACACACAGGAGACTTATCAGTTCATTTTCACTCTCCCTGCAGTCTTTAATCTTTAAAATAGAAGGAATTTCCTCCCTTGTTTCATCTTGTGGTAATTCTTTATTTGCAATTCAAGGTAATTATGGGGAGTAAACATGAATGTATAGTTTTTACTGTGACGCTGCACCCTAAGGGCCCAGTGCCTAATTAAACATTTAAAAACAACTTTTTTTAAAGTCAAGTTTTTATGTACAAAGCAAGTCTCTTAACATGTGTTATTTGAGAACTCATTTTTCCCCCCTTTATTACAAGTACACTATTGTTAACCCCACCTTTCCCCCAGGTTCCACTTAACAGTTATGAAGTGACAAGAGTAAAGAGGGACCTATTATAAGTTGGTCATTGTTTCCTACAATCCTTTGTGTATATGTATTAGAAGGGGGCTGATTGGTAGGAAACAAGAACTGAAGATTAGAATCACTATGAAAAAATATATATATATACACACACACACATGTATGTGTGTGTGTGTATATATGCATATATTAAAATATATATAATATATTAAATATATTATATATATAAAATATATTAAAAGGAGTTAGATATTTCACATGTATGTTTATTTATATTAGAGGGAAAATCAGTCCCATCTCAGAAAGAATGGAACAATAGAAATGAAAAATTTCAGCATCATTCATTGTAGAAAAATAATCACCTGGATGCCACCGATAAGCAGATTTATTTTTGGTTGGGAATATAAGATGCCAATTCGATGAGCTGCTTGACTGAGTCTCTCTGGTATCGATGTGGCTGCAGAATGTTCCCCAGGGTTTCCACAGATACTACTGTACTATCTCATACTACTGCCAGCCCAGCTCCATCTTTTCACCATCTGCCCATTCATCTTCCTGAATCTGCCAGCAGCATGAGGAACATCCCAGAGCCCCCAAACCTGTCTTCTCCTCATATTCTGCATATCAAAACAAAACTTACTCTCATGCAGAGGACCCTCAGTGGAAAGGAACTCTGATACAATTAGTGTGTAAAAAAGAGAACAGAAAGAATTGTTTGCAAATCAAGCACCTGCAGTTACCCCTCCCCTCATGGGCAAATGCCCAGTCAAACAGAGCTGGCCCAGAGCAGGGCCACTGAGGTCCAAAAGCCTGTCACAAGTCTGAGGCACCTTCTGGCAAGACCCACAGGAAAGGGGCAGAGGGGCAGTGAGTCTGGGGGGGAAATTAAAATAAAAATAAAAGCTGTCATTATTAACCTTCCCCTCGGTCTCTCCCCATGTCTGTTCCAAGTGTCTCCTCCCATACCCCCTAACTCCCCGGTCCAAGCCCAAGGTGGAGAAGCCAGAGCAGCTTCTTCATGTCCTTCTTCTCCATGTGCCTCCTCCAGGTCTCCTTGTTCTCTGTCTCCTTCCTTCCTTCTGCCAGTCTCCTCTCCTGCTCATCTCTATCCTTTCTTGTGTGGGCCAGAGACCCTGGAACACCCCTTCCCCAGGGACCCCCTGATAGTTCTTCTATATTCCCTGTCATCTGTCAATCTGCTTCATGCACTTAGTTAATCAAGTTTGGTTCTGTTGAGTTGACTTCCATATTTCCTCTCTTCACTGACTTGTTTCTTCTGGAGCTGCTGCCTTAGCTTAGCTCCTCATCCTCTTTTCCTCTCCACTGCAATCATTCCTTTTGGACCTCAGTGATGTCTCATCTCCCAAGGAATTACTTGAAGGACCCTCTGTGGCCAACCTCACTATTCTTTTATCTCTATTGTCCTATGCTCATCTTACATGCCATCCATTTTGAAATATTTACAGTACCTTCCATATAATTTTATATCCCAACCCTTTGTCCTTTCTTAGGATGTTATTTCCACATAACTTTATCTGTCAGATTCCTACTTATGTCTCAAGACACAGCTCAAGCATCTTTTTCTCAAAAGTCACTTAATTTTTCTTTTTAATCTTCAGTCTCCAGCACATTATTCAGCACATAGTAGAATCCCTGTGAATATTATATGAATGAAAGGAGGTCTATGATCACTTGACATTCCTTCAAGTTCCATTCTTACATAATTCATGATCTCAAAGTTTTTTGAGATTTCAAATTTGATTGAGCTGTTGGGGCCAATTTATTATCCACCCATTGTTGTGCTCACAACTTGGCTTAAAGCTGCTCTTTCTCTGAAATAGTGAAGAAAAGAAGAAGTTGTGACCTTGCCACAATAAAAATGCTCATAGTGGTGTAATAGGTAAGGGGATGGCTTAGGAGTGAAACGGAACTCATTTTATATTTCATTTGTACTCTTTTCTTTTTTTCAAGCAAGAAACATTTAATGTGGGTTACATAATAGAAGAGGAACAATAACTTCCCTAAGTCACTTTCTTGATCTGAGGGCAATGCGGGTCATAGCTTTAGGGGGTTGATCACTAAGGCCATGTAGTAGGGGAAGCAGGGTATTGACAAATTTCATTTGTATTCTTCATTCTGCATGTAACTTTGGACAAGGTTGATTGATTGCTCTGAGCTGCAGATGTTTTATTTGTAATGTAATAGCAGTAATGGCACCTTCTCTCAAATATGTTGTGAGGAATAAATTAGGTAATGTGTCAAAAAAATTCACTGCATTCCCTGGCATATGGTAACTTCTCAACAAATGACACTTTTCATTAGCATCACATTTATTTATTGTTAACTTTGATAAAGAATTTATTGTTAACTTTGATAAAGAATGTGCAGAGGAAATTAGGTTACTGACTTTCTGCCACCGAGACACTCTTTCAAGATAAGTGTTTGGAAAATACCAGGAGCCTCTTCTAATCACAGAACAATACTTGAGTAACTGTTTTCTTAGTTCTCCCAAGTTTGGTGGCTAAGGATTACCATTTTTTGGGTAAGTGAGATGTTAATTCATTATATACAAAGGACGCCAGGGCCCTCCCTAGTAGCGCAACCAGTTAGGGTGCAGCACTGCAAACTAGCCGCAGCTGCTTCAGTGTATGTTTGATCCCCAGCCCCAGAGGTGATCCCCCACCTGGTACAGCAGACCTCTGCTGGCACCAATATACTTTGTCGATCTGCCTGTTCTGCTCCCCACTCTGTCTCTCTCTGGTGAATCTTCTCATTGCACCTCTGTTTTTCAAGTCATGTAGAAACATCTTGGATGTTTTCTCTGTGTTAATTCTTTTTTAACTATTTTAGAAGAACAATTTTGTGGTCAAAAGGCCACTGGACTAGATATCTCAAGACTGGTTCATGACTCTTGGGGAACAGCTTAGGGGGTTATCTGTACAATAAGGAAGAGACTACTTTGATTCTTAAAAGTTTTAAATCACTTCATATATATGAGTGTTTTACAATTTACAAAGTACTTAGAAATTTAGTTATTATGAAATGGTTATTCTATTTTACTGCTCTGCTGTTTCCTTCACCAGATGGCACTAATCAGTCCAGATGCCTAACAGCAATTCTCTGGCTCAAAAATGAGGAAATGAGTGACTTCAGTTAAAATTGCTCATCTTCTGTTCTTTGTATATCTTTCATTCTTATGTCACTGGGCTTCCCTAGGCCTTTTCATTGACAATTAAAGATTCACCCAGGTGATCACAGCTGCTACCTCGAACCACATTTCTGAAAAATGTTAAAGACTCAAATCTTCCATCAACTCCATCAGATTACTTACCAAGTTCCCAGGCCACAGAGAACAGCCCCAAAGACTCCAGAGAGTTTTTAATGTGCTGAATAGGGCTATCTTTAATTTCTTTTTGCAGGCTGGAGACATGAGTGGATTTGGTTGTTGCTTCCTTTTTGTACTGTGAGCTAACTACACTCCAAAACTGAGTCTGTGTTTGCTATTGATTTTTCCCTTCTAGATATTCATGGCCTCTTTCTTTTCAGAGCAGTAGAAACCAAGAAAGACCCCATACTAATTGCTTTATTGTATAACAGGCTAACTTGTCATTAGTCTTGCTCGCTAATCCACTGTTAGAAGAAAAGTTACATCACCTCCAAAACCATTTCAAATCCCTTGATTTAACACTAGCACTAGACTTCCCTACTCCCAGAAAACAAAAACAAAAACAAAAACAAAAAACCATGGTCCTTTATTTCCAGCCAACTGGTATATATTTACTAGCTCCCAAATGTGCTACTTCCTGCTTCCTTATTTTGGCTTGTCCTGATTCTTCATTCTTATCCCCACCCCTTTCTGCACCCACCATGAAAAATGAAACAAAATAAGGAACTTCTTCACTGCGTCCCAGACCCCAAAAACTTTTATTTGAGAGGCTTTTGCTTGTTCCCCATATACTATTAATTTCATATAATACACATGAACCTAGATACTAAAAATCCTAAATGTTTTTTACTTGGTAACATTGTATTCACTTGCATTTGTACTGGAAATAGAAATGCTCAGAAAACACATGACAACATATGTTTTTAGATTGGTGAAAGGTATGAATTTTCAAATATACAACATCAGTATATTTTCCATTTTAGTATTTTGAATCAACTATAAACCTTTATCTTATTAGGAACTTAAACCTATTACCAAACATCCCTTCTGGTTCCCTTAGAAAAGCACTGAATGAACAGATGGGCCTTCCTTGGAATGTCAACCAACAAGAGCCCTGCTCCTGCTCACTGAGGTTGTAAATTTTATTAGTGACCCCTTTAGAACATAGGTTCCCTGCCCTAGTTTCCTTGGGGAGGGGAGCTGCAGTTAGAAATAACAAAGCTGGAGCCTAACTTTATTGTACTATTGTCTTTCTTTAGGAGACCCAATAATTAGTAACAGTAATAAAAAGCAAGGTCTTTTCTTTATGCCCCTAGAATTTTCTGCTCCTTACATAGCTCTGTAAGGAAATTCAACCATAGCAACTACTAAGGAATTATATATAAAATATATAAACGACATGTAGAAATAAAGAACACATAAAGTCCACAGCTAAAAAAAAAAAAAAAGCAACAATATTCCAATGAAAAATTGGACAGAGGAACTGAAGTGACATTTTTTCAAAGATCTACAGGTCAACAAGTACATGACAAAATGCTCAGCATCAGGATAAAACAATTCAAAACCACAGTGATATATCATCTCACACATGTTAGAATGGCTAGTGTAAAAAAGAAGAGATAAAAATTGCTGATGAGGATGTGAAGTGAACAAATGTGCACATTTGGTGGAAGGGTAAATTGATGAAGCCACTATAGAAAATAGTATGTAGTTTCATCAAAATATTGAAAATAGAAGTATTATCTGATCCAGCAATTTCATGGAAATTAGATAAAAGAACTATCTGTACTATCATGTGTATGTTCATTACAGCTTTGTTTATAATGGGGAAGTATTTCTGTTGATGGACATATGGATACAGAATATGTATATGTAATAATATATATTATTATTCATAATAAAGAATTCCTGTCACTTGTACCAATGTAGATGAAACATGAAGACATTATGCTAAATGAAATAAGTTAGATTTATGACTTATTAACATTAAGTCATAATAATAAAGACATTTCACTTATACATGGAATCTAAAAATTTGAACTCATAGTAAAAGAACAAACTGAAGTTGTCAGGGAGTGAGAGCGTAAGGAAAATGGGTATAGATGGTCACAGGTAGAAACTTCTGGTTAAATAGTTCTGGGAATATAATGTAAGGTATGGTGTGTTGATTGTAGCCAATGATACTCTATTGTATATTTAAAAGTTATTAAGAGAGTAGATCTTAATAGTAATCATCACAAATTTAAAAAAAAGTAAAACTGTATTAATTGATGGATATCAGCCAAACCTATTATGGTAATCATTTTGTAATATATGCATATATCAAATTAAATTCCATACATCTGAAACTTGCACAGTACCTTAATATAACTGGGAAAAAAGAACAACCCAGTGCTTCAAATTCTTTAAATTTAAACATTCTCCTAGGAAAATTTGGGAACTTGGGACTGAGAAATAATTCAAAGAAAAGCTTATAAAACTAATTAAATCAGATTTTCCCTTTAGTTTTAGGCCTCCTTAGTCCCATCCTGCCAGTTGAAACAATAGCTGTCAGGCCTGTGGGAGACTGAGGAGCCCATCTGAATGCATCCTCCATCCATTCTTAAGTTTCAAAGGAAATTTTAAACTTTAGCAGGTGTCAAACTTCATTTGCATAAAGTCATTACATGCGAAACCCAACCATTTTTCATGTGAAGGATGTTCATTACTGAAAATTGATAACTACAGCAATTAGAAATAACCTACACACGTAGCAATTGGTTAAGTTATGGTATATCCAGAGTGTTGATATTATAATTATTTGCACAGAGGATTAAGAAAAACTAATGGTTTCAGAGTTGATGTTGATGATGCAGGTTTTTTGTTGTTAGCAAATAATTCTGGAAGTAATTCTAATTCCCCATTTATTGATAAATAATTTTCCACTCCTTAAATATAAACAGCCTGACAAATGTCCCTATATATAGCAGTCTATGATTTCTGCAAGATTCTGCGTAGATATCTTAAATTGAATGACATAAGAAGCATAACTATTCTCTTGTTTAAGAGATGTCTTGGAATTTGAACATTTCTTTTAAGACATTGTTATAAATATTAAGAATGGGCCAATTTGATTTCACAGTGAAATAATCTTTTTTCTTTTTCTCCAGAGGCTTAATCATTTATGCCAAGAAAGGTAAATCAGGAAAATCCTGTTAGTGCTAAATGTCTAGAACATCCTGCCTTAGAAGTATTCTGTATACTAGTTTGAACCATGTTGCATTGTCAATATTTAGCCATTTTTTATTACAAAGATGGTAGTTTTATATGGTCCAACCTAAGTTATCTTTTCTTCCTGTGTCAGGTAGGAGTTAGTTGGACTTTAAGATGTGACCAGAAAAAAGGTACTTCCCTGGTTTCCCCCTTCATTATCTCTGTGCCAGTGAGAGATGTGGAGAGGTTAGTGGTTTACTGCCAGCTTTTTCCTCTCTTAGTAAGTACAGAGTAAACTTTGTCTCCACGGTTCACTTTATGCACACATACACCAATTTTTAACTTTTAATTATTGTATATTTTCAGAAGTTTATCACTTCATTATTGTTCCTTTTCATTCCTGCCTCCCACTCCCTCCCATTCAATCCATTGGCCTCTGCACATTTAGAAGGCAAAATCTTGCTTTTAAGGAACATCTAATAATTAGCATATAACTTCAGTCATTTTGAAGTTTCACTTGATTGTGACTGGATGGATTTCCCCTTCTGACAAAGTAAATAGAGGTGATGGGTGAGAAGTGGCAATGCAGATTTTTTTTATGACTTCATGATGGCAGATGGAGTGTACCTTATATTACACACAGGTTTCTCTTCTTCCGAGGAGGTAGTCTATTAGTCATGGGTGTGTGGACCCTGGAGTATCTATGAGAATGGTGACCCTGGAGTCTCTGTGAGAAAGGTGGCACTCAAAGGCACTCAGCCTCAGTAGAGCAATGCCTCTCTTCTGTCTGTCTCATCCAGGCATGTCTGTTTCATGTGATTCTTGGCCTAATTGTATAATAAAATACAAAATCAGGAAGTTACCTTACAAGTCAAGGACCAGGGTGCTGACACTTGCAAATCAGATCAATATTATGGATTCTCTATCCTGTAAAGTGAAACTCTATATTCACTACATTTTGAATTTGATTTTAGAGGTATTTTGTAGCTCTTACTGAACCTGTGGACTCCAACCCATGACTCGGGAATCCCATCGCCTTATTACATACGGAAAACTGAGGACCAGAGTGATGAAGTGACTTATTCCAAAAGATAAATGTTTGATCATAAATTGGAGAGAGACACAAACCAAGTTCTAGTGTCAGCACTCTTTTTTTTTTTAATTTTTAAAAAGATTTATTTATTTATTTATATATTTATGCATGCATGCATGCATGCATGCACACAGAGCTGGGGTACTGGCCAGAGGTGCAGGGGCAGTGAGAGGATTCACCAGAGACAGAGTGGGGAGCAAAACAGGCAGATGGACGAAGTACACTGCTGAGGGGAGCAGCGGGTGGGTCAGGAAAAGTCTGCAGTGACATGTGGGTCACCTCAGGGTCGGGGATCGAACTCATGCGGAAGTGGCTTTAGCTTCTCAGTGCAGTGCTTTAACCCGCTGCGCCACCAGGGAGGGCGCTATCACCACTCTTAATTCTTTTTCTTTGGCTATCAGTTTATATGCTTCATTCTCACTGTGTTCCCTACATGCAGAACCCCATAAAGCCAAACTGTAGGAGGAGTTACAAGTTGACAGAGGGGAGTTTTATGTCTCTCACCTCTCACCCACCCCTAACTAGCCCCCCCCACACACACACCTTTTTCTAAAGCTTCTAACCAGGAGATTCTATAAAGATTACATCAAAAGCATTAATGTATTAGGTTAATTTGTTGAAAACTTTTCATTTCTTTTAAACAAAATACCAAGTCATTCATGTTTTTATTTTTCAATTGGATCAATCAGCTCATACTCTGCTGTATCATAGTCTCTTTATTTCCACATATTCACCAGCATTAAAGTAGGTTTCACTCTTCTTGTTTTTATTTATCTTCTGAAACAAGCAAGCTCAAACAAAGGTCAGTGTTTAAGACAATTATTTTATTGACAACATTAAATATTGACTGAATTTCAACTTTATCCTGGCACTGAACCAAGTTGCTAGGTCTGCCTAGTGAGTTTATAGGCAGAAATGTCACCAATTTGGAAAGCTTTTCTGTGCAAAGATTATTATGGATTAAATCCTTGTCTAACTGGTTTTGATTTCTCAGTCTTAGATGATGAAGAGGAAAGATGTGGCTATAACCATCCATGGGCCAAGTTTTATCTCATATCATACTTGAAAATGTCTGTAGTCTTCCTATTTTACATTCTGCATATTGCTGAAGGAGATAGAACAGTCACTCCTTATCTTTTGCTATGTCTTCTGTAAGAAGCCTTTGTTGGGAACCAGAAGCCTTTCATGGCTCTTCTAATCACTGATCTTGTGAGGCCCCAGAATCCCCCAAATGTAAAATGAGGGGGAGGGGTGGGCGGAAATCTGCTAGTCTAGAAAGTCTAAATGTGAAAAAAGACAAGACGAAATAAGACAAAAAGGAACCTTGGGTTTTCCCCTTCGTGTAGGAGAATTCACATTTGTGTTAGAACACGATGCTTCAAAACTTGCATTTCCTTTCAGCTCATGGTGACACACACTTGCCTGCAACTGATGTTACTTCTTGTTTGGAAAGATCCTGGATTGTGCTGCCCACATTTGGGCTGTTGCATAATACCTTATTACTTATGCTAGGATAACATTCTCTAAATTGATTCAGAATTTTGATTAATTTGAGTACTTTTTCATCCAAAATGGAAAATTAATATTACTTATTGTAATTAGTGAATGACCATAAAACAATGAAAGATTAGATTAGTGACTGCCCTTAAAATAACTGTGCCTGCAAAGCCTTGGTCTTGGAGATCCTGGTAAAACTGAATAGGCTCTAGCTAGGGAACAGAACAACTTGGAGCTCTAGGAATGTGAGGAGAGGCGATGGGTTGATTTCCAGGGGCAAGCCAGGGAGAGTGGCTGTCATTAATGGAGAAAATTGATTCACACATCAAACTGACAACATTGTCTGAGCTCCTTAGCAACATCACAGGGATCCGCTGAGGGGTCCCCGGCCTCCCCTTGAAGCCGGATTAGCTGTAGAGGTGTCTAACAGCAAACCAATTTGGGCCTTTGCTGGCTCCACCCAGCCTATTTTCTCCTTTCCCAGCAAGGCTGCCTCCTGGCCTGGGCCCCATCTGCACCTTTGACTTCAGCCTAGTGGTTTCCTTTTGGCCTCAGGCACTCAGAGTGGATTTCTGCTTTAGACGTTGTTTGGCCCTTTTCTCCTGAAGGACCTGAGGCTTGAGCTGCCAATTTTGTAGGGGGAAGCCCTTGTCTTTTTATAGCTTCTCTCCTCACCATTCCTGGTTCCATTAATATCTCATTAGCTCAGTGCAGAGCTGCTCCCCCGCCCCCCTTTCCTCAACGTCAATTGTGACCCAGTTAACAGGAGGCTCGGTGCAGGGTGACTGCCTCTGTCAGCTCTTCCAAGACTCAGTGTGCGCCTGAGTTACAGTGACCCTTGCAGTGTGTTCTCAGTGGTGATTTTAACATAGGAAGGGGTTTTTTTTGTTTGTTTTCTTTGGGCTGTTCTTTTCTTTCTTTTTCTTTTCTTTTTTCTTTTTTCTTTTTTTCTATTTTCTGCACAGCCAGATGAGGAACTGTGTGTTTGGAAATGAAGCTTGGAAAAAGAGAAACCAGAATGAGCAGTCTTTTTCTGTTTATTTAGACTCCCTGGGGCCGGGGTGAGCTATGAGCAGCCCATAGCTTTTGTGTCAGCATAGTGGGTGAACGGAATTGGGCCTCAGGGCCTTCTCATTTCTTCCATTGGGCAGTGTCCTCCCTCCCTGCCCAGCAGGCAGCAGAGACCGACATCTGTGTGGTTCTGGTCAGGGTGGCCTCCTAGTGTCAGGTAGGGCCAGGGCCCCGCTCCAAGCGAAGGTACTTTGTCCTTTTGCCAGAGGTCAGTAGTGGAAAGGAAGCTGGACTGCCAAGCCCCTTGTGGTGAGGCCTGAAGTCAGCACAACCTCTGTGCAGTGCAACAGCTGTGGGTATGGGTGGGCACAGACCAGCAGCCACCCCTCTCCAGATGGGTGCCAGACGAGGACTGCTTTAACTAAGGATAGAATGAGACCAGACAGGCTGAAACTCTGCTGTTCTGTGTGGCATTAGGTATGGCCTGTAAGCTCCCTGAGCTTTATTTATGCTCATTTGTGAAATATATGTTAGGAAGAGATAGACTGGGGCTTAGATGAGAGTTCAGCAGGTCCTTGCCAATATCCATACTCCTTGATTCCATGAGTCTAAATTCCCTATATTTAGAAAGCAGTGTTATATGTCTCAAATCCTCAGTTCAACGTCCACTCCAGGTTCTCATTGTTAGCAAAATTTCTGTCTACCAAGTGAAGACAAATGGAGCTTTCTCTGTGACAGTCAGATGCAAGAAATAGGATATCCCATGGGTGGTGGTGGTGTTGTCGTTGTTGTTTTCTTTTAAATTAAGTTCAAAGTTCTCTTTCCAGAAGCGCAATGCTTGTAGCAGCCATTTTTGGATCCCCTTCCCTTCAGGGGCTGTCAGACACCGCTGGAGGGTTGCTCAGTTGAGAAAACCCTAGGAGAGACCTCCCTTCCATTGTCTATCGTGGATGGCTGTCCCTTGGTGTATTGTCTGGGGTAGAGCGGTCCATGCTGAGATGGGAGGTGCCATTTCCCCAGCTCTCCCATCCATCCCTCTCCTGGTCCAGCTGGGACAGCAGCCATGTTCTCACAGCTGGGGAGCTTGGGAACCCTCGCACCCACACACCAGCTCTTTAAAGGTTCCACCATCTTCAAAGGAGGACCTGGTATTCAGTTACTCGCACAACTTGCCAACACTGGCCTCTTTCTCTATTTTAGAAAAATCACCCCCACCCAGCAGCTTATTTACCTTCTTCAACTTTGGTATCAGCCAGTGTCCCCTTCCTGCTGTCACCTAGTGGGTAGCTTAAAGACCATTTGTAGAATGCCAATAAAAAAACTACGTCAAATTTTAAATGGCTTGCAGGGAGCTGCTATCCTGATATCCTAGAAAGTTGCTTTTAGACTGAGAAGCACCCAAACCACTCCAGTGCATTGAGGCAAGGCCAGAAAACACAAAGACTGACCAGTTCCTTTCGGGGGAACAACTATGATAATAAGAGCAATGTCAGACATGGGATCTCAGTCAGCCTTCCTGCTGAAGAGACTACTGAGCATGAGCTCTCTCAGTTTCTTGCCTCTTCTACACCTAATAATTGAGTTGGACACACGCCCCTGATTATCTTGCTCTGGGTTCAGAAGATGTGGTGTATTCTTTTGTTCTGGGCCCACTCCGTGATACTTGCCAAGATTAGGCTGCAAAGCCACAGTCCCTCTTGAAATTTCATCCTTCCTCCTCAGGGACACAGTCCACACAGAACATAGGTTTACTAGTCTCCCTTGCAATCTTTAAAACATATACCTGCTTTTGGCCTCATGTCTCCTGGAGAATTTCTTCTTAAGAGTAACACACATCATGTGGCCACTCATTCACTCTGCACCTCCTGCAATCTGGTGTCTGTTCTTGTTAAGGTCACTATTATTATTCTAATTATGAAACACAAGGGACATTTTTTAATTTCTATATCGCTATACATTTGGTATTTGCCAGTGCTGTTGCAGTGCACCACTGCCCCTTAAAGTAATATTGTACTTTCCTAGTTTGTCTTGTTCATTTCTGTTCTTCTTGGGATCCTTGCTCTTCACCCACCATGAGTGTTCATGGAGTGAGCTCACAACTCGTCTTTTTTTTTTAACCCAAGGACAAATTTATAAAATGTCAACCTTGACTTTTCTCTCTTCCTCACCCCCTTCATGCAAATGATCATTATATCGGCATATTTCCCTCCTGTGGGTTCTCTCCACTGCACTACCACCACAGCTTCACCACCTCAGATAACTACAGTGTGTTACACACTACAGTTCTCTTGCCTAACTACTTCCTAATTGACAACAATTTTAAGAGCAGAAGCAACAAAAAAAAGGGGGAAGAATAAAATGGTCGGAAGCCCCAAAATTCTAATTGGCCTCCTGGTTTCTAGATTTGGTTCTCTACATTCTGTCCTTTCCCAAGTGACCTTAAGAATTCACATAAAACACCAACCTTACTCTGTCCCTGTCTCCTAAGTCATCCCATGACTTCCTGGAACCCTCATGAGGAAGTCAGTCTCCTGCTTTGGCACGCACCACTCTCTGTGGCCCTCTTTTGCCTGCTTTTCAGGCTTCAAACCATTTCCTTCTTCCTCTTTTCTTTGCTTCTACTCTTAAAATGAAATGTTGTAATCCAGAGTACTAGGTTGATATTATGAGGGAAGTTTCATTATCATTTTATATTCAATATTAGAAACTTTATGCCTGGAGAGGAAGGAAAAAAGACAAATGGCCCAAAACTACTTACCCATTTCGGGCTCTTTATTCTCCACAAAGACAAAAATGACCCCAGGCTGGAGATATTGATGTGTCCTGTTTGATTAAAACTGTTGATAAGTATTTCATATACTTTAGGTCTCTCCCAGGAGTTGGTGGAAACCCAGGAGAATTTGTATTGAAGAGTGCACTGCCCTCTAAAGGTGAATTGCAGGGAAGCAACATACCAAATTCACAGCATCAAAGCATTCTGCAGTTTTTTCATGTAAATCAAATTTTATAGTAAAACATTTACAGTCACTGCTATTTCTCCAACATGAGATTTCAGATGACTAATCCTGATTCACAATTTTTAAATTTATTTGGTAATAGTGTTTGGGGAGAAAGTACATGTTCAACATCAAAGAGTACTCCATTTAGAATTAAAAAAGTTTAATTTCTAGTCGAGGCATTTCCAGTAATGTCTGGGGACCTTAGATATCTTACCTTCTAATAAAGGGTGAAAGGGCACATCCAGATAACCATGGACCTTCAAAAAGTTAAAACTAAGAATGGAAATATTTATTATACAATATATACAAGACATTTGGCCAAGAGTTGTTTAGTAGAAGTTATAGTCAATTGTTTCTCACAAAATTGACTGAAAAGCATTGGAGTTTGGAGTTACAATTGAAATGAATGAATTTAGCCTTGATATCAGGAAAACCTGAAAACGAAACTGAGCTAAAACAAAAGTAAAACTTACCCTGACATTTCCCAAAGCCTATTCCAATTTGAAGAAGAAATGATTCATACAACCACTCACGTGTACACATACACACGCACACACACACACACAGACACTTTAATTTGCCATTAAACTGCTGTAGAACCTCATTTAGCCTGATTCCTTTCCCCCTTTTTTTAACCAAGGAAAGTTTTGCACTTTATGATCAGAGCCAACTGTGATCTCTATGACTATGTAAAAATAATAATTGACTGTAAGGAAACATACCTTTCATTTTACAATGTCAATTGACTCCTAAGATTTTCTTAATCCACTAGAGAAAAGGAGAAATGATTGGGACACCATCTGTATTGCTAGTCGCCTAGAGATAAAGATGCCAAAAGCCCAGAACACAGTAGTTGAGAGGGAAGAGGGCTCCTTCATGTGACTCCCTCCATGCTTGGAGGGTTCAGGGGATTCCAGGAGAATCTGTAATATAGATAGGGAGACACCTGCATACTGCACTCGTAACACTGTTTCCATGTCGTCAGGCTAATGCTCCCAGTGGCATCTATGTTCTTAATGAAAGGTTCTGCCAAATTCATAGCTAGTTGCCTGAATAGGAGAAAAAGAACCTGAATATACTGACATGGACTTTCCCTCTTGTTTTTCCTCTTATCACCAGTCTGTAACTTCACAAAGCCCCACAGGCATTATCAGAGAGATACACCTAAAAGAGCTTTGCAAACTTTTGGACACATCAGACATTATTACTTGAAATTCTCTTATTATTCCATAACTAAGGAAGCCTTTAATAAATGTTGGGTGTCTGACCCTCCCTGGTGGCGCAGCAAACCAGCTCCACATGAGTTCGATCCCCGCCTGCCCCGGAGGTGACCAGATGGCGAGCCAGACCTCTCCTGACCCGCCCGCTGCTCCCCTCAGCAGTGTACTTCGTCGATCTGCCTGTTCTGCTCCCCACTCTGTCTCTGGTGAAGTCTTTTGCCGCCCCTGAGTCTCTGGCCTGTACCCCAGTTCTGTATGAATAAATAAATCTTAAAAATAAATAAATAAAAATAAATAAATGTTGGGAGCCTTTAGCCTCCTCAGTTAGAATTCCTTACTGGAAGCAACAAGTTGTGAAATAAGAAGCAAAGGGAATTAATAGAATTTATTAACAGTATCTAAGGGTTTCTTCTTGAAAGATTATTAGGTCACAATAATGAAGTTCTCAGCATCATCTTGCAAATGAGACTGAATGCACACACACACGTGGGAAAAACCCACAAGAATTGGTTTTATCCTCCTCATTTATTACAAATGCATCTCAAAGTTCACTTTCAAATATTGTTTAGTTGAGAAACTCTTCGTTTATAGATCATTTTCTTATTTAGGACTTACTGCTGCATATGAACTCTTGCTATTTTCTCTGCACTATGCAGCTTTTGCTTCACTTATTCACTTCTGTCATATTCTTGGTTTACTGTGTATACTGGGTTTAATAGAATTTTAAATTCACTGGGTGCAGTCACAGTCTAGGTAACTCAGAAGATCTCACCATATGTTTAAATAATGAGAAGGATTGCGTTCTGAGCCTGGAAGGAGGCAGGAGGTAGGGAGGAGGGCGGGTGTTGTTCTTATCACTTCTCCTTCAAAGAAAACTGCTCAGAGAATTAGTCTAAAAAGACAGAATTTCCAATATGTAGCAATGTGATTTGGCTGGTAATCTCACAGTGTTTTCCAAGGTATATGCAATATCTCGCCCTGGAGTTCTTCCCTGGGAGAAAGATATTTTGTCAGCAGTGCGTTCCCTGTGCACTGGCTGGGATAAATGGAAATGAGCAGAACATCCTGTTCCTGAGAGACTTATGCCTGACTGTTTGTGCTTTACAGACTTGGTTCCTGGCATTTTTGTCTAGACCTTTGGACCTTGGCAAGGTCACTTCTTGTTTCTATCTTGATCCATGTGCTGTTCTGGCTGTTGAGGAGGTTTGGTTGTGTGTGGCAGCAGGAGGCTCCTGGGATGGTTTTGCCATGCATTTGCTCAGGGATTCTTGACTAAGTTTCAGAAGCAGCAATAATACATGAACTTAACTTGGAGATAAAAATGATTAGTTGAGCTAAAATGTAACAAAATATTTTTCTTAATTCTTGATAAAATAATGAAAAGACCAGGTCTCTGACTTCTGTGGTGATTAGTGAAGCTTTAACTACTGCCAAATATTTATGGTACTTTTAGCTATAAAATTTAATTTGAATAGACTATCCCTGAGGCACAATCAGAGGCTTGATAACATACTACCAAGCACATTGATAATGTGCAGGCCTGGAGTCGGAAGACCCCGTGCTAGGGGAATTCTCTTTCTCAGTTTGTCTTCAGTGAAGAAAAAAATACAACTTGGAGACCAAAGTTACAGAAAAGCCAGAGATGTATTGATAGGAATAAGGACAGGGAAGCTCTCTAAGCAAAGAGGGGGCCCGAATGGGTAGCCAGTGGCTACACAAGAAAGGACAGGAAAACTCTCCAATGAGAGAGGGGACCTGAGTGGGTAGTGACTGAAGTGGCGAGAAGCAGGTGCATAAATGGGTACAGTAGGAGGGAGTGGGGGTTGCCCCTTGGGTGTCTCCACATGTGTTTCTTGCTGATTGGCTGCCCCCACCCCCACACACACACACACTCCCAGGGCTCCTAGGCTACTGAGGCCACTGAGTTTGCCCATCTTACCTGCCTATCCTTCCCAAACTAGCCTCGGTGTGTACCTTCAGCATTGTGTTGGTGTTCTGAGCACTCCATTTTTAATTGGGTTGGCGTTTTGGGGCGGGGAGGAGACATCTTCCTGGAGTACAGTTGTTTCTCAGTCAGGCTGAGAAGTGGATTTGAAGCTTGGGCACCCTGTTCCTAACTGACTGCCCATGCCCATTTCTTAACTTCTCCTTCAATAACACATGACCCCAAGAAAACCATTCAAACAATCTTGCACCATGGTATTTGTATCTATAACATAGAAACAACATAAAAACAGTGTAAATAGCAAATCTACCTCACTAGCATTTTGTGACGGATGTCAGGTAGTATCTTAAGTGACTTGGAAGGAGGGCCCATTTAAATCCAAGGTCTTACTGTTAACTAAGATTGATGGTGACATTGCATATTTTAGGTGGCAAATGGAGGAACGGATGCCCTAACTGATTAGGCTAACATCTCACAGTGAAAACCCCAAAATAGAAAGAGGTCCAGGTTTCTTTTATCAGAGAAACCTAGCTCTATCTGGGCAAATTCCCAGAACTAATGTAACAAGAACATTTGCCATAGAACCTTAAGTCATAAGCACAGAGGCAAATACTATAGCTACAAAATTAAATGCAGGTGAAGTCATTGCAGTCCTTGTTTTGGAAGGAGGTGAGGTGAATCCTGTAATTGACATGCAGATGTAGTGAGCAGGTGACCCCCTAGGAATCCCCTCAAGTTTCTGCTAGAGACAGCTGGAAAGGATGTGAGCAGAAAGGGACTGATGCCCTAATTAAATGTAGAAGAATTCTATCTTTAACCCTCAGACACTTAAAATCTCAACTGAACCTATGACCTGTCAATTGGTAAAGCATCACAGAAGGACTTTGTGACATTTGGTTATGAAACAGGAAAAAAATGACTGGGCAAGACTTTCTAAACAGGCAGTGTGAAGGAAATTCAGACAAACAAGGTCTCTACTGTCTGCCTCAAGGTTGTATTTTGCAACATATAATGCTAACAATTAAACAAGGACGCAATGTTATCTAATTTGTGCTGTTGTCTGCAGGATCTGGAACATTTGCTACAGGAGCCCACCTTTATCTCCGGAAGCTTCTGGCAAATGGTTCCATTTCAGCTTTGAGCCTTTTGTGGAAGGAGCTTGATGCTAAAAACAGCTGGCTTTTCTGCCCTCAACCACCTCGGGTGGTTGACATATTTTTCTTCTTTGTTCTGAGTCACCCTCATCTGATTTAATTTTTATTTCTTTTAATTTTTAATGAGTTAGTAACTCAGTGGTCCTCGCTATGACTATCTGGAACTGTGGGTTGTTTGGTAAGGATTGAATCAGCTTGTTGACTCTTAATAGGCTTGGAAATCCAGTAACATTTGTGGTGTGTTTATTTTTGTGGGTGGCTTTTGGGTCCCAATAGGAGAAATAGCCAGAGAAGAATCCAGTCAATGCCTCACAGGTTGCCAAGAAATCTCTAGTTGCATAACCTCTACCCTTCTAGAAGCAAAACCTTTCAAAGGAGTATGTTACTGACCCCTTTTGTGATCACTTATTAGGATTTTTAAGAAACTTTCACCAGTACTCATGTATAAGAAACCAAACCCTTGGGTATGTAAGATTTATTCTAATTTCCATGCTGCATATGCCGTGATGATTTTCTAATTGGAAAATTAGAAATTATAACTGTATATGCTGAACTTTATAGAAAGTATAATGGAAAACTGAGTAGTAAGTAATATCGTATCTAATGTCTATCATCACCACATATGGACAAGGAAGTATACTTGAGTGATTATGCTTTAAATGCATTTAAATGGGAAAAATTAATAAAAATAGCACAGTGGAGTAATCCTGACACTAGAATTACTAAAACATATTTTATTAAACCCAAATGCCTACAAGGTTATATACAAAAGAATAATTTGTGTGTGTAACACATAGACAATCAAGATTCCCAGTAGAAATTATTTGCATTTTAATTACTACTAGTAGGAAGGATAGATCACCATACATTTTATCTTGAAAATATTATCCTAAAAGTCTTGGAAATAATCTCTATTTGCCTTATGTCTTCTCTCTGTATATCTGTTTAGTTTCCTGTTGTTTTGGTTTTGGAAACCAATTGTTATAACTGATTAAAGCTCAAGGTAGTATAACTGTGCTTTCTGAAAGTCAGCCTGAAGGTTGAATCAGAATAACAATTGTCTCTTTAAAGAGAAGAGCTGAATTTGAGGTCTCATTAGTGTAAGTGCCAGGATAACAACCCACAGTCTTCCTTAATATAGTGGTTCCATTTACATACCATATCCTCACAATACCTCTGCTATAACTTTCTGAATGTTTTTCTTTAAAATGATGCATTTTTTACTTAAATAAAACTTCTTTAAGTGAAACTTCCAGATAATTTCAGATGAAAAATCAGTATCCCTTGCCACAATAGATGATGATAATGAAAAGAAATAATGGGGAAAAAATAAGAAAACACTACTGAATTCTAGCCAGAAACTGGGCCTGCACTCAAAATCCTTCAGCTTAAAGCAGTTTCTCCGTTTTGGGTGATGGATAAAAATTGTGTTAAAGACACTAAATGGAAACTTTGTCTAAATATAATGAGGAGTATAGGCTAACTTAGAAGGAAGAGCTTGCTTACTTGTGATTTAGTGTTGGTAATACCTTCTCCCAACCCCAAACCATACCTTAGAAAATAATTCCTTGATAAAACCAACTAAAACCTCCTAAAATGTAACAGTTAGGGGCAGTACTATGTAACTCCCTAAATGAGACCAAACTAAACTCATGGCTCCTATTCCCTGAGATTATTCTTTCTCTTGCTAATTCCACTAACAGCTGCTCTTGCTCTGGCCTTATGGTGCACTGACCTGGGCATTCTAGAAGCCTGCATCCAGGCTTCTTTCCCTACTTCCTCTGAAGACACCAGAGAAGAAACTGTAAATTTAAGTAAGATTTTATTTTTTAAAAAAATGGGTTGGGAAAAAAAAGGAAATTAACAGAACAACTTAATCTGGGAGCATATCTGAGCCAATTTCTCAAATTTTAACTTGCATGGAAATCACATGGAGGGCTTGTTAAAACACTTGCGTGCTGGGCCACCCTCATGTTTTCTGACTCAGCAGGCCTGGGTTTCTGAGAATCTATATGTCAAACAAGTGTCCAGGAAAGGCTGAGGCTACAGCCCTGGGAATCACACTCGGAGAACCACCATCCAGAAGTGACCCGGTGTAGTTACATTTAGATTACATACTTGAGGCATGCGGTATACTCCTTAAGGGGTCCATCTTAATTATAGACCAGAAGGGCAGCTAGTTTCCTAAATAAGGTTGAATTGAATGGTCGTTCTCTATCGGCTTAGGTCAGCTCCTCAGGGCTACTCTCACATCTCTCTCTCGAGGTCATCCCAACTGTATTGCCTCAGTTCTAAAGTGCACATTTTCCAGTTTCTTGTTGGTTAGCTTGCAAATGCCCAGACCTGATCAGTTTAAGTTATTGCTTCATGAATTATGTACATTTTGGATACTGCTTGAGTTGATTTCATTGTCATTTAAAGTGTCTTTTAAGTCATGATACTGTTACTGAGTGTTGAAACAGAAGGTTATTGTGTGTGAGGAAAGGCGTGGGAACAGGACAATGGGTTTACATTTGATCTTGAAACAAATATTTTGTGACTAGAGGAATGATCGCAATTTCAGATTTTTTAAGAGAGATGAACAGCTTTATTTAAAAACCGCAGCATTTACAATACACTCATAAGAGTTAGTGAGTATTTAAATGATAATGAAAATGTTAACCTCATCTTAAAAATAAGGCATCTATAGACTTTGGAAACTCCCTGTGGGGGCGCATAAGTAAAAACATACCAAAGATTGAAGACCTAAGCTGTAGATTGTAATTTCCCAAATGTCCCTCACATTATAGGCATCTGGCCAAAATGAAATGATCTAACCATTCATGACAAAACAAGATCATAAGGATAAGGTGTCATTTCTTTTTTTACAAGAAGTTACATATCTTCAGTTTAAAGACAGGCACTGTATTTTAAAATTAAGTCCTTTCTACATTTTACATATCGTTTAGTTTCAGATAATGATTATAATACCTAACAGTTTTTTTCTTTCTCACATTTCCTTTTACAGCACCTGCAGAAGGAGGAAGCTACCCATAAGTAGATGAAGTCAAGTTTCAGTTTGCTATTGAGATACACGAAAAGTACAATTTGCAAAACACAGCAGTTGAAAATGGAAGAAATTGTCAAATCCCCAAGAAATATTAAATAAAACTTAAAGCCACAGGATCGTCATTTTAGGCACTGCAACACATTTTAATCGGTGTTATTTATCTTAGTTGTCCAGAAAAAATGAATATTCAAATGAAGATGCTTAGGTATGATCAACATGCATCCCAGTACTGGGATCAATAATGGATAATAATAATAACGCTAATAATAAACAGGGCTCTGCCCACATCATGACAGAATGGAAAAGTTAGGATCACCTTCTCTCCTAAATACAGCTAGAAACAAAATTTTGCTCAAAGGAAGATTTGGAAGTTTCCTCAGAGAATCCAAGGACTTCACTGCAGAAGAGTTCCTCTATAGTCAGCAGTTTCCCTCAGGAAAGAAAGGAAAAGGTAAAGGGGACAGTAGCCAGGAAAATAGATACCCAGATAGGTGAATGGGCTGGACGTTGGCTTCCCATAGCCACACAGGTGCTCATTGGAGGGCCTTCTGGAAAGAGAGTGCAGTTACAAGTGGTTGCCAGTCTGACCTGGTACACTGAGAGTTCCTTGACCAGCATGGGCAAAGAAAGTTGTTTCGACAGCCCCCTATCAGAAGTCAAAGATCAAAGAATCTTCAGGCTGAGTTGGGCTGAGTTACAGGCCCAATAGCAGAAAGGTACTGGTGAGAGAGAGAACTCACCACTCTCTTAGGAAATGTCAAGTTGGCATGCAGCACCTGCAGCCCAGTGCCTCAGTGCGACAGCAGTGGTGGTGGCTGCCAATGGCTGTTGTGTATGGCTGTTGTGGACAATGGGCATACAACCCTGCTTGTTGGAGACAACCATGTCCCGATGTTTGATCCCTGTGGACTGGGCCTAGTCCTCCTCACTAGGAGACAAAGCTTTATAGACCATAATCTGTGGCAGAACATGGCAGCAGGGAGGTAGAGTGGGAAGTTAGGACAACTGAAGCACTAAACAGAGCTTGCTATGAAGAGAGGGAAGAGGAGGAGGAGGTGACCAACCTCACTCCCCAACAAGACTGAGACCAGGTTTCCCTCCTGCCCCCAACTCATGCCAAGGAAAATGAAGAAGGAAAACAAACAAAACCAAGCCCACAACATCCTACTTGCTAAAAGAGCAAATAAGGTGACATGCATGCCTAGGGGAAAAAAAAAAATATCTGAGCACAAGGTTGAAAAGGGAAGGTAGTAACAGAAGTTCTGGAATGTATGTGTGTGTGTGTGTGTGTGTGTGATATAAAAAAAAATAGAGGACCTGTCTGATCAAAACTTTAACAATATTAAAAATGCTAAATGAGGCCCTCCCTGGTGGCGCAGCGGGTTAAAGCACTGCACTAAGAAGGAAAGCCACTTCCGCATGAGTTCGATCCCCGCCTGCCCCGGAGGAGATCCACATGGTGCGGCAGACCCCTCCTGACCCGCCCGCTGCTCCCCTCAGCAGTGTACTTCGTCAGTCTGCCTGTTCTGCTCCCCACTCTGTCTCTGGTGAATCCTCTCACCCTCCGCATCTCTGGCCTGTACCCCAGCTCTGTATGAAAAAATAAATCTTAAAAAAAAAAATTGCTAAATGAGCTACTGAAAGGTCAGTCAAAGGCAGATAGGAGGTCCTATATCTTAGAAAGGTGGTCCAGGAACATATAGAATTCTTCACCAAAAAGACTGAAAATATTAAAAGAAAATAAAAAGACTGAATAAAATGTAAACAAATATTCTACTTTAAGTAGAATTAAACTGTCAGAAGAAAGAATTTCAGAAATAGAAGACTCAAATGTATAAATCACCCATTTAGAAAAGACAAGAAAAGTAAGGAAATCCTATAAGAAATATCAGACTCAATTGGAAGAGAATACATAAGAATAATGTGTATCCCAGAAGGTGTAGAGTAATGGCATTCTGAGAGAGAGAGAAGGGAGCAGAGACCCTATTCAAAGCAATACTGCTTGAGAATTTCCAAAACATAAGAAATAAAATAAGCATGGATGTCCAGGAGGCAGAGAGAACACATCAATTCTAAATGCAAAGTGACCTAAGCCAAGTCACATCATTGTTAAATTATCAAACAGGAAACAAAAGAAGAAGAAAATTCACAGAGGCATCCAAATTAGACTTTTCTTGGATTTGGCTTCAATCACGCTGCAGTCAAGGAGAGAAGGGAATGAAGTATTCACAATTCTACAAGACAAGTACTGCCAGCCGAGAGTACTTTATTCTGCAATGTTATCTGAAGGTGAACTAATACCTTTCCCAGATAGACAGAAGCTAATGGAGTTTACTAGCTCTTGACCTGCCCTACTAGAAATGTTGGAAGAAGTTGTTCTACAGGAAAAGAAAAAATCAACACAAAACCTGAAGCAAAGTGCTAACTGGAATACAAAATCAGAAGCCTGGACCGGAATACTATTAGTCAACAAGACAGTAATTGTGGGGAAGAAAGGAACAAAACCTGTATCTTTAAATGTTGAATAGCTGTCACCATCTCATAATTGATTTGTTTAGACATAATTAAGTATAACCCCCCTCCCATCCCTCAAGTAACTAACCAAGAATCTAGAATAGAGACACACAGAAGAAGAAATGAAGAAACAGAATCAATAGGGAAAGCCATCTAAATGAAAAGGCAGAGAGATACAAATGGAAAAAGAAACAGCAGAATGATAAACCTATCAAAAAACAAAGAAAAATGGCATTTATTAAACAGCATAGTCAATAGTCACCCTAAATGTGAATGGCCTGAAATCACCAATTAAAAGACACAGAATGACAAAATGGATTAAGAAATTTCAGTAAATCATACTTTATTTGCAAAGGTCCATTTAAAACAAATAGATAAAAATAAATTAAAGTGATAAGTGGAACAAGTTACTACAAGATAACACCAAAAATGGGTGAAAGACATAAATACACATTTTACTGAAGGAGACACTCAATTGACAGGCACATTTAACATCACTTATTATAAGGGAAATGCAAATTAAAACCACAATGACATATCATCTCACTTCTATTAGAACAACCCATATCAAAAAGAATGGAAACAACAGATGTTAGGCTATAGACAAAAAGGAAATCTCATCCACTATTGGTGGAGATGTAAGAAGTATAAACTCTATGTAAAGATAAAGTATGGGTACTCTTAAGAAAATAAAAGCAGAGCTCCCATATGAGCCAGCATTACCTGTGCTAGGTATTAGCCAAAGAATAAATATGAAAACTGAAATATGAGAAGACCTGCGTAGCTATGTTCATAGCACTAACAGATGAATGGATAAAGAAATTTTGCATTATTTACTCAAATATTATCAATAGTTCAGTAGTATCAATAAGATCAAATAGTGTTTTGGGGACAAAATGGATGGACCTTGAGGTGAATGTACAAAATGAAATGTCAGAAAGTGAAAGACAGACAGGTTGCTGCATGGTTGACCATATGGCACAAAAAGAATTCAGATCAGAATGAATGAGAATCAGGTCATGGGAAGAGTAAATAACGGTTGGACAGTGACTTAATAAAAAATTAAACACACGCTATTTTTCCTTTGTTTCCGTGTCTATTTTTGTCTGAATGTGTGAGTATATGCTGAATTAGTTTGCTTGGAGAAATTAATTTTTCCTGGGAGAAAGGGAAAAAGCAATATTTGGAAAGGGATTGGCAGATAGGAGGTGAGTGGAGGCAGAAGTAACATATGTTTTCTGTGCCAAGCCCAATTTCCCAGATTAAATTATATTTAAAAATTTTTTTGGTAATGGTTCTTTTATTAATACTTACACAAACAGAGCAGAGAAACCAGATCAAGCATTTAAGCACGAAGTCGCATGATGTAATGTCTCATAGACACAAGAGGTCAGCATTTCAACACAGATGACTCCGAGAGGTTTTGCTTTTCTCCTTCAGTTCTACAATATGTGGCTTGTGCTTGTGTGTGTGAGCCTGAGTAGACAAATAAAATTCAATTTGTATTTAGTAAATCACTTTCTTTTTAAGTTTAGAATTTTGATGTTTTTCTTTTAAACAATCATTCTGTTGTTGCCCTGGGAAATGTTATCTAATAGTGTATCTTTCCTGTCTCACTAGCTCCCATGGCTTCAGTGAGCTTTAGTGTCCACCTGCAAAAGAGGTAATGAACTCACAGAATTCTTAAGCTACACTTGCTTACTAAATGTACTGGATACATTGATTTCTATACTGATTTGCCAGGAAAAGGGACTATGGGCCTAGTGAAATTATGTACTGATTTTGGTCTTATTTGAGATTTTTTTTTTAAGATTTATTTATGCATTCAGAACTGGGGTACAGGCCAGAGAAGCAGGGACGGTGAGAGGCTTCACCAAAGACAGAGTGGGGTGCAGAACAACCAGAGACAGAGTGGGGAGCAGAATAGGCAGATCGACGAAGTACACTGCTGAGGGGAGTAGCGGGCGGATTGGGAGAGGTCTGCTGTGCCATGTGGGTCACCTTCGGGGCGGGATACGAACTCATGCTGAAGTGGCTTTAGCTTCTTAGTGCTGTGTTTTAACCTGCTGCGCCACCAGGGAGGGCCCTATCTGAGATTTTTGACTTAGTGTTGGGTTCCAATGACAATTGCTTTTTGTTCTCCCCTTTCATTTGCTATTCATAACACAGTGCAAGTACATGCTATAGTAACTCCTAAGACAAACTATATTTCTTCCATAATTAAAATAATTCCCATGTACAAAATTTACTCCTTTTGATGAACTGTTCTGTGAGTTTTGATAAGTGAATGGGGCTGTGTAGAATCACCATGATAGGCACAATTCTATCACTGCAAAATATTCCTGTTGGCCACACTTTGTCATCAACTTCTATATCTGTCCCAACTCTTGATAACAAATATTTTTCATTGTTCTAATTGTTTTTGCCTTTTCCAGAATATTATATAAATGGAATTTTATAGTATTTAGTCTTTTGAGTTTAGTTTCTGCTACTAGCCCTGGTAATTCATTCATTTTTTTGCATGTACAGAAAATTTGTTATTTAATGTTTTTATTAATTTTTTGTTGAGGCAGCATTGGTTTACAATGTTGTTTATGATTTAGTTGAAAATGTTCCCAACTCTTCAGATCTAAGTCACCACACCATATCTACCACCAAAGCACACATGGTCTTTAGTTAATCAGAGACCACTGGGCACCTTCTCCACTTTATTCCCACCCATACCATCCTCCTCTAGAAGCCCCAGTTTTGCAGTCGTATTTCGAGAGTTTGTTTTGGCTTATTTTTGTCAGTTCCTTTGTTCTGTTTCTCTGAATTCCACATATAAGAGAAATCATCTGATATGTGTGTGTATATATACACATATATGTAGGTGTGTGTATACATATAAACATACATACAAATGTGTGTGTGTGTGTATGTATGTCTTTCTCCTTATGATTTATTTCACTCTGTCTAATCCCTTCCAGTTCCAGTCATGTTGTGCCAATTGGCAAGTGTTTATCTTTTTTGTGGCTAAGTAGTATTCCACTGCATATGTATGCCAAACATAATCAACTCCTCTGTGTTGGGCATTTTGGTTGTTTCTATAACTTGGCTATTGTAGATAGCCTTTCAATGAACATGGGAGTGATACAGCCCTTCAAATTAGTGTTTTTGCATTCTGTTTTTTCAATTTTTGTATTTCATCATGTGGGTGTACCATTTTCTATCCACTCACCAGCTGAAAGGATTACTTCAAGGGTTTAGTAATTATGAACATTTACATGCAGGTTTTCCTGGGGGCATAAGTCTTTCATTTCTTTTGGGATGGCAGGGTGAGTTTAATTATCTTTAACTCAAAATAATGAGGACAATAGACTTTTCTCCCCCTTCTCCATATTTCTGTTTAAAATAAGAACTGTGGGCCCTCCCTGGTGGTTAAAGCACAACACTAAGAAGCTAAAGCCACTTCCGCATGAGTTCGATTCCTGCCTGCCCTGGAGGTGACCACATGGCGAGGCAGACCTCTCCTGACCCGCCCGCTGCTCCCCTCAGCAGTGTACTTCGTCGATCTGTCTGTTCTGCTCCCCACTCTGTCTCTGGTGAAGCCTCTCGCTGACCCTGAGCCTCTGGCCTGTACCCAAGTTCTGTATGCACAAGTAAATAAAATCTTTAAAAAAATAAGAATAAAAAATAAATAAAGTAACAACTGTATGCTTTATAACACCTGCACAAAAAGGTTACACATAAGTGGAGGAAGCCAAATTTCATTTTCCTATTGAGATATACACAAAATGTGGCCTCTAACTTGCCAAGTATTGCCACAGAAAGCACATGAGTGTGAATTTGTTTGGTCAAGGGCACTCTGTATTTGAAATTGCTTAATCATTCTCTTGAACACACCCAAAGCTCCATGAAAATGAAATATATATATAGACTCTAGATTCCTACAATCATAGAATATTCATAGTTATATATGAGTTTAATCAGAAGTAATATTTTTATATATGAGACTTAATCAGGAGTAATATTTTTAAGCCAGGAGTGGATTTTATATAAGGTGTATATCTTATTTTATAAACAAGCAATGAAAATCTGAGAAAAAGGAAAGGATTTGCTCAAGGCCATTTAACTAACCATTAAACTAGATCTCTAATTTTGTCTCTGGAACTTTGAACTCTTAATTTTCTGCCACTCAGCAAATAATGATATTGGCCCATTAATGGAAGAAACAAGAATAATTATTAATCTCAACATATATTCCCTAGTCTTTCCCTTCCCTATTAACAGTCCTACCATCTACCTAATTACTCAGACCGGAAACTTCATTATTGTCTTGATGTTCAGGGTCTAAAAAGTTATTTGTCACAGGGCAAACATTCAGTTAATATGGTTGAGAAAAAATATACATGAATAAAACATCTACTTGAATGTATAAATACTTGTGAAATTCATACTGCTTTCATGTCATAGGTAAGATAGGCATTTCCATGGATAACCAATCTTAGACTTTGGCATGTAGAATATTAGGTGCCCTTTGGTGTGCTTCCTAATCTAGAGATTCCATTGACTTCAAAGAGTTGATCATATACTGTAATATTAAATACTGTATTTTTATCATTCATTTTACCTGTCAACTGTTTATAAAGGTCTTAACATATGCCAGACAGTATGCTAGGACTTGTGATAAAGATGTATATAAGAGCACTATTTTCTCTTTCCTCAGGGACTTAACAGCTTGGAGGGAAAGTTAAGAAGAAGATATAATGACAAATGTGCTTTGTCATGTTAGTGTGGTGAGTTCTGGAATTGTGTGATGGGTGGACTCAGCTCACTGCGGGGTAAGGGGCAGGAAATCTGCTGAGTGAGGTGATCTCTAAGAGGGATGTAAAGGAAGAACAGCAGATAGCAGATGAAAAGTAAATAAATGCACATTCCAGGTAGAGGGAGCCATACACATAAGGTAGAAATGAAAATGGTACATTTAAAACAAATAAACAAAAACCTAGATGAAGGCCTGTGGGGTTCAATCATGGTGAGTGAGGGGAAGGTTGTTGTGAAATGAGGCTCAAAAAGGAGGCAGGAGCCAGATCATGAAAACCTCAATAACCAATTCATACTTTGTTCCAACAGTAGTGGAGATATTTTATGGATTTAAATGGGAAAATTCACAAACACATTGTCACTTTTAAAATGAGGCTGGTTTTGCAAGGAGATTTTTGGAAAAGGAAAGAATGAATGCAAAAGTGGAAACGAGTTAAGAGGCGGTACTTGGAAGCTATTATTGTGTCAATAACTTCTCCAAAACTTAGGACTTACAAAACTATGCTATTTCATTTTGCAAATTTTGTCTTTTTCCTGACACTTTGTTCAGTTTCTCTGTATTACATATGTAAGTGAAACCATTCAATGTTTATCTTTTCCCTCTAACTTATTATGCTTGCCATAATTCCTGGGAGAATTACTGGGACTATATCTGAGTGGAGAAATAAATACTGTACAAAGATGATCAATGATGTAAGAAATAAGCACATTTAATTAAAAATGTATAGTATTTAGAGTTTTTAAGAAGCAATTTTTTAAAGCCACTGTCTCATAATTTGTATGGATCAGGAGCTAATGCACAAGTTAGCTGGGCACCACAGACTCGGGGCCTCAAAAGAACATGATCAACGTAGAGACCAGAGCTGTGGCCATCATTGAAACTTACCTGAGAGAGGGCCACATACTGCTCACGTGGCTGTTGGAAGGACTAGGGCATGTAGTTTCTTGTGGACTATTGGACTGAGGACTTAAGTGTCATGTTCACTGTTCCTAGGGAATTCCCTCAGCTTCTTGTTGTATGTGTTTCTTCATGGGGGCAGCTCACAATGTGGTAAAAGTCTTCCCTCAGAACAAGCAAGTGACAGGCTGAGAGAAGGTGAAAGTCAGAGTGTTTGTGTAACCATGTCAGCTATGGCGTCCCATCACTGTGCTGTATTCTATCAGAAGCAAAAGGAGAAAGGTGATGAGCATTGGCTGGGGCTCAATGGGTGTCAGCTTGCCACCATGCAGGGTCCAACTGAAAAAGGATGCAATTTGAACTTGGTTGATGGCAGGAGGATTACAAATAAGTGCTTGTTTTTCTTTATTATTATTATTATTATTATTATTTTGCAAATTGAATGATATTTAGAAGATAGAATCAGCAAGACTTTACTGTTGATTGCATATGGTAGGTAAAGTAATAAGAGATTTTTGAGGAGACTCTAGATTTCAGACTTGGTAAGTGCAGTTTTGAACCTATTAGGGTGCAGATTCCTGTGAGGAACATATTTTGAATATCAAGGGTGGTTATATATTCAAAATTGTAGTTCATATAAGAATTATGGTTCAGATCAGAGATTTGACATTTGTTATCCTAGAGATGTAATTAAAGCCTATCTTTGGTCTGATTTACCAAGAGCACAAGTTGCTCAAGTGACAAGTAGGTCGCTTGACATTAGATGAGGGAACACTTTTCTATTTCTACCTGTTCCGCCTAGAGTCATGTGAAGACAGAACTGCACAAGGTACCATTCTGATGCCATCTAAACCAGTTTGAGCCTGTCTGAACTGCTTGGACCAGCCCAAAATGCTTTGACCAGTTTAAGCCGGCCTAAAGGGATTTGAACAGGTCTAAGCCAGTTTGAGCAGGTTGGCCCCAGTTTGGCCTGGCCAGAAACGGTCTGAACTAGTTGGAACCAGTCTGAAATGGTTGGAACCAATTAGACCTGATTGAACCAGTTTGAACAGGTCTAAACCAGTGTGAACTGGTCTAAGCTGGTTACAGTCAGTTGGAACTGGATTGGACCAGCCGCAACCAGTCTGAAATGGTTGAAAGCTGTCCAAACTGGTTGAACTGATTTGAACCAGTCTAAACTACTCTCAGCCGTTTGAATCGGTCTTAGTGTTCTGAACTTGGAAGAGGTCACAACAGTTGGCGTCATACTCGGAGCCAACTGCTTTCACTCAATGTTTTACAAAATGGTCTCATCCAGTTGGAACTGGTCAGAACCAGTCTAAACAATTTGAGGCAATCTAAACCAGATCAAACCATTTTGGTATGGTTCAAACTAGTTTGGATTGGTTCAAACCGGTTTAGACCAGTTCAAACCAGAATAGACCAGTACAAACTGGTTCTGACTGGATCAATCCAGTTCACACCAAATCAAGCCGGTTTGGACCACTTCAGGTGCTTTGACTATATTCAACTTGTATTGAAAGAAAGGGAAGTGGAAAGGTATAGCTATGAGGAGGAAGTAGAGGGTAGACAAGTTTGAGACGTACGTAGACTTGTTCATCATTGAGTTGGGGATTTCTAGTGAATAAACTTACAGTTTGCAAGTAAGGATTAGAGCAGGGGTTAGGTCAAAGAGGATAAATAGCATTATACATCTAGACAAAAACACTCTACAATGATTTCTCTCTCTCTCTCTCTCTCTTTGTTTAAACCAATGAAGATACCATTCTTTTCTACTAATCCATATAAACTATTCCTTACTCAAGGGAAGTCAATTGGGATAATTTGCAAATTAAATTAAAATAAGATACTGAAGAGAAATATGGACTTTCCACATCCTTTCCTCTCTCTGTCACCTCCCAGTACCCCATGCATGTATTCAACCAAGGAGTTCTCTGAAGCCCTTAGGTTAGGATTTCTGTTGAGGGTTTGTTACACATGCTTGTTGGACAAATCATTGACCATCTGGTGTTTGCTTTAACCTTCAGCCCGTTTTCCTCCCCAGAGGTCTGAGATGGAGTGAAAGTTCCAACCCTCTTAATTACCAGGCTGGCTTTTCATTCCTGGCAAGCCACGCCACTTGCCAATAGTCACCTTATTAGCATAAACTCAGGTATGTTGACAGGGCCTTATTATCAATGAAAAAGAAAGCTCTTTTCATTCTATGTTGTGTGAGCAACACCACACTCATAAAGAAGAGAAACAGGAGTCTTGGAGTAGACTGTACAAGGATGTTCTTGAAGCACAAAGAGAACAAAGAGAAAAGGGTAGGTCAAACTGAAAATACGATTATGTTACTAGGGCTTTAGGAACAGTGAATCTGCTAGTCAAGTAAATAATACTCCTGACCCCCACCAGGTTTCAGTCTAGGTGTTCCACTGATCAGTCTCTGGGAGGCAAAGTACATCAGCCAGCGCCCCCCACCTCCCCCTTGCTGTTCACACCTTCATACCTCATGATGTATACCATTGCCCCAGGGTGAGCAAGCATCTGGTTCTTGTTTAACTTGAAAGGAGACTTGAAGCTCCTTTCCTTCTTAGCATAAACTCAGGTATGGCTGACAGGCGTACTAATAACAAAAGAAGCTCTTTTCACTCTTGTAGCTTGGGTGTCTACAAGAACCATGCTCTATCATTTAGGAAGGTCTAAGGGCTTTTCGAGCTCTGGGCTAAAGACCAAAATATATATTTCTTCTATATCACAGTATCACAGAAGGGGAAGGGCTACCTGAATACACAAGACAAACCTTATCAGAAACTGACTGAACTGCCTGCCTGATTTGGTAAATAATAGTAGAAAAATCACGATTTCTGATTTTGTGTGTTTCACAACTTCACCCTAACCCACTTGCCCCCAGCTACCTTTTTGAGCCTCCTAGAATTTGTGTGAAAAGGAACAGCATGTTACCGGACACGCATAACATTAGAGAGGAGGAGTGGGAAACAATTGCATAATTACCATTGTACAATCACAATTGGAAATGATTCTTCTGGCCTGAAATTGGCCCTTTGTGTCCCCTAGTGACATTTTCAGGCCTTTATTATAAGTGAAGAACCTTAGTAACCATGTCGCACATTTTCCTGTGGTCTAAAACATATTCACTTAATGAGACGATGACCTTTATTTATCTTCAAAATGTGACACCATTAGCTGTTAATCAAACACACAGAATGAGGTGGAAACAATGACTTGGGACTTTGAATCTCAGACTTTAGATGGTTTTCTAAACAGTATCGGAGTAAACTTAATGGAAATTTCCTATATTCCTGGAGATTTTGATATGAAAGCAGGAGCCTAGCTGGCACCACACACACTAACCCAGAACAGAAACTAGAAATTTGACTGCACTATTGAAACTGCTAGAATGGGAAAGTGGGCAGGAGACAAACAAAGGAAGGGCCCAAAGGACTCTGGGAGAGGACTATGGGTGCTTTGGTGGTGGCTGTGAAACTATACCCCTAGAAGATAGGCAGTGTTACAAAGCAATGTTACCTCACTTAAAAAAAGATAGACAAAAAAGGCTCAGAATTGGAGAAATATGGTAATTTTATTTCTTTGAATAAAAATACTTTTACATGATTGTAAATACATATTTGTGTATATTTATAAATCCTTGATTCTTGACTTTAGGCATTATTTATTTTCCAATATGGAAGGTAAAGTTCTTGTTAGCTCTGTAGCCTCTCTCCCAAAGTTCACCTCATATAATGTAATTTGTATATATTAATACCCAACATTTTTCACAGCTGGACTAAATATATATATATATATATATATATATATATGAATGAATGATTAGAATACCCTTCAATCAATTATTTCCTTTTTTCTCTCTGAAGTTATTATGAAGTTATTGTCTTTTTCAAAATTTGCTTAAATATAATCTCAGACCCATTCACTTCTTCTCAGAACCTTGGAACCTAGTCCACTCCAGTGAAAAGAGGTTGATCTTGAAAAGAAGCACTATTTCACTCCTGGAAAATCCAGTCACCCTATAAAATACTTTGTCCCCTCAACAAAGAAAATGTTTTTGAAAGAAGGAAGAAAGAAAGGAAGAGTGGAGAAAGTACACCATCAGCCATCCCACTGGGATCCTGTTCCCTCTTTCAATATATCCTTGTCCCTGGAATCTTGTGCTTTGGTATTTCTGCAATTCAGTGACAAAAAACCAAATCAGTGTAGTGGAACTGAATGTAACTGTTATTATTATCTTGCAACTTCCCAACTAGGTACAACAGGCAATATGAATCCTCATAAACTAAAAGGAACAATATGGAGCTGCTGGACATTTCCTGGGCCAGACGGATCCTTCTACTGTCACCCCACAACCTCATCCAGACTGTATACAAAGAGAGAAGTTCTGATTCACAATGAAGGGTCAGCGTGGGTGTCCATAGTACTGTTGCTTTATCCATTGGGGGGGGCAGGGCGGGTAGGGTAAAGGGTTTGGATTGTGAATGCCCAATCTGACTGCTTCAACCATGTGGTGCAACTGTTACTCCAAAAAGATTTAATGTGGTGAAACTCAGGGTTCATAAATAACAAATCTGCAAGCAAAGTCATGGAATGAAGTACTCATTGTTCTAACTCTCCCATAGAAGAACAGTGAGAAAGTTTGAGGTTCTAACTTACAGATTCACTAACTGATCAAACTGGAGGAGTCTCCCGGCACATAAGCCTACAAAATGCAAAGTTGATGTCCACAAAATGCTCTCTGACTCTTCTAGTTTCTGTTATCTATCTTTATATTTAAAGGAAATAAAAGGCATTCATTGAACAGATGGCAATCTACATAAGGGCCATGGCACACACCTGGGTCTGGCCGACCACGGTTACAAAGGAAACAGCTGTTAACCTGGAGCAACATGTTAGTTTTCCATTAGCTGATAGTGCTCACCAGGCCATCTGTAGCTCTGAGCTACATTAACGGAGTCATTTTTTCCATGGTTGGCTTATTTCCATAGGTCGTTATGTAGAAAAACTGATAAAGCATGATTACTCCAAAGGAAAAAAAAAAAAAACAACCTTTGAGATTTTCTACCAAAGTTTCCAGGAAGGTCATCACTAACAATACTACTCAGTATTCTCCCCACCACCTGTAGATCCTTTACTAATCCTGAGCCAAACCAGGGTGGGGGAGGGTTGGTCTATTTGGGATGTCAGAGGGCAAGTAAGTGTAGGGCAGAGGCTTGGCTTATTCACACTTATTTTCTGAAGGTGCACTTTCTCCTCTCTTCCTTTCTTTCTTCCTTCTTTCAAAAAATGTTTATTTCCATTGTTGAGGGGATAAAGTATTTTATGAGTTGACTGGACTTTCCAGGTATGAAATGGTGCTTGCAGTATAATGCAAGCAGTTTAATGCTCTTTGACCCACTGAACTATACTTTCTAAGAAGGAGGGAACCAATCTGAATGCATGGTCCTTACTGCCTCTCAGAGTATCTAGCACATAGTAGGTCCTCAAAAAATACCTGTAGACTGAACGTTTGAATAAATACCTACATAAATGGGCAGCAATTTTGCTCAGGAGCCAAGATGGTCTAACTACATTAGTGTTTAAATAGCACTGCAGGTCTATAGACTGAAATTAGGATATAAAGTTGAATATAAACAGGAAAAAAAACCTTCATTATAGCAGGACTTATAATCAATATAGAGGTAAAAAGGCACTTTATATTCAAACACTAAGGCAGTATACCTATACCTTTGTTTTCACTGATTTAACTTCCTCTAGCTTAATTTCTGATTTTACCTTATGTAGGGAAAATGGAGTTGATTGGCCTTTCCACCCTTCGCTGCTAGCCTCTACAGTTTCCACCTGTGGCCTTGCTTTCCTCCCAGAGTTTGCGCCCACACAGGAGAGCAAGTTACTGCAAAAAGAGCTTGGGTTTGCAAGCCCGCGGCACACACAGACTCTAGGGCCAAGAAGCCGGAGAGCAAGGAGTCCTGTAAGTGTGGACACCAGGGAGATTATTCGGGATGAGGGTTTGAAGCCTTGGGTCCCCTCCCTGCCTGCCTGACTACATCCTTCTCTCACGCCCTGCCCTGTGCCTAGTTTGCGCCACACCTTGTAATACATTTTCTTTGATTATATTTCTTTTAAATAACTGTCAATTTTGTGCAGAAATGCTTCAATTTGTTTTCTCTTATAAATTACGGAAAGAAGAGATCACCATTTGGTAGAAGGAAAAATTGAGACTGAGTGTTGTCTGCTGCAACACACTGTCTAATTAAACATCGGATGACTCCTTCAGTGCTCCTTGGATATAGCTAATTTTCTGGAACTCCATTCAGGGCAGAATCCCTGAGATCTTTGTTCTTCAACACTTACACTTTCTTTTGATGACATTTAAGTTACACACATGACCTTCAAAATCTGGCTAGTCTGTGGCCAGTGTTGATTCTTTAGTCATTGATTGCCTTTAGTGGCCATCCTCAGAAGCCTGGAAAACCTGCAGGAGAAGGGTTTTGGGAGGATGATCCCCACTTGCCCAAGGATACAGCTGAACCCTGCTGAAGCAACCAGACCTCACTTAGGAGTGCTGCATTAACCACAAATGTAAGTACTATGGGACTTGGGCAGAGGATAAACATGTCTGATGCTAGGTGAGGGGTGCCCAACTGTATCAACTGTATCATGGCTCTTTCTCAATTTTATGTTGCGCCTGTCTCCACAAAAACAATGAAGCCTGTTGGAGTTTTCCTCACATCTTCTTGGCTAAAGCCAGTCAGGTTTCTGACTTCCTTTAGGTTATCTTCTGGGAACAATTCTATTATTTCCTTATCTTTTATCTTTGGTGACTTCTCCTTCTGTGGATGCCTTCCAATGAGGGCCACTCATGCGCAGTAAGAGCACTTTCTGTACTATCAGAGGTAACTAATCAGTGTCTTTCACCATTTTATACTGAACCATTTTATACTGTGGAGTTCCACAGATTTCTGCCCAGCTTTTTTTTAATTAATGGATAAAATTTAATAAGGAAAGGATGTTAGTAGAGCTACCACCTTATGTTTTCTGTCAGCCCCTGTATACGTGCGGGAGTTTTGAAATCTCACATTCAGCCATTCCTTCCTTCCTTTGTGATCAGGCTCCTGAGATGAACTGCAGCTGTTCTTTCCTCAGAGGCTTTGGCATTTCATTTTGAATTTAATTTAGTGCAATGCCCTAAAGCGGGTAGGAAAGGCGATTGTTTGCTAATTAGGACATACATCTCTGTCTTTTGAGGTGATCCTCCATTTTGTGTGTGTGTGAGAGTCTGTCCTTTCTCTTGACAGAATCCTTGATGTCTGCTTGGATCCAGGCAAGCATATCTTTCTGCTGTAATTCTTTTTCTCCCTTTGACAGGCAGGGTTGTCTTACAAGGAAAAGCTGAGCACTCTGACAGCTGATTATATTACATGGCTTTAAAAATTTTGTTCCTCAAAGGGCACTGGATGACAGTGATGATGACCTATGAAAAGCAATTAAGGCTTTAGGATCATTTCTACTTGTGAGCTGGGAAGGAGCAGCAGAGAGCATGAAGGGACTGTTTATAAGGCTCTTGGGATAAGCACAGGGTAGGACATGAAACATCTTACGTTCTGTAAAACTGTTGTTTTTCTCTGTCAAAATAGATAGATAATACAATAGAACTATAATACTGGTCAAGAAATTTAATCTTCTCTGCTTTTGCCAAAATGTTCAACAAAGAGTGGAGCCATTTGTCTTTTTCAGAAACAGTGGGTTTTCTTCTATTATTCAGAAAATTGCTTAGGATTCTGAAAACATTGTGGCACTGTGGACATTTCCATAGGAAGTGGAAGAAGCTACTCCCTTTGAAGATAGACTTGTGAATAATTTCACATGGATGTAGTTGCAATGGGAGGCTTGTGCTGAATGTAGAGTGTGTGGCTTCTTGTTGGTGTAATGTGAGTCTTTGGAGTCAGAAAGACTTGCCTTTCTTTGACTCATTGGAGGAAGCACTTTGGCTTATTAGTTTGCAAACTACATATGTGGTAGGAAGTAATCTAAGAAATCTCAATCTACCAGGATTCCAGACAACTTGTAATTTATTTTCTTGCAATGGTTATTTTTGCTAAGAAGAGTTGGTATTTTGCCTTTGCTGAGTGTAGGAGGTAAGATTTGCTGTTCCATTTAACATATGAAGTTGATATAAAACATGTGTAAAAATATTAAGATTGGGCAGAGAAAAGATAAGTGTCTATGGTACCAGGCAATAGACATATGTTTCCCAGTCCAAATACAAATTTTAATTTGGATTAAGTGCTCTCCCCCTTCCTTTATTTGATTTTCACTGACATGACAATGAGAGAATAAAAGAAAATATTTAGGACCATCTAATACAGGTCCATTTCCAGTAAACAAGTTAGTCTATGAGAAAAAGACATTGCAGAAAGACCTTGATAATGCTTATACATTTTTACATTTTGTTCTGGAAATTTTAACATAGAGAGGGTGCAATGGAAAAGCATCATGGACTGAAGTAATATATGATTTTTACTCTACAGGCCCAAGGTGAGGAAGGTTAAATAGTACAAGAAAACTATCGCAAGCATTATTTGTAATTCATGGTATTAATCTGCTTCAGTCAGAATAGTTCATGTCTACTTAACATCCTTTGGAAACAGTTTCTTATGTTGTGGTAATTTTCATATTTTTAGTCCTGCCTTGTTCAGAGGGATGCAAAAGACTGATAGAATCTCAGTGTGTGACGTACAAATGCACATGACATAGATTTTCCATTTGGATAAGTGGAAAGGTGAGGAAGGGAGCGACATTAGGGTGTGACCCACACAGATCCATCTTCTGTCAAGTGTGGTAGCTCAGGGGCTCTGGTTCTCCTAAGTGTGGTGCCCAATCTCAGGCTAAGCAGTAGGTGGAAAATGGGTATTGTTCCTGTGTACTTATTATTACAAGATACATAACATTTTTAAGTTCTCTGCTATCAATGAAATTCTGATGAATTTCCTAATATGCTTTAATAAATCCTTTCCTGTTTAAATTAGTTAGAAATTATCATGTGACTCACAACTAAAGACTCCTGACCAGAACAATGTAAACAAAACATGGTAATGTTAGAGATTTAGACAATAGATAAAGATACAAGATACAATAGATAAAGAAATTGGAATGGAAGCTTGGAAATATCCATAAACTAAAGGAGTCTGAGAGATTTCAGTAATTTCCAAATTTAGGATTTTTTTCTTACTTAAATTACACATTTTCCCCTTAACATTCCCCATTACTTCTGAGCCTAAATCTGAAGTACACTGAAGTACAGGGGGGGAAAACTTTGAGTAGTTTCAAAAGTTGTAAAACAATATTAAGAAAGTAAAAATTGTCCCACATCATCATCTGGAGTAACTTTTCATTAGCTTTGTTCTCCCAATTTGGAGATATAATGGCACAACACTGTGTAAGTTTAAGGTGTACAGTGTGATTTTAAACAGGTATATATGGTGAGATGATTACTACAATATCACCACCTCATCATGTCAACCACCAACATCAGCTCGGTTACCTCTGTGTGTGAAGTAAGAATTACTACTCTTTTAGCAATTTTCAAATAAACAAATATAGTATTGTTACTATATTCAACATGCTATGCATTAGCTCTCTAGAAGTTATTCATCTTATAACTGCAAGTCTGTACCCTTTGAACACTTTCATCCATTAACATCCTCATGCCTCCCAACTCTGACTTATTTCATTTAATATTATGGCTTAGAGTTCATTCAGTTTGTCACAAATGGCAAAATGTCCTTTTAATGGCTGGGTAATATTTCATTTTATATGTGTGTGTATACATTTGTACACACATATATACACATATACATACATACACAAACACACACATATACACATGCATAGATGTATATGTATACACACACACATATAATCACCTTTTCTTTATAAATTCACTTGTTAAGAGGCACTTAGATTGTTCCATGTCATGACTATTGTAAAAATGCTGCAGTGGACATGACAATATCTTCCTGAAAGTGATTTTATCTCTTTCCTATATGCACTTAAAAGTTGAATTGCTGGATATTATGATAGTTCTATTTTACTTTTGGGATTCTTCGTATCATTTTCTGTAGTGGTTTTTACCAATGTATATTTCAACCAACAACACAAAGATTCCCATTTGTCCACATCTTTACCAGTACTTGTTATCTTTTTTTGTAACAGTTGTAACAAGTATGAAAGGATAGTTCATAACTGTGGATTGTATCTTCCTGATGTTTAATGGTGTGGAGCACCTCACCATCTACCTGTGGGCTATCTGTTTATCTTTTTTAGAAAAATGTCTATTTGGTTCCTATACCTATTTTTTTTCCCATTGGATTATCTGGTGGTTTTGTTGTACTGTAAAGTTACATAAGTTTCTTAATATTTCAGATATTAACCCCTTATCAGATATAAGATTTGCTTATATTCTCTCCCATTCTGTAAGTTCTCTTTTCATTTTATTTATTTTTCCTTCTGCACAGAAACATTCTACTTTCATATAACTCCAGCTATTGATGTTTGCTTTCTTTGATTGTGAGTTGGAATAAGATCTAAAAATATCACTGCTAAGACTAATGTCAAGGAGCTTTCCCCTTATGTTTTCTTTCAGGAATTTTGCAGTTTCAGTTCTTACATTTAAGTCTTAATCTATTTTGAGTTAATTGTGACTGGTGTAAGATAGAGCTTAAGTTCATACTACACACACTGACCCTTGGGAGTCCTTTAACCTCTGAAACTCTTTAAGGATGTCTTCAGAGCTTCAACTATTTTCATAATAATTCTGATATTATTTGCCCCTTCTCCTTTGTTGATATGGTGCATCTTTGCAAGAGTCAAGAAAGCTGGACACAGCTATTCTAGTAGCCATGTGTGTTTGCTTCACCATCATGTGCTCACAGCTATGAAAACAACAGCAGAAGCAATGGCACAGCACTAAAATGCAAAAGATACTTGAATGGTGTCCTTTCAATAATTTAGAAGACAAAATGGGAAATATATATAAATCACCTTGCCATATAGTAAATAATCATATCTTGAAGAGAGCATATATGCAACTGTGAATTGCAAATTGAACTAATTGCATTTTTTTTCTCATGATTTCTCCCTTTAACTTGAAAAAGAAATGACTGATAAAATATGATTATTCTGACCTGGATATTTGACAGAAATTTTCTTGAAAATGAATAAAGTAAACCTATCATTTTAAGAAAAGTAACTGACAGTATGTGCTGTTAATGATAAAATTTGAGTTTTCAATGAAGTTAAAAATCTGAACATTTGTACCTACCATGCTAGACAACTTCTTAATACTTAAACACTTTAGGATGACATTATCATGATATTAACTAATGTCATTTCTAAAACACATTGTCTGATGAAATGTGTCAACATTTTTCATATGTGCATAACTCACTCAAATAAAAATTTTGAATAATAGACATAGTGTTACAAAGTTAAGCATGGATAAAGCCTCAATTCAAAGCTCAAGATGGACTAATGAGTTTTAGTTTAAAAGTGTGTAGAATGTTTATTGATATGATTTCATAGTCTACATTTCATTTATTGCTTAAGAAACTACGTTTTGATTCTCGGTGTATGTCAGTGAGAAACAGCCGTAAATATACTTTTTTTTTAGGTGTGTGCATGTGGTACTATATTTTCTTCTTCAAATACTTCCCCACTTTTCTTTCTTTTACATGTACTCAACTGAACCATTTTGTAGCAAGGTGTATGCCAAAGATGATAATAGAAATCCAGTTTTCTTCTATCAAATCAGACATTAAATATTTACAAAATTTAAAACAATAGTCTTCATTTTTTGTTTTGGTAACCTTAATTTTTTCATTAAAAAATTATTTAATATAATATGAGGGCCCTCCCTGGGTGGTGCAGTGGGTTAAAACACAGCACTAAGAAGCTAAAGCCACTTTAACATAAGTTCAATATCCACCCCAGAGGTGACACCACCTGGCACAGCAGACCTCTCCTGACCCGTCCGCTGCTCCCCTCAGCAGTGTATTTCATCAGTTGACCTGTTCTGCTCCCCAATCTGTCTCTGGTGATTCTTCTTTCTGCCCTGTTCCTCTGGCCTGTACCCCAGTTCTGTATGATTAAATAAGTAAACCTTTTCAAAAATTATTTAATATGTAACAGGTTGCTTATTGCAATTTTAAAGTTAATAGATGCTTAAAAAATTTTCAGTTTAAATACAGAAACTTCTAATAGAATCCACATCAACAAAGTTCTTTGGGGTCCTCAATAATGCTAAGAGTATAAAGGGGACTTGATCTCATCCCCCCCAAAAATTAAAAAATGCTACTGGACTTCCCTACTAGCCCCACCTCTTAAGTCTCAGCACTAAGCTATTGGCAGCCACTGCAGCACTACTTCAATCTCTGGTCAGGGAGCTCACACATATTGATCAGCAAACGTCTCTTGTCTTGTCTGCTGCTCCCCCTCAGCAGTATATTTCAGTAGATCTGCCTGTTCTATTCCCTCCTCTACTCTGTTTCTGATGCATCCTCTCACCTGCCTCCATACCTCTGGCCTGCAACCCAGCTCTTCTTTGCATAAATAGATAAAATAAATGTTTAAAAAAGAAATATTACCCTACTTAATTATTCTTAGGGAATTTTGTATGTGAATATCATGAAGATATACCAAGTAAAAGTATTCAGCAAAAGATTTGAAAGTGTGATGCCAATAAGAGTCACATAAATAATTCAGAGATGTCAAAAAGAAAAAAAACCAACCTTTACAAGCCTCTTCAACAGTCTGGTCATGTGCACTGAGGACTGCTGAGCTCAGTTATTGACTTGTGGTGGTGAATGCGGCACTGGATCTCCTAGGGAAACTGTTTGCTTTGCCATGTCACACACATTCGCTCTTTTGATCTCAGATACTCATCTTCTGTCTGGCTTCCCTGTGTTTAATAATCTGACATATGGCTTGTTTCTAGCTTTTATTATGTTATTTCATCAAGGTACTTTGAGATCAGTATCAAGAATAATTAGCAAACTGTAATTTGGTTTTAAGTGCATCTCCTTATCAAAATACATAGAATGATATGGTACTTTTAGTATTTAGTTCTTCAACTGATGACATGCAAAGTAGAGTTGAAAAACTAGATACCTGACATAGTTAAGTCTATTGTTACCTGACAGAGGACACAGAAACAGAAGATGAGGAAAGGGCTTCGTAGATAAGCAGCTGGATGAAAATAGTCAGATAAGAAACATCTTTTCCTGCTTATTTTCTGATACCAGTATTTCTCTTTTTGAGTTTTGAATATCACTAATTTCCTGTCTCCTTGGGACTCTAAATTCTTAGCTCAAGTTTGATCTAACTTAAAGATGTTGTCAGGATAATGAGATCATGTGTATCTTTACTACTCACTAGCTAAGTGAGTTTGACCAAGTGACTTCACCTGTTTGTGCTGTATTTCTCTTTCTGTAAAATGGGGATTATAATAAGTGTATCTATATAATTTGAATAAATATTAAGTGGAAAAATTCATGTGCCAAACTCAGCATCCTGCCTAACACCATATGAGCCATGATTCTACTTTCAACTTTTACTCATTGACACTTTCATCTCAGCTATACAGTAAATTGGTAGGAAAATAAAGAAATAAACTAGATAATTCAACAACATAGATTAAACTGTACACAGATGTTGTGCTAGGACTGGGAATACACCACTGAGTCAAAACTATATCAGTAAGGGTGAAGACCACATCTGGGTAGCACATTCTTCTATTTCTGACTCTATAAGAACACCTAACATATAGTTTATAGTTAATGAGTATGTGCCACTAAGCAAATACTAAGGTCAGTAGAATTACTTTCTCCACATACAGATGCAGAAACAGAGACTTAGAAAGGTAATGTAATTTATCCAGTGTTACCCAGTAACTGTGGAAGAATCAGCATGGAAAACAACTCACCATGGCTCAACGTAGAGCCATAACTATGTTGCATCTCTACAAAGGAAAGATTAACACTGCCTGAGAGATATGAATTGGGCTCTTCCAATTTTTAATTTCCAGTACTTATCATCATCATGCAGATAAACCAAATCATCAACAAAATATTCCCTAAGTATCAACTATTCACCTTCCTGCACAAGACAATGACCTAATCTTTGAGGATTCAGAAGTCAACATGAGAGATGATAATGGAACTTACATTTCATTGAGAGGGACAGACACTGAACAATTACTGATGTGTTTGTCCTTGTGATCAGTGCTATCTAAGAGGTTCTCACTTAGTCTGTTCAGTGGTCATCAGTCTTCTCTGAGGAAGGAATTTTAAGACTGAGCTCTGAAGGACAAAAATTAATAAAGAAATGGACCTGGGTTATGCAATGGAGATGAGAAAACTGGACAGATTTGAGATACATATGGGATAGAACTGTCAGGCTGGGTGGCCTGACAGGAAAAGCAGGAAAAGCAGGAGGCAAATCCAGATTTGTTGGGGCTTGAAGTTAATGGAACTGGGAAACTCTCACAGAAATGAACTTACTATACAAAAGAAGTACCCAAGGTGGTTGGCAAAATCTCAGACATTGCAAACATACACAATGTGAGTTCTGGAGGAAAAACTATAGGGAATTCTTTCCCTGCACTTCTTTTTATTAAGGAGAAACACTTTTGTCAGAATCCTCCCCAGAATTCCTCTCATGTGTAGAAAATCACATACAAAAACCAATAACTTTCCAATGTCTGAGTTGAAAGAAAACTATTTAGGGAAATGCATTATCACCTGCAAGCCACCGGAAAAGCAGTCCATTCCTGTGCTCTAGTAACAGGATATTACTGAACAAGATACTTTTGAAGAAATAATTTTTACTTGGACAACAGTGATAAATTGAGCTGTCCTCAACAAGTAGGGCCAATGATCGCTATCTAGCATGGACATGAATGACTGGGTGCATTCCTTTTTTTTTTTTTTTTTCTCACATCTGAGTCATCTTCCTTCATGAACATGTGTTCCAGCTCTCCACAGTTTCACTGGTGGTGTGTTGTGACTCATTTAAAGCAGTTGGCACCTGTTTTCTGTCAGCTGATTGGTGCTACATCATCTTCAACTGAGGCGAAGAGAAGCCATGAGCTGTAATCTCTCAGAAGTAATTAGGTGCATGGTGATTCTAAGCCTTATTATTTTTTTTTTAAGATTTATTTATTTATTCATACAGAACTGGGGTACAGGCCAGAGATGCGGAGGGTGAGAGGATTCACCAGAGACAGAGCGGGAGCAGAACAGGCAGATCGACGAAGTACACTGCTGAGGGGAGCAGCGGGCGGGTCAGGAGAGGTCTGCCTCGCCATGTGGTCGCCTCCGGGGCAGGCGGGAATCGAACTCATGCGGAAGTGGCTTTAATTTCTTAGTGCAGTGCTTTAACCCGCTGCGCCTCCAGGGAGGGCCTAAGCCTTATTTTTAACAGAAGTCAGAGTCAAGTAGGGAAATGATTGCTCAAACATAATATCTTCCCAAATGAACAGAGAAACACTGAGCCTGGATGATGGTCCAGGAAAACAGGATTCTGTCTGGAGAAATGTATCCCCATCTTAAAGTTTTATAAGGTCCACTGACATGTTAAAAAGGACTTCTGAGAACACCCACAATAAAGAAAAATTTCACGGGTGGTAACATACTTCTGAAGAGATATAAGCTATATTCGTTTCATATATATTGTTGTAAAACAATGTTATTGCAATAAAAATGATATAATTAAAAAATAATCAAAAATAGGTAAAAGAATATATTGATGGGTGTTCAGTCAACCTAATGTACTGTTCCCTAAATCTTTATATAGGGTCCTTCATTGCTTCTTGTTACCTTCTTTATCTAGAATCTATTTTATCTGATATATCTGTCCCTGCTTTTCTTTGGGTCCTCTTTGCTTGTAGAAAGTTTTCCAGTCTTTTACTGTGAGCCTGTATTTATCTTTGGACTTAAGGTGTACTTCCTGGAGACAAGAGAAAGTTTGACTTTGTTTTCTAATTCAGCCATCCATTCTATACCTTTTGATTGGTGTGATTAGTCTACTTACATTTAGGGTGATTATTTATATGTGAGGGTCTTCTACTTCCATTTTGCCTACTTCTTTTTTCAGTTTTTTTTTTCCCTAAATGTTCTTTGCTCCCATTTATATCTGAGAGCACCTTTCAACATCTCTTGTAGGAGAGATCTAATGTTTGCACATTCCTTCAGGTTTGGTCTGTCTGAGAAAGCTTTTATTTCTCCTTCATATCTAAAGGAGAGTCTTGTAGAATATATTATTCTTAGCAGGTAGTTTTTATCTTCCAGTATTTTGGACAATTTATTTCTTTCTCTGTGTTTCTGCAGAGAAGTTTGATGTAAGCCTGCTGGGGTTATCTACTTCTTTCCCCTTGCCAACTTCAATAATCTTTCTTTGTCTTGAATTCTTGGGCATTTCACTACTGTGTCTCTTCACAAGGGGCCAATGTCCAAGATATAGAAAGAATTTGTGCAACTCAACAAAGGGAAAGCCGATAAGCCAATCAAAATATGAGCGGAAGGACTAACTAGGTACTTCTCCAAGGAAGTCTTGTAGATGACCAATAGATTCATGACTAAATAAATGCTCAGCATCACCTATCATGAGGGAAATGCAAATCAAAACCACAATGCAATGACAACATTGCATTGTGAGAAGGTCTCCTATCAAAAAGACCAGACACTGGTTTCTGTAACTGGAATGAAAGGAACACTTGTACAGTGTTAGTGAGCATGTAGACTGGCCAGCCCCCATGGAAAAAAATATAGACTGTTCTCAATATATTAAAAATAGACCTACCATATCATCCAGCAATTCTAGTTATCTACCTAAGGAATGAAAAAAAAAAAAAAACCCTAGTAAAAGAGATATTTTCATTCCAGAACTACTGACAATAGCCAAGGTATGAAAACTGAAGTGTTCAAAAGCAGGTAAGTGGATTGTAAAGTTTTGCTATAGATACACAATGAGATACTACTCAGCTATATAAAAAGATAAGCTCTTGTCATGGATGGAATTGGAAGCAATCATGCTAAGTGAAATAAGTCAGAAAGAAAGACAAACAATGGTTAGTGTCATTATATATGGAATATAGAGAAAGATAACAGAACAAAATGTAATGAAACAAACCAAATCAATAACACTAAAAATAAGACTGTAGAAATGAGACTTGGGTGGGATGGGGGGGTTCAAGAGAAAAATGAAGAGGGATACAATGTACGATGCTGATGGATGGTGGTTGTCTTGGTGATAGGTGTAGTGTGGTAACATACACAAAGGCTGTGATCCTTTAGCTCTAAATCATAAAGGTATAAACCAGTGTTAATCAATTTTTAAAAAAAGTGAATACAATTTTAAAAAGGAAAACTTCAGTTTTCATACAATGTTTTACAAATGTTTTGACTAAGGAATCTCTCTCATCAATAAGTTAAGTAATATACTTTGAGAAATTAAAAGAACACAAAAATACACAACATAGTTTGAAAGCAGGAAGGTTAAGGGTTGGGGAGAGAATAAATTAGCCCACATAAAGGAAAACACTTGAAGTTACTGACCAGATTATTGACATCTTGGTTCTCAATGTACTTTGGCAGTCCTAAATATGGACTACATGCAAATCAAATAGGAGTAATTTTTAATCCAGAGGATGATTAAACGATTGGTTGACCTTTTCCCCCTAAGAAATTAGTTTTGGTTCATTTCAAATTATGTCAGGAGTGCTGACTGACAAGGACAACTGTTTTCCTCACTTTGAAATATTTCCAGAATTTGAAACAAACAGCAAAGCATTACATCATCTATATAGTTTCTGGAAATAAAAATTTGCCTCCTACGGAATAAGTTTGAAAAGTGTGGAAGTAAACTTATAAAGTAAAGCAAGGTGGCATAATGAAAAGATGGGTCAGATGGAACAGTTTTATTTTTATTAATTTAATTTTCCTGAGGTCTATAGCATAGTATATGACTTATAGCATGATATGTTTCAGATGTACAGCTTTGTATTTTAACATGTGTATGCACTATATTACAATCACTACTGAAAGTCTTGTTTCTATCCCCAGCCATAAAATTGCCCACCTTTCACCCTTTTTACTTATCCTCATTCCCCTTTTCCTTTGGTACCCACCTTTCTGTTGTCAAGAATATCAGGGCTTTAGTTTTTGTAGTTTATCTTCATTCATTACTTAGCTGTTTGTCTAGACAACTTTTAAATCCTGATTTAGCTGTGTGACTTTGGACAAGTGACAACATCTCTGAGCCTCTGTTTTCATATTGTCCATGTAAAAATATGTCAATTGCTAGATTATGTAAGCATTGGAAATCGTGTATCTTTATCATGCATTATTACCTTGTCATTTTGAAAATGTAGACTATTTGAGCTTAACATTCCATAAATGTCTAATTAATAAAAGCTATTTGTATTATTTCAAATAGCAGAAAATAACTGATAATGTAAGGCACAGTATACTCACTTGCTTCCAATATGATACATTTTTCTAATATTATAAATACTCCTATTATCTTAATAGTATAAGCATAACCTGGATTTCAGAATTATTGCCATATTCAAATCTCAACTTTCTTACTTGCTCTCTGTATGACCTTAAACAAACCACAGTGGCCACACATTGCCTCAATTTTCTAATCTACAGAATAGGGACAGTTGCAATTCTTGTGAGAGTTCAAAGAAACAATGCTCAGTGTTTTGATATAGTTAAAACTCATTGCTTTTCATTATTGTAAACATCAACACCTCTCACTGCTTTATAAAATATTTATATTTGGAAACTGGACTCCATAGTGTTACACAAAACAATGATTGGACGTGAGACTAATTATTTCAGCATGTTCTTTCCCTTCATTTGTTGCCTTTGGCTTTCCTTTGCTTTGCCTAACAGCTTTTAGAATCTCCACTGTCATTTGAACTTCTCATTGCAGCCAGTCTACACTGGCTAAGACTAAATGGTTTCCCATGTACTCGTAGGTAAAGGTTCACATTAGTTTGACAATTCCCACAGCAACACCATCTTGGCTTGACACAATTTATCGTTACCATCTTCTTCATTGATTCTAATTATTTTCTCCTTTATTGAATTTGTGGGGAAGAGCTTCAAATTCAAATCTATTTGTCTCTAAAGTCCATTTTCTTTTCACAACTCCACAGTAATAATAAGAACAAACTCATTAATAATAAACACTAACATTTATTGGATATTTACTAGGTACAGGAACCATGCTAAATTATTTATCTGCATTATCTTATTTAATCTTAACAGTAAACCTATCAGGGGTAGACCTCATTGTTACAAAGGAGGAAATAAAGTCCCACGGGATGAAGTAACCTGCTCAAAGACACACAAGCTAGATGGTCAAGCCAAGATTCAAAGTCATGGTGGCTGACCCAAGAACCCACATCTCTACCCACTTTGTGTTACTGTTACAAGTTCAGATTATTTTTGCCCTTTAGTTATTAGACTAATGCAATTTATAGCAACACAATGATAAACCTAAAACTTGTGGCTTTTTTGGTTTCTAAATAAAAATAGCATCATTATCAGTGTGACAAGAGAATTGGGACGATCCATTCATGTATTGAAAGCACAGGAAATGCTGGTGAAAATGACCAGAGTCAGGGCTTGAATGTAAGCATACCCTGGCGGACTTGATCCATCTTTGAGAGGGCTGCTGGGATGGATGAAATCTCACTGGTGGGCTTCATTCTGTTTTTTTCTGACAAGAGAATTTGAAACAACCTATACATTTTTCTTTAATTACAAGTCCTTCTTCAACTTTAGGTTCAAATCAATACTGTCTGGGTCTCCCTGGTGGCAGAGGCAACAAGTATCAAGCTATCAAGTGATCCTATTGACAGCTGCTATGGCTTGAGTTCGATCCCCAGGTAGGGGGCTTACCTGAATGGCACAGCAGAACTCTGCTTCTCCCCTCAACAGTGTCTTTCAGTTAGTCCACCTGTTCTGCCCCGCACTCTGTCTCTGGTGAACCATTTCACTGCCCCCCTCCAACTCTAACCTACACTCCAATTCTTGTGTGCACAAATACATAAAAATAAATCTTTTTTTTTTTTTAAAAAACAACAAAATCCATACTATCCAAGAATATCTCCTTATTCAAAACCCTCTGGTATCACTTCCACTACTGTGGAACACTCAAGTTAACACTCATTTCTATGGTCGTGACTGTAAACCAAGAATTGCTTATGAAATAGGGGGACAACTGGACCCTCCCCAAGTATAAGTTTTGGTCTGGGCCCTAGTGATGTCTAGAAAAGAGGAAATGATTACACAAGAAGGAACTAGAGAGAGCTCAAGGTAGAATCAAGCCTGAAGCTCACTCCCCTCACATCAAAACATCATGTAGATAATTTAAAAATTATCTATCTGCCAGGGCACTGCTAGGGTCAGGAATAAAGGGCCTGAGAGTAAAAGGGAAAATGACCATCTGCAGGACAAATAGGAGAATGTTTTCTCCTACCTTCTTCCATGGGGAAGAATTCCTTTGACCTTTATATCCTCCTCCCCAGTCCAATAATCAAGGAAGTTACCTACACTCTGGGGCTATGTAGAGATGCAGCATACATATGTGTGGGGAGGCATGAGAAAGTGTTTTGTGGAGTTCCAGGAAAATTGTCTGGAAGTAGAACCATGGTTGAGACCAGAATAGCAATATGAAAGCCTTTTCCTCCCATCCTGACACATATCGTCAGCATGGGAGACACATAATGACTTTCATCACCTCCTTGTCGAGAGCAGATGACCGAGTAATCCTGATGTCCTACGTGTAAGTAGCCAGTAACATATGCAGTAACATATGCAGGCAATACAAATGGCACAAATACATAAACTTCAAGTTAAAACCTAGGTGAGCAAAAATTATTATTTTTTATATACCAGAACTTTGTTTCTTTTGAAAGTTTCCTTTCTCTTAGTGGAATCAAGTTTTCATTCCTTACCCAGGATCACGTGTAACTTTCAAGAGAGGCCAGTGGAAGTGTCAAAGTATTGACTGGGATGGGAATGAGTGAAAGAAGAGAGCAAAGTTGTCTGTCCTGATTAACTTCTACCAATGCCGATATCAGCTGAAATGTCCCTTATAGTCTGAGAGTTCCTGGCTCACAGGTACTTGTAAGTGACCTCTGATCCTTCTATTATCCCCGAAATAAACAATACAAGTCATCTCTTATGTGAGGTTCTGCTTTCAGAGGGAACTAAGATAAGAAAGACCTTTACAAATTTTTTTTCAGTATTGAGGCGTATAATACTGGCTCTGTTTTTGTACTCTAAGTGCAAATAGACACGATTTGAAAGAGGTGGTGTTGGTAGCGGAATGAACAAGCAGAACTTTTTGTTAGTGAGTTTTGTTGACAGAGTAAGGCTGTACAACAAGCTAGGCCAATATATAGTGTTTTGCAGTACATAATTATTCTCATTCTCATAAATTGCCAAGGTGACAAGCTCAGTTTATTTAGATTGCATTCATTTGGACAGTTCTATTTCATGCTGTGAGTTGGCCAAATTTGTTTCTAGAATCTGGATTTGGTTTAGATCCACTCTGTAGACATTTGCTGTAGACACTGGGCTGAAGTAGTAACAGCTCGTGTAGGCATACTCTTCTCATAGCACTAGGTCACTGAAGGCAACAGTCAAGCCAAATTGGGCAAGCACATTTAAAAGCCTGCTTGCATTGTGTCTGTCAATATTCCATTGACTGAAGCAAATTACATGGTCAAGCTCAACATCAATGACCCAGGCAAGTATCCTCTGTCCAAGGAGTAGAAGTAGAGTAATTATCATCATCATCATCATGTGCTATAGTCTTGCAAAATTATGAGGTAATAAGGACAACATATCTCCTTCTTAGGGTTTATTATTTAAAAAAAAACAACATTTATTTGTTTATGCACAAAAGACCTGGGTTGCAGGCCAGAGGTGTGGGGGACTGGGAGCAGGGAGAGGATTCACCAGAGACAGTGTGGGGAGCAGAACAGGTGAACCTAATGTAATATACTGCTGAGGGGAGCAGCAGGTGAGACAAGAGAGGTCCGCTGCACCATGTGGGTCAGCTCCCTGGCCAGGGGTTAAACTCATGCTGCAGTAGCTGACGATAGCTTCAGAGTGCTGATATTTAACCCCTTGCACCACGGAGGAGGCCCCTCTCCTTAAGGCCTCCTCCTTGGGCTTTAAATTTGCATTTAGCAATTAATGTTTAATGGGACATGTGCATTTGTGTTTGTATTTCTAACCTACACATGGTTAAGCCGATCACTACTGAGTGAGTGTTCACAAGAAAACAGAGACATATTTTCAGCCCTTGTAATGGAAAGGCTTAGAAGATGGCTGGAATAATTATGACTTAAGAGAAAGCAATTGAGTAGGGAGGGAAGTCAATGTCCCTGAGTAGGAAGATCAGATTCTGAATAGGTGCAAGGAAATTTCAGGGGTTGATGTCTGAGTGGTATAGAAAAGTGCACCTGAGCAAGGGGTGGATCAAAGTTGGGGGTTGAGGGGCCCTGGGCAGAATTTAATGCTTAAGTGTTATACTTTGTCCCATGAGCAAAGGCATGGTGAATAATTACAAATAAGTCATCTCACATGTATTAAGTTCCCTTAGTTTTTGCTCTTTTTCCTTAATACTTCAGTGAAGGCTCAGGCTCACAGTTTGTGTGTTATCAAGAAAGTGGGAGACTGGTCTATAAAGTAAAATGAAATATGCATCTTCAAGTTGGTTCTTAAACTATTTCCTTGAAATCCCATTTTGCTAAAAAGAAATTAGTGTTTTAATGTGAGCCAACATTTTTTTGTACTGTCCATTTGGGAAATGTAATAACTGAGAAAGAAAGAAAGATACTGCTTTTGTTGGAAACATGAGCTTTTTTCTTTTTGACTTAGTGAGAAACCATTTATTTTTTTTATTTATAAGCATATTTTACATACTCTGATTAATACATCATATGTATACAATGTGGAAATGCCCTTAAGAATGCTGACTACACATGAGAAACTCAGCTACACATTGTATTAGGCTATTAGACAAATGGCACTAAAATCACAACACATACATATTACACTTGTTTTTCACTGACAGAGGATCATGCCTTTCAAAAATATTTTATTGGACGAAACTTTCTTATTTTCAGGAAAATTTTGGTTTTTTAATATAATTTATTATGCCTTTTAAAATGCTGTCGATAAAAGCATTGGTACATTATAAATACCTGTAAAGAAAATATAGTTTAAAATTCCAAGGGAAATATTATATAAGTTTCCTCTTTTACATTTTCACAAAAATCCACACAGGCACTAAGAAAGACTGACAAAAATAATTTATATCTGAACAAATACTCCAAGTTGGAAACATCCAAACATGATTTCATTGAAGTATTAAAGCTTCTCTGGTGTGACCCTCTGGCTAGCATCCAATGAATTGGTTGGGGTTTTAACCAGGAAAAATATTGTTAATGATGAAAAAGAAAGCTTCATACTCTAGCACTGGATTAGAAGTGAAGAATGGATTAGTTTTCAATTATTACCATTTATTGGTTTCTCTGGGCTTTAGTTTTGTTCTTTTTTTTTTTTTTCAGTTGAAAATGTATCTAATACCTCAAAGATCCTTTTTAGTTGAAAATGTATCTAATACCTCAAAGATGCTTTTTGATATGATGCAATTTGAAAAATTATATCCAATACTTTATATATCAAATACCACACCAAACTTCAAGGACACAGTGCAATTACAATTCCATTAAGGAGAACATCCTCTAATCATCACAGGTATTACCTTGGAAACCCCCTCATTCTTCCTAAATTCAAATTGTAGAATTGGGGGTGAAAGTAGAATAGGGGTAAACATGGCCACCTGCAATTCAAACCCAAGTAAGTGATTGACTAGTGTTTTCTTCCTGGTCCAGTTCAGTGCCATGTGTGGGCTGATGAAGTTCAAATGTCTTGGCAGGATTGCAGACAGCACATTCCAATAGGCAATTAGAAGTTTTAAGAGCAGATATAGAATAGGAGGTTGGGGTTGATAGCTAGTGAATTAGTATAATGTGCATATGTAGGTGAGGTAAGATTAAATGAACACATCAAACTGGATTTCAGATGGACTTTCAAAATACCATTTTGGGTTTATCAATTAATTAGATCATGGGAAATACTCATCATTATTATTATAGGGTCCTGCCTGAAAGGAGTTGTGGAATTTTTCTCCTAATGCATTTATGCATTTTACCTGCCCATTGAGCACAGGAACGCGAACAATCTGATGCCAGTGGAATGCTGACAAGTGTGGTGGCAGCTGGGAGCCGTGTGAGCAGGGGCCACAGGACCTAGCATTAAGTTGAACTGGGCTGCGGCTCTTCTGCTCCAGCCAGCTGTTACCAGGGGGAAAGATGTGTCTGGGAGCTGGGTTTTATATGAAATCATGTGTGTTCAGCAATCACTCATATTTATAAACATTTCACATGCCAAATAAACTCTACCTGAGGCACAAAGTCAGCCTGTGAGCTGCCAGCTTGTATCCTCTGAATTCAAGCTTGGGAGAAATTAATTGGGTGACAATTTGATGCTATCAGCTATAAGGCAGAGAAGGGTCTCTAGTGTCTGGGAATGAACCCAATTTCAAAGACCTAGAAAAAGCTGTTCTAATAAATACAATTTCAAAATACCTCTAATTGATTCTCATTGTGATGAATATTTTCCTGTCATTATATTGGTTTTCTGTTATGAGTGATTTCTTGTTAGGATTATTTAGAAAAAAAAAAAAATGTGGCTAGGAATTTGCCACAAGTTCCAAATGAAGGTTTGTTCTATGGGTAGAAATAGTATTTATTTTGTTGCTGAGAAACCTTTAGATGGAGAGGAGGGTGAAGAAGGCCAGCACACAGCCTGAGTCACTCTTACCTTTAAGTCTGTGGAGGCCTGTGTAGGGCACTCTGGATAGAGTGTTCTAGAATTATTCAAAGCTGATATCACATATTTCCAGGTCTGGTTTGTAATTATACCAGCAATCTTTCTCCTCAGTTAACCAGACAGTCATCCGTTTGGTTAATGAGTGGTGCTTTGGAGTAGAAAGATCTAGAATATAATTCTAATTATGACTCTTTCATTAGACTTTCTAAACCTTGGCATCAAAATTCTACTATCCACATGGCAAAGATAGGGGCCAAGATAGGAACAGTTTTGCTCTCTCCTCTTTTCAGATTACTTTTCAAATTAACTCACTGCCCAGGTTGCACCTTTCCTTTTGAGAAATTAAACAGGGGGTGCCTAGAAAGGGTTCTAACGTGGTATGAGGACCATGTGTGAACTGTGGTTGCAGAAAGAACAAACCATTTTACTTGTGCAGGCAGGGAAGACACATTTTGAAAGAGCTATAATCAGTTTAGGAAGATGGATTTACTACTTCAGCTTGTCCCTTTTGAATGTTCTTGGGGAGAAAATGAAAATTACTACAAAGGATTTTATAAGCATAAGAATCAGTGACAAAAACAACTACACCAGATACAGGCAAAATCTAAGGGGAAGGAAGAAGCATGACTATTTCCAACTCAGGCCGTACACTGATTTTAATTTTCCTCCCTTAGAATGTCCACCAGCGCCTGCAGCAGCCGGTCGTCTCTGTGCTTGTAAGGTTTTGTGTTATAGAAAACATCAACGTAGTCGTTGTACAGATTGTCCTCAGAGTCTTTAAGCTGGGAAGGTTGGTTCAGCTTTTCCAGAGCTTCATAGAAATTTTCGTAAGGAATGTTGAGCTTTGCACTTGGAAACTTCTTTGGTGATTGTCTTGGGGATGCGTTTTTGCTGAAAGCACTTTGTAGAAGCCGTAGCATGGCCTCGGAGGGTGCGCCCTCTGCCACATCACCCCTTCTGCCCTCCACATTGCCGAAGGTGGGGCTTTCTGATGTCGGGGGCTTCTCATTCAAGATCTCTTGTGTGGGTTGTTCCTAAAGCACAGAATGCCACCGGCAAAGAGAAGAAGGCTTGTTATTTTGGGCCAGGCAGGCCTATAACCTTTTCTGAAGAGGCTGAGAAGTAGAGAAAGCACAGGCTTGGAGTCACACTAACTCTGGTTTCATTTTTCCCACTTACTGATATACTCTTGCTTTCTTTTTAATCTCCTGAACTTTATCTGTCAAATGGAAATCAGAATACCTCCATTTCTGATGGGTTTGAGGGCTGAATGAGATGCTGACAAATTAAGTGTATGTACACTTACCCAACCCTTTCATGTCAGTAAAATTCATGTGAGAGTTTTAATAATTTTTAATTCATAAATTTTAATTTCTAAATTCTGAATTCTGGGTAAAAGGATACATTTTTTGAAGTAGGATTTTACCCTGTGAAAATAAACAGCTTACCATTCCTACTCACTTCCCTCTCCATCCATGGTTTAGAAAAGAGCTCATATTAAATATTTAATGACTCATAGAGTAGGTAGCCACAGTGCCATCATATGGGAGACATTTCTTAGGCTCCCTCCATCAGGAGCTTTCCTTTCCGTTGGACCTGGAGGCCCAGCGGGCTTGGTGGCTGGGTACTGGGGCAGGTAGAAAAACAGGCATTGGAAAGATTAGAGAATCAGCTCCTTGTGAACATTGTGGAACTGTTTCATCATTTTGACAATCAAAGGTTCCTATGCATGCCTATAAGAAATCTCTAAGGAGTAAAATACCCACAAGATGTCTCCCTCAATGGAATGTGAAGATGCCTGACATGCATCATGCAGGTGAGGAGCCAGGGTTGGGGAACTGCTTTCCAACATATGAATGGAGCTAAAAATCTAAGTCCAGGCTTCCACACAACTAGTGTACAGTATTTATTCAGTTTCTGAATAAATTATTCAGTTTCCTGAATAAATACTGTTTCCTTCAAAACATAAGGCACTAGCCAGACTTCAGTGAAGGCCATTTGTGAAATTCTGTTAGCCACTGTGTTGCATGCTGAGGGGACTGAGATTTTTTTTTAAATTGTTTTTTACCCACTGTTTGATAAGGGGGAAGCTGTAAGTCTCAGAAGACTGAGACACAGGCTGATTTTGGCTGTCCTCTGAAATTTTCTGAGAGAAGCTGGGATTCTGTAAGTCTGTGGCTTGGAGTTTCCAAGAAACTCCTTTATTAAGGAGGTAGTAAAGAGGTTGACAGGATTTGGTCACTTAGCATTGGTTTTCTTTCTGTAAAATGGACATAATACTAGCTATCTTTTCTTGATTGCTGGTTAAATGAGGCAATGTAAAGATGCTTAAAAGCAAAGTCAGTTCATGAGTTATATATATATATTATCATGTAAAACTGCAGTTCTCTTTATAATTTAATTCACTTTAGGGAATTTAATAATTTTGAATCCATTAACTTTAATATTAAATTCTCAATAAAAAATTTTGAAAAATAATGGGGATTCATCCTATAGAAAATAAAGTTAACCCTTTCCCTGTGCTTCTTCCCCACTCATGTTTGACTCACTCACTGTCAGACCTTTAAGTGCAGCTTCCCTCATTGCATTGTCTATTATATTTCAGAATAGAGCATGCCGAAAAGAATAGAGCCACACAGACCTCCCCTGAATCCACCATCTTCTCCACACCTCTTCTGTCATTCTGAACAGTATTATAGGATGTATATACACGAGGCTGTTTCATGTGCTCGGGCTGAGTAGACGTCCCATGCAAAATCAGCTTCCAGTTCACAATCCTGCCTTCATTTTGCATTCTTCCAGACTGATAAATAAACATAATCTTAGTGTATAGTTGAATAATAGTAAACAAACTCAAGACATCTAAAAAAGATTTCATAAAACTTAATTTAAAAATTCTGTGTATTCCACGGGTATAGCTCTCTGTCTTAAGTAAATCACTGAATTCACTCTTACTATGAAAATTGATAGTGTAATGGATGGACCTTGAAAGAATTATGGTAAGTGACATAAGTCAGACTGAATAAGATAAATACCAAATGATCTCAAGCATACAGAGAGGATAAAGACACAAACAAAACGAAACAAAAACAAACTCCTAGATACAGAGAACACATTAGCAATTAACAGAAGGGGGATGGGGCCGGTGAAGTAGATAAAGAGAGTCAGTTCTGGGGTGAGGAATGGAAATCAGACTTTTTGGTGGTGTTCATGAGCTAGTGTACATATATGTTGAATTACAAAGCTTTCCATCAGAAACCTATACAACATAATGAGCTAATTTTACTTCAGTACAATTTTTTAAAGTATTTACATATTCAAGGAATTAAAAACCAATCAACAGCTTCATTTAGTTAAAAAAGCAGAATTCTCTGTATGAATCTCTTTTTCTATATTGGTGTGTTCTTGAAAAGTTGACTTTTCTTCCTTAGACAGAGTTATATTTGCCAATTATCCATTTCTAGAAACATTCCACTGTGGGCCCTCCCCAGGGCCTCAACAAATTAAAGCACAGCATTATAAAGCTATCTGCAGCCACTGTAGCACAAATCCGATCCCCAGCCAAGGAGGTGACCCACATAGGTGACCCCATCTCTTCTGCTGGTCCCCTCAGCAGTGTGTTTCAGTCAATCCGCCTGTTCTGCTCCCTACTCTGTCTCTAATGAATCTTCTCACCCCCATACCTCTGTCCTATACCCCAGTTCTTATATGCCTAAATAAATATAATTTTTTAAACACATTCCATTGGGATAAAACATCATCCTCCATGGTGTAGTATAAGTAGCCTTCAACATTAATCAATTCTTAAAACCTGTATATTGTGGGAATGGTAGTAATTTTCAGAGGCCCAATAATTACATTAAAAGTAATGTACTAAAGTATAAAATACAAAAAAAACACAAAAAAACAAAAAACAAAAAACAACACCTAAAAGTGTAAAATCAGATTTTTGGATTTGTTATAAAGTGTTCCATCTTGGAAAACAGATTTTCTGAGTTTCCTGATGGTGAAATTGAGCTAAAGAATGAAGGTCAAGTTCACATAGGATGATCTATTAAGAACATTTCCTTCTTATTTGAGAACAGGAATTTTTACAACTTCCGTTTCCAAGTTACAGTATTGGTAGGAGAAAGTTATTCTCAGAGAAAAAATGAATAACTGCTTATAGAATTTGTCTTCATTTAATTGACATCTTCAAGGTAATCATTTAAAATAATTTCTTTGTAAAAATTATCTAAACATTTTAATAAGGTGCTGATAAGTGCTGATACTGACAACACTTCTATTTTGAGAGAATTCAAACCCCAAACACTATTCATTTACACATTCTCCTCAGAAAATGCTGGATATATGATGCAGAATTAACTAATTTAGGTGTATTTATTTGAGTTTTTGCTCAGATATTTTTGTGTGTGACTGTGTTACTGGTTTAGAAAGATATCAAAGAGGAATAGTAAACAGAGTGAGAGAGGTATGAGAAATACTTTTTAGTTTGTTTCATAACTGAAACAAAAGAGTCAAATAAAAGATCTATCTAATAAGAAACCTACTCAAAATACTCACTGTAGAAAATATTTGTAAGAGTTACATCATATGACCCCAGCCAAGTGTCAAGGCAAAGCTGGTCTAGCATTTAACTACCCTTGTGAACACACTGATTGTGAGTCATGGGTCAGCTACCTTTAGACATAGGAACACTTAGGTTTGTCCCATAATCTCTCATACTGAGTAACAACACATCTTTTCTTTCTTTGTCTAGCATGGTTGCTGCCTAACCTTTTGGTTATTTGCTTGTAATCATTTTGCCTACTGGGCAAGGCTTGAAACAGGGCACCTTTTCCCTAGTCCTGCAAAGGCATGATTAAAATTCCTTAAGACCTTCATTAATGATGATATCAACCTCAAAAGTATTTCAAAGTGTGTGAAAGTGAGCTGCATTTCTATATCCTTTCATTCATACTTACCATATCTGTTATTTGCAAAGTCCAGGTACCTATGGGATTTTCTCCCCACGTGTGCACAGACATGAAGTCCCAATTCTTAAAGCCATTAGGAGATGTATCCCGCTCTCTTTCAGCCAACAGTATGGTGCTGGTTCCTATGTTCATGCAACATATATAAATTGATGAATTGCCTTAACAGGTCTGATAGTAGGATACATCTTTAGTGTCTAATAACTGAGAATGAAAGCTGGGAGAGATTAGCTGCTTTCTTTTCTTTTTTTTAGTATAAGGTCAGGATTGAGACATTCACAAACAACAAAAAAATGTTTTTATACACATTGCCTGCCATATAATAAATTCTCTAAAGGGGAGGGAAGAAGTAAAATAATTTCTCAATACATATTATGGAAAAGTGAAGAATGTATGACTATATTGATTAAGGTTTATTTGAGTAAAGAGAACTCAGGCTATATTAAAATTCAAATTATTTTAAAGAAGAGAGTCAAACATCTAAAATATATTCAGTGAAAAAAGTCATTTGCATTATAACAGGAAATCATAAAAATGCATAAAGTGCTTGAGTTTGTAGTCAGTATAAACATTAAAAATGTCATTAATTTAATATCTCTTGTCATATAAAAACTAGTAGTAAGAGAAATTTAAATTTTCAAATCCAAGCTCTCTATAGAGTAGTAAATAATATTTAAGTAAAAGAAGAATTCCACTAATGTTTCATGACTATTCCAACATATCTAGAAAGGAACTCCAAAATTAACAAGTGTTTACTCTAAACCTCTATGGAGTTTACAGAGATAGCTCAACTATTCAAAGAAACTGAACTTAGTCAGTTGAATTCTACTAAATCATGACAGAATGTTGGGATAGCATTTCCTGGTTAGATTGTGGTTTATGGCCTAAAAACTTGTCCCCATTCACATCTCATTTGGATTAATATCTTTTGGCAAAGGCCAAATATCACATTATATAGTCTTAATCATATTATTATGAGAAATTTGTTATTCGTCTCAACTGTTTTTCATGGACTATAATTTCAAACTTTTCAACTGATTCATTGAATGTGAAGTGGATATATGTCAAAGTTGTTAACTGGTAATCAGAATAACTTCCACTTATGTATGACCTGAGATAACTGAATGACACATCAGTGACCTGGAACATTAAACACAATTTGAAAACCTGTAATTCTGGAATAGACCTCTTTCTCTACTTATCTGTGAATCAGTGTAAATGAGAAGGGAAAAAATCTGAAATAAAGAAAAATTTAAAATAGATATAACTTAAAATCTGAAAATAGCTATCAGGAGACTTATTTCTATAAACAAGCAAAACAGCTATTGATTGGAAATCATTCAATTTGTAAACAAATGGCTTAGAAGAAATTTTCATGGCTTAAAATGAATTTACCAGCAGCAGAAGTGAGTGTTACATGGAGGTCTCCTCTTCGGGAATATTCGATTGTTGCTTCAAATTGCACGTGTTCCAGGGACTTGATAGCATTTTCCTGTCCTTCACAAGCTCTTGTTGGGATTTCAATGATAACTTCTCCATTGGCTTTCAGGGCTCTAAACTCATGAAAGAATCATTTTATTCAAGTACATATACATCAGTGTTAGCCACATAATGAAATTGTTGTCTCCCTTCTATTATGAGTAGAACCTAATGGCAGATTAGATATACATTAATTTTAATGCATAGAAAATAACAAAGGATGGTTTTTACTGAATAGAAAACCAATTCTACATTTTTATGGAAATATAAAAGGCCATAAGTAGTCAAACCAATCCTAAGAAAGAACAAAGCTAGAGGTGTCACACTATCAAAACAGTATGATGATGACACAAAGACAGATACTACATGGACCAAAAAATTCATGCATATATAGTTAACTGATTTTTGACAATGGTGCCAAGAATAATCTAATGTGAAAGGGCAGTATCTTCAACAAATGGTGGAAAACTGGATATCCACATGTAAAATAATGAAAGTGAGCCCTTATCTAGCCCATGCATGAAAATCAACACAAAATGGTTGGAACTTAAACCTAAGACCCCAAACTGCAAAATGTGAAGGAAAACTTTATAACATTGAAGCAAAGATTTATTGGCAATGACTTTATGAATATTACACTACAAACTCAGGCAACAAAGCAAAAATAATCCAGTGAAGATTTATCAAGCTACAAATATTCTACATAAAAAGACGCAATCAACAAATAAAAATGGACAAATTATTTATACAGTGGGAGAAAATATTTATAAATTATAATGTTACAAGGAGTTAATCTCCAATATATATAAGGTATTCTTGTAACAATAGCAAAAATATTCAAATAGTAATTTGAAAAAGAAGACTCTCTTAATAAGTGGTTTTATTTTCCTAATGCATACCCCAAAGCCTCAACCTTTAGATATTTTGTGTGAGTGGCTTTTCTGTATTAGCAGAAATCAACAAAATGAAATTGTACCAGATCCTGCTTTTGCGGTGGGTCAGGAGTTCCTATATAAAAATAGTATAATAAAGGATGCTTCATGGAAGAGAAGCCATCCATCTCATAGCATCATGGCATGAAGTGACGTTCTTCTGAAATAGGGCTTGGATAATGATTAGCAAGTACTCCATTTCACAATTCTGACTGCATTATTATTAACCTGTTAACATCTATCTTGGGTGAATCATTGACAATAATTAAATTGGAAATGATGTTTGTTAGTGATATATAAAACAAGGTACACTTTAACTTTAATACTATTTAGTGAATAGACAGAGAGGAAGATTGAATATGCCAGTGTGATTGTGTGTCTTTGATCTCTCAGTGATTCCCCGTGGACCCAGGGAGAACACTGGCAAATGCCATCTCCACCTATTTCAGAAAGGTGGACGAGAAGAGTGACAAATACTATAATCAGGTGGTGCTATGGCACATATTTGTTTCATATGGCTGAAGACACTTACCTGGGCTCAAAGGCATTGTCCTTTACAACACATTCTTTCTTTTCAGGAACGCTACTCCAGGTTCTGGGGTCAGCTAAATCCACCAGAGCTTTGGCATTCAGCAATCCAAATCCAAATCGACTATTCACCATCAAGCCTGCTCCATTCTTTTTCCATCCAGGATTATTGGCCAATGGGTCATACTCAGAGGTCCAGACAACCAAGTGCTGCATATCTCGCCATGTGAGATTTGGACTAGAGGGGAAGTGACCCAAAAAATCATTCAGGAACAAAATAGAGTTTCCTTGAAAAAGCAAGGGCTAAAAACAAGCCTCTCCATTCAACGATTAAAATGTATCACTTGTATGTACTTACTTTACTCTAGTCTATATGACTATAGATTTGTCTTTTCAGTCAGAATTCAAAACACAAGACTTCTCCCCATATCATACATGTTAAGTTTTTAATATGATTAAAATAGAGTACTCAGCATTGTAAAAGAATATGATTTATTCCTGAATTTAGCTGGAGCAAAATTAAACATGACAAAACTTCCTTTGTGTCTTCCAGTCTTCTGTTGTTCATTAACTGCCTTGGCATTTTCAGCATCATGAACCCTTCCTTCTTAGATTGGCAATTATGTTTGTTAATGGTATATAAAACAAAGTGTACTTTAACCTTAATGCTATATAGTAAGTGTAAAGACATATACTGGCAAACTATTCTTACAGATGCTTGTTTCTTTTAGTTATGTATCAAAAAGTGTCAAGAAATTTAGTTACTTTAGCTCACAATTACAAGATATGGTACTGAATACTGTGTGAATATGCAAGGAGGTGGTTCTTGTCTTTAAGAAGCTTACAATCCAGTAAAAGAATTAAGTCTCTTTTATAACCAACATATACCAGTTAATTGTGGGCATAATGTATTGTGGGAAAAGAAAGAATTCTTTGAGGCTGCAAAGTTCTAGAAAGACTTTGCTGGGAGGAAATAATTGAGTTGGAATTTGATGTGTAGGTAGAAGATCAAGAAGTAGAAATGGATAAAAGGGTCCAGAACAAGGGGGCAAAATCTCAGAGGGTGGGCAGGAAGTATAGGGATTGACCTGAGTATAATGAATGGTCCAAGTTTCTGGAGCAGTAAGAGGTGACCAGGAACATTGAGCTAGATGGTCAGGATTTTGAACGAGAGCAAAAGCAGCTGATGTTGACTCTTTGGGCAGGAAGGGATGATCTAGGATTTTCTGAACTAGTACATGAATGGTATCACTGGAAGTCTTGGTGAGATTAATATACCAGAAATATAAAGATAAGAAGGTCTGCAGAGGATTGCTGGGTCTTTATAATGAAGATACATACTTTTCTTATGACCCTTGTTAAAATTTCAGTTCTCCCTGTGAGCTCCTGAGCTTTATCATCCTGTTACACCTTTCCTGCATTTGTTTAGTGTATTATTAATGTCTGTCTCACCTGCAAGCATTAGCCATGAGAAGGACTAAGCTTTTTATCTATCTTGTTCTGTCATATTTACCAAGTACTCAGAAGAATATCAGGCACAGGTACATGCTGTGTAAATACTAGTTGGGTGAATGGTGGAACATACCTAAGTATTAACTAGCCCCAGATATAATTTTAAAACTTTGTGCTATTAGCCATTAGGTTCCTTCAAGATATCAATCATTTTTTTAAGTTTTAAGATCTGTGACTCTGTTATCAAGGCAATCAAGCATTGTTTAATAAATACAGACCCAGGTATTTAGTCCTTGAGCTATTTATCTTATCCCTAGTTTATGAAATAATCACTTGGGGAACTTGGCTCAATTTTCTAACTTGTCTCCAGAGCACACAATGCTCTGATTATACAAGCTCCGTCCCTCCCATGGCAAAAAAGAGACGGTGCCATTCCCAGACACTGGGGAGCCCAACTCCTGCTTAAAAATGGGGTTTCATTACAGGCAAAGGCAAGGGTTCTACCTGGGCTTCCAGGCAAAGCTGCCTCTTCCAGAACAGCCTGTGTGCACGGCCTGATGTAAGAGTCTCTGAAGGGAGTTGTAATCAGGGATTCATCTCCCTCACTGGCCAAGCCCTTCCCATAAATACACTCCTAGGTCCTGCACTTTCATTGCTTGGTCTATGTCGGAGGACTTGGGCAACCCCCTAATATGAGATGAGAGGAACCCCATAGCGATGAGATGAAGACACATTATTCTATTCTGACTCCTAACTTTCCTTCTTACCTCACTTCATTTGACATTCTAAAAAGTTGCAAAGCCTTGTGTTGGGGTTCTTGTCTCCCCACTGTTACCTGACTCAGTTGGTATACCTTTCCATGGGGAGAAATAAAAGAGGGAGAGTTGACATCTTATCTGGCTTTAGATAAGATGGTGGTAATACCAAAATATGGTATTAACTCTAATTTTTGGTTTGTTGCTTTAATCAGTTATGTGATCTCTCAGTTCAGCTGTACAAACAAATACAACAGATAAACTCAGAGAGTGATAAAGTCCTTAGAAAGACTCCACTTAATTGATTCCATGGGTCCCAGAGAGATTGTCTCATAATCACTGGGTACACTTACATATAGTAAGATTCTTGAGCCCTAACCTAACCAACTGAGTGAAAATATTTTTGGGTAGCACTTTATTTTTATTATTTATATTTGAAAAAAACTAGCTAGCTAGTTCTCCCAACGTAGGAGTTGGGAGAAAGAATATAAGCATATGACCAATTAAGAAATCTGGAAGTCATTGTAAATCATGGGGTTAAAATAAGGAGTAATGGAAAGTACTTTAACTATACTCCACCACCAAAGACATGTATGATGTTAAACAAGTGACTTTATTTTATCTTCATACACACACACACACATCATCATCATCATCTTCCCAGGCCTCAGTTGATATATATACACTATATATATATATATACACAATAGAGGGTCTGAATATGACAATCTCCAGGATTCCTTTCCACCATTCAGATGCCCTATCTTCTCAATAGGATACATGTCTCATTATAGATTTCATTTCTATACTTAGGAATAATTAACTAGCTAAGCAGAAGCAGCTATTTTTTCAATGTAGAAACTAAGTCTGTCCTGTATTTTATTGAAAGTCTTAGTTCCTCCCAGTTCATTAAATTTCCAGGGAAGTCTAGCCAGTTAACAACATGCCCACGTTGCACATGCACCATCAGTGCGAGCAGATGTGCATATGGAGGCGGGATGTGTAAGTGTACTAAGGATTGTAGTAAATGTACTTAAGGAGGCAGAGGGTGGTCTTGATAGACATGTTAATCAAACACAAAAGTTAGACTTTCATTGTACAGTAGAGCTTTTTTCATATCTGGTTGCAAGTTTGTTTTCCTAAATTTTCTTTTAACTATCCTTTGCCAGATATTCAAGGGAGCTTCATTGTCATGTAATTAAAGAAATTAAGCCCACTTTCCTAACAGAGTTATTCTTCATTTGTGTGATTGCATTTTCATAAATGAAAAAAAGCTGCTAACAATAGCACATTTCATCTCTGACAGTCTTGCTTTGTTAATTAATGCTCAGCAGCAACCAAAATAATTACATTTTAAAAATTTGCATTGGATTGCTAATCAAGGATATGTTTATAGAAAATAAGGGTTATGTAATTAAACACTGCATTTAAGTATTGCTTCTAATTAGAAGAATGTAGGTAACATAATTTGGAGCCAATATTCTAAAGTGAAAAAATCTTGGGGCTACCTGGCTGTCTTGTCTAGATAAATCAAGATATTTCAGACTTTCTAACATGGAGACTTGCCAACATTCACAACCCACTGAGTCAAAGATTTCTGTAATGTGATTTATCCAAAGATTTCATGCAATTTTGAATGTCCGTTCCCTTTTCTGTATCCTTTAATAAAAAACAGAAGCTTGGTTCAGTCCTCAAAAAATGAGAAGGGATTCAATGGTGTACTTCAGACTTTTTTATTTTCTATTAGAAACCATCTTTATTCATTTGGTCTCTCCTCAGAAGACTGAGATTATTGTCTGCCATCTTTCTTTGCTATATTCACTACATAATAATAATGGCTTCCACCGGACTTTATCCAAAGAATTCCTGTCTCTCTTAGAAGAAAGATAGGTAGACAGACAGACAAATAGATACTTCTATATAAAAGTGTGTGTAGTTTTATAGATGTACACACACATAAGACGTGCCTATTACATATGTAATGGGCATCTTGAGAATTACAACTGGATGACATTGTAAGAAAAGTCTCATTGTAAAGTAACTCTTTATAGCTGCTGTTCTCAAAATTTAACTAAACATAACTTCTTCTATTACTTGTTATGAACAGAATGCCAGAAACTAGCATGTTAAAAATCTACATGTTAAAAAATCTCCCAAGGTGATTATGATATATGTTAGGTTGGAGAAATACTTGTTGGGAAGAAAGGTATTCCTTTATCTATATTTGAGCCAGAAATAATTCTTTCCTCTTTTCTCCTTTCCTATTAGCCAATCCTCCAGTTATGTTATATCTCATGCAGCATAGTAAGTAGTCTGCTTGTAATAACTTTTTCAGAGGAACTCCTAAACAAATGAGGGTTCTGTGGTCTTTTTTCAGACTCAGTCTTCCTAACCATCATTCCTCTTCTTTGGGAGGAAGTCATTCAATATTTTGTCTCCCCCAAAGGGCTTTAGGAAGCATTTTGGGATAGCTGTTGACAGAACAGATGTTGGGATCAGACAGACCTTTGAATCTCGTTGAGGTATATGGCAATATCGCTCAATCTCTGTAAGTCTGATTGTCTTCATTTATAAATGCAATACATAATTGCATGTCACACAAATGTTTAAGAATTAGAATTAAAATTTTACAATTACATCATTTATAAAGAAGTTATCATAGTGTCTAAACCACAGTAAGAACCTGATACTGTTATTATTCTTGATAAACTTAGCCCAGAGTTCTTCAGTTTCCATAGATGTTCCTTGAGGAACAGCACATTGTTAAGTCATTCTCCCAATCCTGACTGTCTAGGGATAAAGCTTGATCATGCTTCTAAAAATTCTGGCATTCATCTTCCTAAATTATTGTCTTGATATAGATAATTGAACTGAGTTCAGAAAACTGTCCATTTGAGAACACGTACTTTGGCAGGAAAAATATAAATGTTAAGATACATTATGTCTATCTTACTGATGCTTCAATCAAAATGAAAGGAATTAATTCACCAGGGAATTTTGCACCAGGGAAATCATAGGGCTCTTAATGTCTCTTAAATCATGAACTGTGAGAATCTGAAGGCCCCTATAAAACAGTACCCAAAAGAAATGCCATGTACACACTCACAAACAAAACTGCATATATTTTCAAAAAGATTCATGGGCTACTTCCATGTACTTCATAGCAGCCCACTGAGGCCCTGATATTGAAATAGCTTACTAGAAATTAACTGTGATTAGAAGCTAAATCATTCTTACATCATTTTCTCCTTGCACAGATAAAGAAGGCTTGAAATTTTAACAACCAGAAATTGCAATTAGAAAGTTTCAGCTCTTATGTGAAATTAGTATTACATCTGCTCCGGTAAGTGGGTGTTTCTACTGTAGACTAGTTACCAGACAAGGATATGCTAGGCCTATCAGACTGTGTTGATATGCATATGACATGCTGGGTAGGAAAGACTTAAGATTTCCACGATTTTTTTTTAACAGTTCGCTTGAGCTCACAGCTTATATACTGAAACTATAAATATACACTGCCCATGTGAACTGCTTGCCTCCACAGGACCTTACTTTCTTCTACTCTGGACCCCTTACCACCAACTTTTAACAATTCATTTTGAATGATCCATGTATGTTGACAATTTCCATTCAAAGCCCATAATCTTAGAAAATGAAGGGATTTGCCAAATAAATAAATAAATAAATACGCAGTCACTCTCCTTCTTGCCTGCGACTACACAGATGTTTCTTTTCACAAACTTTTTCCCTTAGCAAAGAAACAGAGACACCTCTTCACCCAAGGCTGCCCACCTGTGACCATGCAGGCCCCTCTCTTTTAGCAAGCCTGTCCCTTTCAGGGACAGCTCTTTCTAACTGTCTGTGTCTGTGCAATTGTCCTTTATTTTTCTCTCCCTTTAAAATAAACCTGCCTTTTCAAATATAAAAAAAAAAAATGATCTGACCCCTTCCATTTTATTGACAGCTAATTGTGGATTAATATGAAGTTCACATGACTGGGTAATGACTTTGTCCCCTCTTTAGAGAATGTGTGTCTTTTCTTCTATGATAATCTCTTTATTAGGAAGGTAGGAAGGGTAATAGTAATTTACAAGTTTAATCATTTCCTGTAATATAGCATCTGACTTGACATTTAAAGGTTTCTCCCCACATGGCATCAAAGCATAGACTTGAGGACAAAAATAACAACTCTGATTTTTTTCCCCCTCAATATTAAGTATTAGACTATTGGTTAACTCTTACAAGTATGACTATACAACATGAGATTTTTTTCCTCAGTATTAAGTATTAACTCTTACAAGTGTAAAAACAGCATTAAAGACCTTTGAATATCAGAGAATAAAAGTAAATTGGGGGATTTAGAATTTAAATATGGTAAGGGAACTGTAATAAAGATAAATTAATGTATCTAATTTTGGGGTTGTGAAAATTTTTTATTTTGAGCATAAAAACAAAGAGGAAAGTCCTAAAGAAATAGATTAACAAATATATAATGCATATTAACTTCACTGCATTAAAATATTAAGTATAAATAAAATGCAAAGGCAAATGTCAAGCTAACCAAAAGACAAAATGAAGACCAAAAGACAAAATCAAAGTCTCAAATGAACAATCTCATAAGATAAATGGCCAAAAAATATCAGCTGCAAAGCTTCGTTAGTAATGAAATAAAAGTGCGTAAAGATGAGCTACCATTTTCACTCATTAAAACATTTTAAAAATAAAAGTAGCTTTCATAGGGTTTATGAAACTGGCATTTACAAACATATATAGCTCCTGGAGAAATAATATAGTAGAGGTTTTCCAATCAGAAACTTGCCAATGTATCAAAATCATTAACACACGTAAGCCCTTTAACTCAGAAATTCCAATTCTGTGTGTTTATCCTTAGGACATTATTAGAGGTAAAAGCAAATATTTATGCACAAGGGAGTTTATCTAAGCATGATTATATGACTTTAATCAAGCTTCCAATTGTGTAACAGAATATTATGAAAAGATAAAAGTCCTGTTTTTAATTCTAATTCCCTTATGTGTCATATCAACTATAAGACCGGAGTTAGACAATCTGGAAAAATGGATGTTTTATTAACTTGTTGCTTCTAATACTACCTACAAGAAATCCTCTGAACAAAGTCTTTCTTGGCGAGACTGAACAGAAGTGAGAAGCCCTTGTAGCTGAACAGAGGGACAGGGAGAAGAACATAAGTTCTTAAAGGTCAAGGAACACTAACTTCCTTGAGAATAGGCTCTTAATATCCTATAGGGTGTATTTTTTTGAAATGCCTAAGTAATGTGTATTTAAATTCCAACTTTGTAAGATATGGGTGTGCATTAAACTACATGGAGATGTTGACAGGAAGAGAGCTGGGGTTTGTTATTTTTGTAGTTTTCAAAGTTTTCTATTGTAACTGTATTTAGAAAACAATATGTGCCCAAACAAAGCAGGAGAAGCAACCTCAGTAAAGGTGACTAAGGATTCCTGGGCCTTACTTTGCTTCCAGGGCCAGAGCGAAGATGCCAGCGGCTAGGGGTGCGGAGGCTGAGGTGCCCGTGTGGGTCTCTGTGCAGTCGTTGTGCAGGTCAGCGCTCGTCTGGATGGCACCAAGAGGGAAAGAATGAGGAAGAAGATGTGAGAAGTGTGATGCTGTCCCCAGGGGTTAACCATACTCAAGGCCGCATCTGCTCTGAGCAGGAAACTCAGCTGATTCGATCCCCTACTTCCTCCAAACTACAGGCGGATGTTTGCCATCTGCTGATATTTTAGTTCACTCTCCTCTATATGCAACTTGTCTATAATTCTGGCATCAGGATGCCTTTTCTGGGGATGAAGTACTCCCACTATGAATATTTTCTCTTCTGAGATTCCCAAACGAAATGCTGTCTGTAAAAAAGGGACTGTTTCAAAATCACTGTGAATCATGCTGGCCCATTAATCATCAGGTCCATTGTGTTTGGTCTGGCATATTTAGAAATTCTGCTCATGCAAAATTCCCTTTTGCCTTCAGACTGACATTTAATGGCCTTTCTAGCACGAGGATGTAAAGCTCTCCTGGTCTTGGCCGCTTGAACTACTTGCACAACATATGTTAGTGTGTAGCTTGCACCCAGAGTTAATTTGATGCCCATGAATTAGTGTCACATTTGCACTTGGATGAAAATGCTGGGTTTTTTAAATCGAAAGTGTGCTAGACTTAGAGCTATGTTCAAATTTGAAAACTATTACTTAGTAGATGTGTCCCATGGACAAGTCACTTTGTTTTTCCATCTGTGAAACAAGGTTGAAACTTCTTAACTCATCCTCTGAGGCAGAAGTGAGTTACTGGCTGGGAAAGCATTTTTAGACAATATTATTGCATGCAAGGAATTACCCAGGCTAATTTTAGCATAATGGAGAAGTTGCTAAGATTAAGAAAAGCAAGCAAAAAACTTCTAATCAGGCTGCCTTTAGGACTATAGTGCTACTGGTTGAACAAGTAGGTAGGCCAAAGGATTACTAACAAGACACCCACCCAGGCTCCACACTATGGTTTTTAGCTAGAGATTTCAATGTGTGGGAGGGAGGTGTAAAAAAATAATTTGTTCTATTATCACCTCCTTTGGCTTCCCACTTGGAGTTGCTGAGTTTCTCAAGTTATGGTGGCTCTGCTCCTCAGCAGGCTGCGGAAGCAAGGTTGCCCTTTTTACCTGTTGACGCAAGTAAGCCCCCAGAGATGACTGTGCTAAGAAAGGTTTGCGTAAGACAAAGCTGTGTTATTGCAACCATCTCAAATAGAATCCACCAGCTGTCTGACTTACCTAAGGAAGGATCTTTACAAAGATGGAAACATTTCCTTCTATTTCTATGCATAGTAACCCAGATGAGGGGCAGTCTCTGAAATGCTGCTGAACTATGCAATAGGCCATTTTTGAAAAATAGGACCCTATGGGGTCCACAAAAGCTGGGGGCACTGAACACAAGTGGGCACATGTCTGATAAGTTTCTCACAAAGGTGATAATCTATGTCTGCCACAAAGAACCCTGGGTAGAATGAAACTATTATTTCAGGAATTGAAGATATGGCCAGAGATTTTTAAATTGAGACTACAGCTTTACTGTCTAACCTAGAGTAGGTTGCAGAGCCAGGCAGAGTTCCAGAATTGTGATCTTGGAGAAGACAGCAGCTCCGACAATTTTGTTGGGAGGCCACTTGTATGAATTCTACACATATTCCAAGCCCTAATTATTATGGGATTCACCTGCAATTGACCTATTATTTCACTGAAGTTAGGACCTACACACTTTAACAGGTTTTCCTGTTTCAAATCTACACTTTGGGGCTCTAAGTTTTAAAATTAAAAGTGCCTGTCTTACTTTAGTAACATCTTAGAAGATACAGCACCCTACACAACAATAGTGAAGGTAAGGATAAATAAATGGGACTACATCAAGTTAAAGAGCTTCTATACAGCAAAAGAGACATTACAAAAATCAAATAGACATCCCACTCATTGGGAAAAATTTTTCTCACACAAAACTAGCGATAAAGGATTGATCACAAAGATATACAAAGAACTGATGTAACTCAACAAAAGTAAAGTAAACAACCCCATCACAAAATGAGCAGAAGAGCTAAAAAGACACTTCTCCAAAGAGGAAATGCAGATGGCCAACAAGCATATGAAAAAATGTTCAACATCACTTGTAATAAGGGAGATGCAAATTAAAACCACAATGAGATACCACCTCACCCCAGTGAGAATGGCCCATCTTCAAACAACTAGCAACAACAAATTCTGGCGAGGTTGTAGAGAAAAAGGAACTCTCCTGCACTGCTGGTGGGAATGCAAACTAGTACAACCACTATGGAAAACTGTTTGGAGGTTCCTCAAACTGCTAAACATGGAGCTTCCATATGACCCAGCAATCCCACTCCTAGGTATCTACCCAAAAGACACAAAAACACTGATTCAAAAAGACACCTGCACCCCCCTGTTTATTGATGTTTTATTTACAATTGGAAAGACATGGAAACAACCCAAATGCCCAAAAGTAGATGACTGGATTAAAAAGATGTGGTACACATACACAATGGAATATTACTCAGCAACCAACAAAAAGAAACACATGCCTTTTGCAGCAACATGGATGGAGCTGGAAAAGATCATGCTTAGTGAAATGAGCTAGAAAGAAAAGGAAAAATATTGCATAGTTTCACTTGTAGCCGGAGTATAAAGGACCAGGGGAGAAAATAATATGATAATGAACAGCCATCTATCAGAGGCATTTTATGGGGGTTGCATGGGGAATGGGATCAAAAACAGTGGGGAGAGGGAAGTGCACTGGACTATGTTGATGGCTCATGGGTGATAGGAATTGGTGATAGGAAGCTCATGGGGATAACAACTGAGATGGGAAAATGTACAAAATGATGTAAAAATAAACATTAAAAACATGTCTAAGACTGAAAATGTGTAAAAATGCCATAAAGAAAAATAAAAAATTTTCATGAAAAAAAAAGGGGGGCCTGTCTTTGTTCTCCATGCCCCAGAATGGCCCATCAGCAGTGTGCCCTTGAAGGGAAATCCAATAATTGCCCTTGGCGGTCTGACTCATGGAAGTGAAGGCAGATCCCAGCGTGGGCAGGAGATGCTCTCTGAGCAGATAACCTTCCTGAGCTGCTTATTTGGACGCTGAGAAGTTCACCTCCGGGGAAATTTAGACTGTTATTTTCCTGCAGATCGTCTGTTCTCAGGAAACAGAGCTGGTATGTGCTCTTTATTTTTATCATCTGCTAAAGAGCAAGTCAGACCAAATCTCTGCTATTACAGGATCGAGAAGGACCAGGATGACAAAGCCCTGCCATCTCCCTTAAGGCCCTTTGCAGGGAGGCAGCACACAAGTAGACTAGACCTTTGGAGTCTTGTCTGCCGGTAGTGACAGTCTTGGTGATGTCTCAGGACTGAGTTTAAAAATGACAGAGGCAACATTATCTTGGCAGAAGTGTCACTGTCTCGGAGAGAGAAAACTTACCAATAGATGTCAGTCTTTCAATCAAAAAAGTAAAGCATGAGTCTCCTCAACTGAGACATCAAGCTTAAGCAAATTGAATTTACCAAACATGATGACCATGGAATCCTTCTGAGTGCAAGCCACACTCTCCCACCCAAACAGAGTTAGACAAAAGGAACCTACGATTCGCTGGTCCGTGTAATCCCCGCTGCTGTAGGAGGTAGCCAGTGTGGAAGAGCACTTCTCAGCGTACCAGGGAGACAGGCCCTGCTGGGAGGCACTGCTGATGGAGATGGTGTAGATGCTGTCTGTGTACCCATCACAGTCACAGTTATCACCTTGCCGCCCCCCGTTCCCAGAAGCCCAGACGAAGATGGAGCCCTTTCCTTGTCGCCCCTGAAGGAGAAGCCAGAAAATAACCACATCTGTTATTATCGACTGTGGCCACCGTCACACTGCATTAAATCCCCAACACATACACGAACTTCACAGAGACAGTTATTGGAATCTCTTTCCAACACCAGGTCCTTCAGCGGCTATGTGGGAAATCTCTCGATACTGCCTGTCATAAGCCACTGGACTCTGGCTCTGCCTTCTCCATTCCTGGATTCAGTCCTCCTTCATCTGGGTCCTTTCTGTGATAAAGCTGAGCAAGGGCTTTTCTTTCTTTCCTTTATTATGCAGATTCAAAATCTGGCCTTTAGCACTTGCTCATATTTTTCCACTTTTTCCTTGGCTTAAGTCACTGTGCTTGAAATCTTTGAACTTCCGCTCTTTCTTTCTGCTTGAATCTTCTGGCTGACTGATAGAATGACAAAATCAGGCATTATTCAGATCTGCTTTGCAGCTGCATTAAAAAGGACTCTTCGATTGAATGGAACTCGTCAAGGCTACCCTTTCTATGATTTTTCGATTTGTGCTCTCCAAAGTTTCCTACTTTGTTTCATCCTGTGCAGAATAAGGCTTTAGAATCCTAGCAAGAATGCAGTAAACCCAAGAATGCAGTAAACCCAAGCAAGTAGTTACGAAAGGACACATCCCGAATAGTTTTAAAGAAAATGTTCTAAAAGTAATGAATCCCTCATGAATGTCAGAGCCAAACAGGGACATCTCTTAATTTCCTTCCCTCGAAAGAAAATTTAGTTCTTTGGTTATATGTCAAATGTGAGCCAGGACAATCATTCTCCCCATATCAGCTAAGTGCTCTTCCTTGCTCCAAATGGTCATGTCTCATCTCAAGTGGGTCTGTGTTAATCATTTTACCTGTTTAACACCATATTCAAAGGCCTTTTGGGCCAGTCTGCCTGGCCCCTCCACAGTTTTGCCATCATCATTAGGGCCCCAGCTCGCACTATAAATATCCACATGTCCAGGATTGAACCCAATTGAACTGGCCTCAATCGCATCAGTCACAATGCCATCCAGCATTCTTATTCCTGAAAAACAAAACAAATACAGAAGTGGACCTTAGCATGTATGAGTGGTACAATATCCTTAATCTTCATGCTTAAAGGACTTTTAAGAAAGTCACAAAAAGGAGAAACACTGAATGTTCTGTGCCCTAGATGCTACCAGCACCGTAGGAAGTCACTGCTTCTGTAAGCTTCCCTGTCTGACCTTTAGAGATCATGGTATGTACTCTGCAGGTGCCATGGTGTTGTAGGTTACAAATGTGACACCTCCCTGTGCCACACCAATAAACTGAAAATGACAGGATACCTTTCAGAAAGAGCCATCAAATAGCACTCTCTTAAACGCTAGCTCATGATGAAGTGCCTGTTGCTGGAGCTGCACAAAGACTTCTGTATGGGACAACATGCAGCTTGAAAATGTACCCATGATTGAAAACTAGCAAATAGAGAAAGAATTCTTATTTCTAAGCACTGATTAAAAAATAACCCAGAGGCCATTCTTTTATGTATTTGCTAAGAAACATTTTCAAGGAACATGCTTCCTTTTCTTCTAAATAATCTCAAGGATGAAATCATTGCCATGGATTTCACTCCTGAGGGGGCATCATTTCTCATCAGAAATAGGCAGAAGCAATGACTCTTGGTGCTTTCCAACAGCCTGTCACCCATCATCAGACTCATGATTTCAAGAAACAAGAAGACAAAAGCAATTTAGACAGATACAGTCAGCTACTTTTGGCTTCAGGCTGAGAAATACAAAGGAGTGCATAGTGTCATATTTTCATAATATTGTTTACTATGGAACAAAGGTAAAGGAACATGTAATTGACAGGATCAATGAAAAGTCATTAAGTGTAGAAAAAAATTTGAAAATGCATTGAAAAATTCCAGTCTGATTACTAGCACTGTGATCTTGGGAAAGTTGCTTAACTTCTCAGGAACTCAGTTTCTTGAAATGTAAAATGGGGGTGATAACAACTCACATGCACTAAGGGTATTATATGCAACCACCATTCTATAGATCGTAAACTTATGAACTCATCTGGAGCTGTGGCACCCAACAGAGGGTGCTTGCTGCAATCCTACCAATTTTACAGATGCTAAGACTGAAGCCAGAGAAAAACAGTGACTTATCTGTGGTTGTATAGCTTAAAATTGGATAGCCAGAATTTGAACCCAAAAAATCTGGCACCTCAAGCCACCCTGTTAACTTGCACCTGTCATGTGTTGTTAAGAAGTAGTAGACACACTACAGTGCCTACTAAATGTAAATAATCATTCAAAAAACTGCATTTGAGGTTAGACCACCAAGGGGTGGAGTCATGAAAAAAATCATTGGACCTGGAATCAGAAATCTTGTCTTTTATATCCATATTGTCACAAACAGCCTGAAGTCCTTGTTTAATTCCTCTTCTACAAAATGAATAGATCAGACCATCCTCTCATGAACTATAGCTGTTCATCACGGCTAGAAAGGTAAATTCTTCTAGATGATTATGTAATTTGTGCTTTTGCCTTCATTTCTTTCAATTAACTTTAAAGATACTAATGTCATAGGAACCAGGAATGGCATTGAAAATCTAAGAATGGACTCTACCAGCAGAGAATGCATTATATATGTCAGGGTGTTTTTTTCATTTTTATTTGTTTCTAAAAGAGAAAGCATAACCAAATTCAAGATATACTTACACAGAGTTTAAAGCAATATTACCATCATTGACATGTTCTACAATTGATCTGTTTTTGTGGTTCATACTTTTTGAAAACAAAATAAACTCCAAGTTGATAGCATAGCCTTGAAAGCCTGAGAGAGGAGTAAGCATGAGGAGGAGAGACAGTCATTCTGTTCTCTGAGCCCCTGCAGAATTCTCGTCACCTTTCTCCAATGGAACATAGACTATCTAAATACCTTTTCTTTGGGTTCATCCAACTCCAACTGAAGACAGCAGGAAGGGGGGGGGGGAGAGTGTCCCTTGAACCCTCCCTGTCTTGATACAGGTTAGTTGTGCTCAAGGACACAGCTCCTGTCCACTTATCTCCTCTCTCTCCAGTTTCCAGTGAACTCACCTTCCCTCCCTGCTTTAGGTCTAAAGATGGTAGCATCTGCCTACACTTTTTGGGCTTTGTCAGTTACCGTTTTAACTTATAAATAATTCCTTTAATAAATTGTCCTGAGGGAACCTACATGTTTCCCCATAAAAACACTGACTAAAGCAATTAGAGCTTCTATTTTCTTGCTATCAAAGATAACCTGAGGTTCCTTAATTTAACACATATGTATTCTTTTTATTTTTAAAAAACTGTGCTATGAAATGAAGGACTGCAGAATTGAGAGTCGGGGAATGTCTTTGACTAAATTTACCTCCTCCTTCTGTTCCCTTAGCAAGCTCTCAATAACAAACCCTTCTAAATCAGAACACAGAGAAATTAGATTTGCTTCAAAAGCTATTCAACATTTCCAGTTTTTTCCCCCACAAAGAAGCAAGGGCTATATTCAGTTATCATCTGCTAGGAATCCAGATTCATTGATTTGTTTGCAAATCACAGTCAAATTCTGCAGCAAATTTTGCATAGAGTTCATTGCTTCCTCTGGTTGTTGAAAGTCCCTCATCCCTACCTCATTTATGCTGAATGACAAAAGTGTCAAATTAAAGGGCAAAACTGGGTCTTCTTGATGGTGCTGGGAACTAAAGTCTCAGTACCATGAAGCTATGGCAGCCCCTGCAGCATGCATTTGACCCCCAGCTCACTCACATGGTGCAGCAGACTTTCCTATCTCACCCGCTGTCTCCTCAGCAGTGTATTTCAGTAGATCCACCTGTTCTGCTCCCCACTGTCTCTTGTGCATTATCTCCCCCCTCCACCCCACACCTTTGCCTACATCCCAGCTCTTGTATGCATAAATAAATAAAAAATCTAAAAAAAAAAGTATAAAATAATAAAATTGCAAAACTGCCATAATAGCCCTCATCTTTACCTCCAACTTTGGAATTATATGCAATTCCAACCCCGCACTTGTGATTATTTGCTTGCATGGCAATTTCTCCTGCACATCTGGTCCCATGTCTGAGGATTAAAAAATAGGAATTACAAAACATAAACGAGAACAAATATTTGTTTCACATAGGAATTCATAGTGCATAGATAGATATATTAACAACTGGTCAGTCTTGTTACTGCTTTTCTTCCTGTCAGTCTTAGATGCAGAATAAGATGAGATGACAAGCAAGCCCTGGGGCTAAAGGGGGTAAATACAAATTCTCTTTTTGCCACCAACTAGTGGTATGACCTTGGGTAGGCTATTTGCCCTCAAAGGGTTGTGACATCACACGAGATAGTGCCAGTAGAACATTTTCAAACAGTGGCTGGTATATAGTAAGAACCCAGGCAATATTAACTATTGACACTAATATGAGCAACTTTGTCACTTTCAGAAACCATTTCAAAGAAATGGGCTCTGACTCCATCCTTGTTGGTGATCAGGTAGCTTCTTGCATCACCCCCTTCTAGTGACTTCTTTGGGTAGATCATCCTGGACCAGTCCTAGTAGGATATGATGTAATATATTTTCATCTCAAGCCCTATTCTCCTCCTCTAACCATATACAAGAACTTGAAACAGTTGAGGGTTTTCTGGTACTGGGAAGAGCTTGAGATTTTTAACCTCACACTACAAGTTAACTGGAAAATCAGTATGCTCCTGCAACTCTGACTGGGGCCAGAAGCCTTAAAAAGACTGGTTCTGTAATCAGGCAAAGGTGATAACTGATGATTTCAGAGTATTTGAGGAGAAATTTAACTGCTAAAACAGAGCAAAGTCCACCATTAAAGCATAAATTCTGAAATTCTGGCGATAACAGTTATCTTTTTCCACTACTTCCCTGATCTCAGGAGGGTTTATAAGTCAAGAACACGTTCATGTGAATTTTCTTCATGACTTTTTTCCATTATGGAAACACTGGGGAGCAGTGTGAAGGCTGTGTGTACCTTGGAGGAACCAATGACCAAATATAGTGACATAGAAGAAAAGAAAAGGAAAAAAGGTTAGTTTTAAGCAATTTTGTTAGCCAGCTGCCACTGCCACAGACATAGAGGATAGCCTGGCATGGAATATAGAAATTTGAAATTGACTGTGACACCCCAAATAATTCTGTTTTACTTATACATTTTCCCCAAAGTACTAAAGACAATTCCCTGGTCCCTTTTCACTAAATATATTCCTGCTTCTTGATGTTAATACTGGATAGGAAGTCAGAACAATAAAATTATCTTTCATTTGGAGTCTTCTACAGTGCAGTTGATATCTTTTTCCTTTTTGTCTTTAGCAAAAAGGAAGTGGCCCTCCCTAACTCCTTGTGAGTTTTTCCTGAGGCTCCTTCACCTAAAGAGTTTTCAAGGATTATGCAGATTCTGGAGAATAGAACTTGTTTTCCCCTCTGGAATCTTGAGCTTTAAGTTCACAGTGTGAGCCCTGTGGATCTCCTGCCAGGAAAGATTCTCCTAGAATGAAGCTCAGTGGAGGTGAACAGCTCTAGGACTTGGGGCCAGAATAGTCAGTGTCCTGAAGGTATATTATCTGGGCTCCAGGAACTTCTAATGCTCATTCATCTCTTGGGTGAAATTATTTTTTAAACCCCTCATTAATGAATCTTCAAGTTACGATTCTCTCATTTGCAACAGCAGCTGCCTGGCAATACCTGATTCTCTTAGTTGTGTGCATGCTGGAAATAGACAAAACTTCTTATGCTCCTTTGGTGAATTAACTCTCTTTGCTTCTATAGGAGAAAGTCAGTTCTATTGCCTAGCAAATGTGCTCCTGGAAGTCAGCACCACTTGTATTTCCATTTATTCAGGTGACAAGACCCAGGATAATAAAGAATTCAGTGCAAAGTCTCCAGCCTGTGCCAATCAACCTTGTTGGCAAACTTCATCAGCAGCTGTATCTCTGTCCTACAAGTGATGTGATGTGACATAACCTATTCTTTCTCTCTCCTTTCACACTCAGGACTATGTTCTAGAAAGGTGGTAGGATCATGATATAAAGTTGGGTTGATATTTTTTCTCTTCTTATTATCACCTCCTCCACACCTTAAGAATAAGGGATCACTTTATCAAGTGGCTCTATGTCATTCTTTGCAGGTCTGGCACTTCTTTCCCCTATTTTCCTTAAATCAAGCTCTAATATAAAAGAATCTTCTTTTATCATAGAACAATGGTAGTAGCTGGCTTTTAAACAAATGGATTTTAACTAATTATTCCACAGGATAGCTTAAAGAGTACTATTCTACTGGTTAAAATATCCTTGTCACACATCTATTTAAGTAGGAAAATAATCTGTAATTGTTATAAATGCAGATTCATGCCAGCTTAATGGTAAGAGTTACCTGCATATGAAGATTTTTTTATTTGGTGAAAACTTCTTTTGATTTGCAGAGTATTCAAATGAAGCTTCTGTTACTATCATTTGCATCATAATAAGAACAGCAGCAACACAGATAAATTGCAAAGATTATAGGCCAAGACAAAATGGGGCTTTCATTTTCCAAACCTAAAGGATTTATGTCTGATAACAAGCTAGAAGGGCAATATTTTGATAAATGATAGTGGTGTTACTTTCTCACTGATAGTCAAGAGGACCCTGAGAGGTAGTAGCTTATTGTGTAATTTTCAAATAGTAGATTCTAAATTGGATCAGCAAATTGACTTGTCTCTGCTTTGCTCCTATCAGATGCGTATAGAGAGTGAAGTTTCTATGGGAATAGGCTAAAAAGTAGTTGATTTTCCAGAGATTCAGGGGCCAGGCCTTGAACTGGGGAGTTGGTAAGTGTGTTGTGGCTATGAGAAGGAGCTGTGGAGATTTGTTTTCTTGTTCATAGATTTTTCTTTTCAAGACTAACATCAAGCATGTTGCTAACAGTAAATGATTCTTAGTGGAACAGAGGCTCAATTTTTTACTCTTTATGCTCCAAACATTCTTTCTAGAGTTATAAATATTCAGTAACACTTGAAAAGAGACTTTCACAATAGTAAAAGAAAGTTTAATTGAAATATTCTATAAGCAAAATGAAAGTCAAAATAGAAGCTCTAGTTTATGTTTTTCAAGCAGCAAAATATTGTGGTATGGACAGTGTACATGAAGATTTTCTGAGAAATGAAGTGTAGATCATATTTACAGTATTTTTTTTTTCAAATTAGATGAAAGCATTTTGAAGACCTGTTCCGACCAAATCCACATTTACTCACTTGTTCTCATTTGTGGGATCATATCTGGGAAATGGATCATGGTCATTATCATTAAAATCGTAGCTAGCCTCTGGATCCTAAAAAGACATCAAAAATAATACTGTAGCATCATTTGAAAAGTATCACCTCCTCCTATCCTGGCTGACAGTTAAAAAGTCTCTATTTCAGAGTTTCAGGTCCAGTCACTAGTCATTATCCTCACAGACTAGACAGATATGATGTACACAGCAAAGCAAGCCAGCATCCAGTTCTTACTGAATGCTACCAAACCTATAGCTCAAAGAATCTGCAAGGCCAAAGTTCATTTAGTTCAAAAACCTCATTTTTAAAATAGAAATTTGAGGCTTTGGGAAGCTGAAAGACTCAACTAAGCTATAAAGCTACTTAATGACGCTTTGGCAGTCATCTTTATAATGTGTACAGGTTTAAAGAGGAGAATGTTGGGTGCTGTAGATCTAAAGTGATCTCCTCCAGCCTCCACAGGTGCACCAATTATTGAGTTAATTTAAAGGTCCACCCCTGTTTTTCCAACCAGACGGCTCCACTTAAACTTATTCCATATAGGAACCCCATCAACCTTTACTTGTTACTTTTCTATTTCTTCCAATAATTCATACTCTTGCTAACCTTTTTCTTTCCCTTCCCTTTGCTCTTTAACTACGGAATGTTGGATGGGTGGAAGGATAAGAGAAAAGCAAAAAATAATCTTAAAGAGAAATTGCTAATCTATGATGGAGAACTTCATGAACAATTAAGGAATTCATTTTCATTTAGAATTTTCCCATTTCTAGTAAACTTTTCATTTCTCAGCTTGCCATCTTTGTACTGTGTGGTGAGCACTCTTGATTTTAATGGAAGAAATCATATTCATGTAACTTTACAACATCAGAGAAAGTAACCCATAGGGATAGGAAAAAGAAGACCGTGGATATGACCTCAGGTGTCAGACTTGATTTAATTGTCTTATTACCCCAAAGACAGAGTGACACAGAGACTGAATAACTATTAATAATTTGGTTGGTGTAGATATCTACCCTCAGCCCCAAGGCACATGCTTTTTGTATATTCCTTGGCGCCACTGAATTCTTTCAATTCTCACTGGTACAAAACATGTTTCTATGGTTGATGAGAAGATGAAGTAAAACCTTGTTCCATCATTTGGAGAGCCAAGTTAACAGACAGTCTTCAACGGATGGAAAAAGAGCTCTAATTGTGTGTCTATACAGACGATTCCTAAGTGGCAGTGATGAGAGGGCCCAGACTCACATAGTTGGCATAAATGTCTGTGTGGTTCCACTCCAAGCCATCATCCAATACAGTGATAACAATTCCTTTGCCTGTGATGCCTTTTTGCCAAACAGGTATCACATGGAGATCCAGCTTGGGCAAGGCAGCAGTCATCCTGGTATCTTGCTGGTGAAGAAAAGCAAAGAAGCATTGAATAAACACACACACACACATACACACACACACGATTTTCTTACAGCAAATTGATAACTGAAGTTACATTCTGGAGAGCCACCTTCCCTTTGTTGGGGTCACTCTTGAGAAGAAGGCAACTAGGTAAAATGAAAATAAAGTTGAGAGTAGGGCCAAGTGAGTCATCAGAGTGCTGTTCTTCTCCCAATTGTTCCAATGGAAAATCACTCAGAAGGATGAATCACCCTGTGCCCCTTCTCTTTCCACTATGAGGCTTTGAAAAAGTTTGTCCCTAAGTTTCTTTCATTTATAATTACATGGTCAAGCTTTTCATCTACCGAAGCTTTATTTGATGTTCTATGTTTCCATCTTACTGAATATCCTGAGCTTACGTTGTCATGCTGAACCTATTTATGTTTCCTGTTTCACAGTCATTCATAAATGCTTTATGACTTTTTTGAAAGAAAAAAAATCATAACTTGCAGTGCTTGGGGAAACGTTGCCTTACCAATACTCATAATTTTCCAATATGACTGCTTTAAGAAATAAGTATCAGGGAGAGAAACTTGGAGTTTTCATTTTCATATAACTAAGCTGATTGTTAGGAGACTGTATGGGGAAAAGTTTGTCCCTAAGTTTCTTAAGTGTGCCACTTAAACTAAGTGTCAAGAAGAACTGAGTGATTTACCTGTGCTCCTCTGCACAGGTAGGAACATATCAACAAGCATTTTAGAGCGATGCATTAGAAGAATGTCAGGCATCGGTGAAGAGGTCAATAAGAAATTTATAAATGAGATCAATAAAAAATATCAATATATGGTTTTCCCCCTGGCTGATGGCTGACATTCTTCAGAAAGAGGTACGGGAAAACAATAACTTGACAGGCCAATGTGAGACAGTATCACAGATTTTTTGGCCAAAGTCAGAGAAGGAGGTCTTTGTGCTGGTCACAAGAATGATTATAGAGTGTGGTTATTAGGAATATGGCTTGTAGAGCCATACTAGTAACCATGTGATTTTGGAAAGTTACTCAAATTGCCAATATCTGTTTCTTTATCTGTTGAATGGGCACAATTATTTTATCGAAACATAATGCAATAATTAAATGAATGAATTCATATCAGACAAAATAGTATTTGGCACACAGTCACACATAAATGTTTATTAATAAGCCTCTTCTGTTGAAGTGAGCCAGGACTGTGCCACTTAAACTAAGTGTCAAGAAGAACTGATGTCTTTTATCATTCATTATGTAACAAGGATGCCTAAGCTTAGCTTAAATCATCACAGAAAATTCTTTTTTGTAATATTCTCAACAAAAAACACTTCTGTTAACCCATATTACTTTTATAGAGGATTGATATTAAAACAGAATAGAGAACACTGCAGGCAACTGGGAAAAAAATCAGAATTTTGCCACTCCAATAAGAATTTTGTAACTGTCTTAAAGATAGAAAGGCTTACAAGTCTGCAAATAGACTTTGCTTATTTCCTTTCTTAGCCTACTTCAGAAATTTTTACCTGTAGCATGCATGTGAGCAATGTCACTTAGGGCTGTTCTTACTGAATCATGTTTACTGTACTCTGGGAGTGCCTTAAGGGTGTTCAAGAATAACTTTGACTAAGTGTGATTTTTTTTTTCATAAGTATTGTTTTGGATCCATTAACTTGTAAGACATGATTCATCTGTACTTACTCCAGATGAGCTTAAGGAGACAAAGAGGCAACAACACCTCTTCTATTAGCAGCTCAAAATCTGTGTTTCAGACACTCATATTAAACAGAAGATTCAGATCATGAAAGGTCCCATTCTCCCTAGTCTCCAGATAACATAGTCCTCTGATGAATTCTTCATTACTAAAAAAAAATGCACTGTATAAATGTAACTAGAGAAACAACCCACATCCCACACAGTCCTTCTGCAGGTACTTACCAAGTACCATTGCTGATTCCACATTGGATCATTGAAGAGATTTAGTGCTGAGTCTCTTAGAACTGAACGTTTACTTCTCTCTTTTTCATACTGTTGTTCAGCCCATATCACCTACACGAATTTCATACCAAGAAAATTGACAGTCAAATAGCCATCCATATGTGATGGTTTTCCTTCTAACTAGCTCCAATACCCTCTCCAGCAGAGTGTAGGCATAGCTACAATGATTTTGTTTCACTACAGATCAAACTGACAGCTAATTGAGAAGAAAGGCTGGGCCCTGGGGGCCATCAACATTTCCTCTACTACATACAGTGTATCTCTAGGGGAAGGAGAAGCAGTCAGTGATTACAGTGGAAGGAATTCAGCTTGCTTTCATGAGCAAATAGACCATCACATCCATCTTTGTATTCATATTTCAAGACTCCAGACCTGAGAATTTGTCCACTTTCATAGACTAAATCAATAACCTAGGATTCCACATATTGCTACTCTGGTGCTCATTTAACTTAACTTCTTTTTCTTTGTATGCAAAAGGCAGAAACTTCAAATGTTACACAATATGAGAAAAGTACTGTCTTTGAGGATTCAAAATTCTGGCTTCCCGTGCTGCAGCCTCCTGCTTACGAGTGTTTAATATGAGAAACAGATCCAAAGTGATGAATGAGCACTACTGACCATGTACACTTGCCATTAATTTAGTCTCATGTATTATGCAAAGAGATCTGACAATACAAAAATTACCTTCTCCACATTTATGGCTTAATCCTATTATATTGAAGGCTCTGAGAGGTAAGGGGCTGCCTTGTGGTTATATTCATTATGAGATAATACCATGCTCTTATTTCCTGGGCAACATGATTATTTCTTACCCAAAAATTATCCTCTCTGTTGCATGCAGGATGACAGTCCAGTGTGTGGTGGGATATTGTTAGTGTGAGAGTATTCGTGAGTCAGATCCAAAAATAATTTGCAACTAAAGGATAAAACCATCTTGGATTTCCAATTAGAAATATACCGCAAACCTATTATAAACATTGGGAGGGATTTGAGAGCTAGAAATTAGTCACTATAATTTACTTTTAAAGTGCCTATGTTTCCAAGCTTAATTGTTTTAGCTTAAAATACCTCATTGCTTGGAATATACTGCCTGTCATCTGAGCTGGTCTTTGGAAGCTCACTGCTAGGGACCAAGTACTAAGCCTTGAGAGAGAGAGAATCACTTATACTTAGAGATTTCATTAACAGACTTGTAAAGACAGCATATTGCTACACTTCAGAGGGCTAATTTGAAAGAATATTATTCCCATCACAAATAAAAGGAGCAATAAAATTAAAATCAAAAGTAATTTTTAAAAAATGGAATGTAAGATGAGGCACTCTGCCATCCAATCAGATAAACATCCAATTATTGGCAACAGTGTTATGATTATATCATTAATTTCAAATCCAGTATTAATCTCTGGAAGAATACACAAAATAGAATAGAGCAAATTGGTGGTGTCTTTCTATTATATACCTGATAGGGATCGTGTGCTTAATTTTAATGGTAGATAACCTATTTAATCTGGAAAGATCATTGAAATTACCTAATATAAACTTCTACTGCAAGCTTCTATGATTTCTAGGATTTTTCCTAAAAGAAAATTATTCTGGGAACTACTCCCCTCCCTCCAACCAAGATTTCTAATTCTGTGCTCTGTACAAGCTGCATCTTCACCTTACCTCACCCCCCAAAATCCCAAAGAACACCTGTTCCCCCTTTGTTTCCCTGCCCCCATTCCACTCATATTCCACAATCTAGTCAGAGGCCAAAGGAAGGGACGGAGTAGTTAAGATGGATCCCTACCAAAGTATTTTAGGGAGCAGAGCGCTCTGGATGGGGGCAGGTGAGGGATACCCAAAGGGGTATACCTTTTTCATAGAGGGACACAAACTCCCTTGTTAGGAAGTGATGCTAGAGTGTAAATTCTTAACTCTTTTTCTTTATGTCTTAATATTTCTCCCTGAATAAACTATTAAGGAGACGTGTAAAGACTAGAACTGAGCCATCTGCTCATTTTAGTGAGATACTTGGAGTAACAATAGTAATAGGTATTTTCTACTCTGTCTAGCTTTCTCCTGTGAACATGACAGGGAGGTTATCTTGACTCTTGTGTGTTAATCTCAGGCATGCTTTTAGGCAGCTACACTTGTTTTTTGTTTTGTCTAAGGACTGAGTTTAGTCAGAGTGCTGTAAATTGTCATCCTTTTCAGAGTGTAGATACAATGAATGAGTCTTTTGTCTTGGGATGGTTAAGGCAAGACCTCACAGGACAAGAAATTTTCAAAATAATACCCAGGGCCTTTGACTGGGCTTCCCACATCTGGCTTGAATAAAAGCCAGTAGAGGATATAAATGAACTGGAGGTTGCCATTAACCATCCAGTCAGAGCACTTTTCAGTTTGTTTGGCTGTGGTTGCTTCTTTAGCAATTGAACACTAGTAATCAATCATTCCTGCCCTCATAACTTGTCTTCTTTTTCATTTTCTATAATTTTATCAGGTGCAGAACAAATAAAAATAGCAAATTGTTCTGCAGGTTTCATGAATTACATGTACTTTCAACTGTTCTATCACTTTCTGTCTCTTAAGCTTTTTTTTTTTTTTAATTTTCTGAGAAGCTAACTAACTCTATGTATCATCAAACTGCCATACTCCCTAGGGTATCTGAACAGCACAAACTATAATATAAGTCCAGGCAAGATAAATTTCCATGAAAAATTACACATTCTTGAGAAAAGACAACATTTATGTAAATTGCAATGCTTCCAATATAGTCTAAATTTATACTGATGTTTGTCAACCTTGAAACAGAATTCACAAACCAGTGGCTATATTGTGCTGTCAAATTGTCCCCATACTATTACCTATGTTCATTGTAGACATTTCCTAATCATTGAATATGTAAGGAAGCATTTACCTTATGAAGACATAAAATTAAAGGCCTGCCATTCTCCATAGTGGAATGCTTTACAGTTACTCTGTAATTAAATGAGGATTCATATATTGTATTTCTTTGGGCTCCTCACACTGGGTATTAAAGTGCTTGGTACATAACAGATATATCATAGAAGGCTGTTGATAGATTGTATTATCAAACATTTTTGATAGCGTTATCACTTGATTTTTCAATATTCACTTTCATGCTCTTAGTTTGGACTATGAGCTGACATTTTATGTGCATAATATATATCAGCACATTGACATTATATATATATA
>NW_004567108.1:22233355-22345887 GCF_000260355.1 Condylura cristata | reverse complement strand
TATATATATATATATAGGCTATTTGGAAACCCAACTGACTTAGAGTGTACTTGAAGGTAACTTTTTCTTCATGAGAAAGACACTGACAGAAGCCTCTCTTTCTGGGTCCAGGTGGTAAATGAGACAAGCTTCATGCTGTTTGACTACATGGGCCCAAAGTATAAGGTAACTGGTCATGTTTCTGCTTCACACACTTCAAAGGAATTGCTTTTGTTTTTTCATGTGACAATATTTGTGTGGTAGATAATTCTCCAAAAGATTGTCTCATTAGTAGAAAAGCAAACAAACCCTCTGGGTCTATGTGAGTATATATTTGGGTACTCTGTGAGTACATATTTGGGTACAATGGTCAGTACATATTCAGTGAAAACAATTCGTTGTTATACAATAAAGCTATCCAGTTCATGAAAATGGTTGTTATAAGCTACTGGTAGTAACCATTTTATATTTTCATAATTCAAGGTTGGGGGGGGACAATCATGCCACTTTTAGGTCAAGTGTTCCATGTTACAGTGTGTCAACTTTGTGGGTAACTATCAACAGAACTATTAGAACTATGTTCATCATTCTTTTAAGCCAATGTCCCTTTATTAAAAATATTCTTAAATTGAAGCTATCAAATTCTCTAGATGTTTGAATCTCTAAAGAGATAAATCACTGATAATGGAGAATTTCAGAAAAATTCTGTCTTCATTGATGGTTCTTATAACTTAGATGATTTTTAAATACAGATACTGTTCTATGTCTGAGCAGGACTAAATCTTCTATATGCTGCAGATTGAGTTGGGCAGAGATATCACCCATACTTAGCTCAGTCTTTGCTGTCTACTGGCTTTGCTACTGGTCACCCCCTTAATCCAAACTTTATCCAGAATTCTTAAGGGTTGCTAATATGACATTGCTAAAGTTGTGTAAAAGAAGAAGAAATAAGCAGAACTAGGAAAGCACTATCAAGTCTTTTACAAAGAATTATATATTTTAAATGTTATTAGTAATGTCATTTCTAATGAAATGTTTAGACAGAACATAATATACACAAATTATATGTAAATATAGATGATTTTTTTTCCTACATTGTTTTAAAGTTTCTTGTGACTATACCATCCTTTCCTTGGGGATCCTCCAAAGAAAACTGACTTATTTATTTATTTATTTATTTATTTATTTATTTAGTTTAGGGATTTATATTTGTTGATTTTGAAAAACAGTTTTCAAAATGAAAACACCACCAGCTTTGGATGTGTCTGGGGATAACAAATGAAAAAAAGAAGAGGGACTTATTTTTTGCCCTCCCCAATCTGTTTCTATGGTTATTGGTGCTATTTAACTACCCAAGTGATATAGGATTAAATACCCAAATTTGCCTCCCACACTCATGGAACACACAAGATTTCTAGTACAATTCCAAACACTTCTTATTCTTTTTTTAGATCCCAACAATTCCTTGAAGTTTCCATACTTATTAGAAAGCTGCTTTCTTGCTGTTTCCCTGGCTCCCCACAGTTGTTTTCTATACCTGGAATATGTTTTCCAGTCTCATCATGTTTTCCTGTCAACTCTTCTTCCTAAAACACTGTGCAAAGATTTTTCTCCTTTGGGAAGGCTTCTTTTTTCACCTTCCCCAGTTCCTTTTCATCTTCATTTATTCAATTGACAAATAATGAGACTTCAAGTACAACTTCTGTTACTGCACAATTACATGCAATTGCAGTCACTTGTTTCTAAACTGTCTACTCTGGCTTCTCCATTCCTTGAAAGTTTGTTTAATTCTTGTTATTCCTCAGCCCATAACAATGTGCAGACAAGGGAGAGGAGGAGGGGGCAAGGGACAAAAGCAAAAATTTTGGTGGGCTACTGGATTATAGAGAAGTCGATCTTTTTTGCAAGGCATTTCAAAAACAGTTTTAGTTATAGAGATGGAGAATGAAGCCTCTCCTCTAGCAAGGGAAATTTTATTCCTCAACGAATTAGATCTATGGAATCGCTAACGCCCACGCCTATTACTCATCCGTGACTTCAGCGGCCTCCAGAAAATACGCGCCAAAATGTTTTACAACTCCTTCCACCCCCGCGTCGATGCACACCAACTTCCAAGGCAAGGGGCAAGAGTTTGATTCTGAGTCAAAGAAAAGGAAAGCTTAGAATAGAATTCACATCCCCTGGGGTTTTCCTGAAATTGCACGGCTAAGTAGCCCCCTTACTGCTAAATAAACGGCATCTCTCACTCACAGCTACCTAATGAACCAATCCTCATTTGGACAGGCAACAGTTTTCCATCACAAACTGAAACTCCTCAGGGTTAGACTGAGGGAAGAGAATTAAATTTATCCTTTCCTCACAGTCAATTCGGCAGCTTGACCTTTCCCGGAGACAGACCCAGCAAACTTGTGAAGCTCATATTGCAAATTGGGGGGCGGGGAATTGGAGCTCCAGGGGTAGGGGAGCAGGGTATTGGTCCCAGGCTTTTCACCCCTTCTTCCCACTCTGGACACCGCTGTCCCCTTCCCCTCCCCCCGGCCATTCTCAACTCCGCGGTCTCAGCATACAGCTTCCGAGCCATTGGCACTCCCCCAAAGTTCTGGGCTTGCCCCCTAAGTCTGTGCGCGGACATCCCCAAGCCTGCTGGCCCCTTGCATCAGGAGTTCTATCTGACGCTGCCATATTGAAAAAGAAGGAAACAGTGGGCTCCCCACGCAGACCCTCTAGGTCCCAGGGGACAGAACGCACGCTTCTCCCTGGGCACTTAGTTCATAAGAGCCTGCGTGCACCTAAATCTCAGTGAACAAGAATGGAGAGACATTTCTTTCAAACCGCACGGGAACGGATTTCAATTCCAGAGCCCATAACAGAACGAAGCCCTACCCAGCTGCAGCGGCTTCGTTCTGCCTGGCTGCGCCCATCCTAAACAATAAATAATGCCAGCTTTCTTTCTCCAAACGCACCAGGGACAATTGATAGAGGAGCTCCTAGTGTTTGCCACACTGGACTCAGGAGAGTGCAACCTGGGACTCCACTTAGGAGACTGAGCTCCAACCTTGCTAGTCCCCTACGATCTCAGAAAGTTTCGTGAAAGTGCAAACTCTTACCTGACCCAAAAGGTCATAGCCCAGCTCCTGGGCTATGGCCGAGGCTGCCTCTGGTCCCCCGGGGATCTCCGCCGCCCATTCATTCACAAACTGCCTCTTTGCTTTTACACTGTTCAGTGAACACCAAGCGCAAAAGAGAGCGAAAGCAGTATACTGCAGAGTCCAGGCTCGCTTCACCATGGCTCACACTCGCTCGCACACAAGTGGGAAGGGAAGGAAAAGAAGCAAGAATGTAAAAGCTAGAAAGACTCGCTCAGTCTCGGGACCTCTTCTCGCTTGCGGCTGTTCTGTGAGGAGATGGGAGGCGCGCTAGTCGAGGCTGGGCGGCGGCAAGCGCTCAGTGCAGCGCCTCGGTCTCCCGGCTGAGTGGAGCCCCAGCCCTTCCCAGCCGGAATGGAAATGAGTGTTTACACGTCAAATCGACGAAAGCCATCTCTTGACGTCAGATCTACCTGGACTAAGATCTGGATGGTATTCCCGGAGGGGTGGAGAAGCGGCTAAAATAAGCAGCGAGGGATTAAGAAAAGGAAGGAACCGTTTGCTGGGATCAGTTAAGTCTGCTCCCCGTTTGACCTTAAATTCTGTAGCCTGGAGAGACTCCTTCACTCTCAGAGAAGTGCCTATTTGAATATAAGTACGGAGAAAGAAAGGCTGGAAATGCAGCACATGAGCATTCTTTCCTTCCCTTCCGTCATTCGTGTGTGTACACACACACACAAACATATATGAATATATATGTTTGAGTATCTTATTTTATTATCTCGTGTATGTGTGTGTGTGTGTGTGTGTCGGGCGGCGGCGGGCGGGGGGTGGAGGGGTTGGTTCTTATAATGGTCCTATTTGTACCAGTACCCGCTATGAAGAACAGACCTCTTAAATCTTTCAGAGCTGTCGAGGCTGGGAGGGCAAGGAGAAAGAGAGACACTGCTGCTGCCCAGATTCTGATCTAACTGCTTTGAAGACAATGTTAAAGCAATACTTTTTAAAATGTATTTTTCTTAACAAAGTAACTTTTTTCTCCCCTATTTCTCAACCTTAGTAAAACAATGTCTAAAATTCTATTTTAGGTTATCACAGAGCCGACTACCAACATATTTATAGTGCTTTTAAGAAAAAGAATTAATCACATGATTTTTTAAAACAGAAATGTATCTTGCTGATTTAAAATCAACAAGGAGATCTAACAACGCAAGTGCTGTTGTGTTGACTCATGGAAAGAAAGAGTAGGCTTCATTAACTCTGAATTTTACATTTTCCTTCATTAAAGGTCTTCACTTTCTTGTTGAACTGAAACAATGCCAATACTTTCCCATAAAATGCACGTGCCTCTTTGTGGAAGAATATTTTCCCGTGGAAAGAGAATAAACAAACGTCTAAATAACACCCCTCCCCCACCCCAGCAATGAATTTAGTCTTCCCAGGCTGAGTCTACGCAGCTTCTGCGGGGTTGAACCTGGCGCGAAATGCCGCCTGTGTGTTTGTGTGTGTATTCAGCACCAAGGGAATGGACAGCGCCAATGACAGTGACTGGAGTAGGCTTTCTTTTTGAGTCCCAAGGACGGCAGCCCTTAGGCAACTGGGCAGAACCAAGCTGTTTCTCTTTTGATCTGTGCCTTCCCCCCTTAAAAAAAAAAAAAAAAAAAAAAAAAAAAAAAAACAGATCGGAAGAGCACACGTCTGAACTCCAGTCACTGCTCGACATCTCGTATGCCGTCTTCTGAAAAAAAAAAAAAAAAAAAGAATAAAAGAACACTGACCGCAGAGGGTAACTGTGGTTTAATGTTCGTCACTACATTGAGCTTGGAGGAGGCGTTGGACTTAATCCAAAAGTAAAATTGTATGGGAGTCAGTCTCTGGAAAGGTTTTCTTTTCTTTTTTTCTTTTTTTTTGTGAACTCCCAGCCGCCTGGTGGCACAACCCATTCCAAAGAAGAGCAAAGAAAGGGGCTAATATTGGGAAGAAGGTATATAAGCTTGTGGAGAAAGGAGGAAAAGGAAATATTCTTTACAGAAAGCAAACGAAGAAACTTGGTGGAAGATAAGCCTGTGTAGTGCCAATTCTTCATTACCTCGTGTTTGTCAATTGTGGACTAGAATGATAGTTTCTTTAAACTTAAAGTTTCTTGAGAAAATAAATGTCAATATTAGTAAGCCATGTGATATAGTTATGTGCATTAAAATAATGTGAGTAATTCTCAGGTGATATGTTGTGGAATGGGCTCAGGCTGATAGCTCTCTTCTATCTGCTTTGTAAATTTACATGTGAGATTGTTGATGGCTGGGTGAACTGCCTTTTGCCTGTCGTGGCTCAACCTGAGTGTTGGCTTCAAGCTCTCTGGGGTGTTTCATTCTCAACAGCAGACAGATGTCTGTGCTGCAAGGTAAAGGAAATTCATGGCAAATGTTTAATAATGAATGGTAGGTATTACTAGAGCAAGAATTTTTTCTTATTATTCATGTAAATCTGTTTGGCAGAGTGTTGGAAATAAGGCCGGTGTTTTTCATTAATGATACATTTATCTTAAATAAGGCACTGTACAAGCCTGAAATAATCAAATATTTGGTTCCTGTACTTAATGCAACAAGCAAAATTCTCACAGTAAAAAGATAATGTCATTATTCAAATGAGTATCTATATAATGTGTATAGATGTCTGTGTATCTATATTTAGAATCATTGGGTAGAATGTGATCTCCTTTGTTGATTGCACCTGCTTCTCCTCTAACATATACAAGGGTTTAACAACAAAAGATGTAACTGTAGTCTCTTTTAGAAAAGACAGCCATTTTTACTCTGCCCTCCTTACGGTTCTATTGGCATATGTGGGGAATTCTTAAAGGGATGAGATTCTTTGGGCAGAGCAAAAACTAAAGTTATGTAGGAAATACATTAATTCGGCCCTTCCTTGTGGCTCAGTGGGTTAAAGCACAGCACTGAGAAGCTAAAGCCACTTCCACATGAGTTCGAGTCCCTCCTGCCCCGGAGGTGACCACATGGCGTGGCAGACCTCTCCTGACCCGCCTGCTGCTCTCCTCAGCAGTGTACTTCGTTGATCTGCCTGTTCTGCTCCCCACTCTGTCTCTGGGGAAATCTCTCACCACCCCTGAGCCTCTGGTCTGTACCCCAGTTCTGTATGTACAAATAAATAAATCTTTTAAAAAAAGAAATGCATTAATTTAATTTGTTAATGAGAAAAAGTAATGAAGAAAAAGCCATCTGTTTTTGTTTAAGAAAAAGACTGAAGGTGGGATGGATGGAAAAGTGGAGAATGAACTTTGTTTAACTCTTAACTGAATAAAATTTCTATATTGTTTAGGGGAGAATGCAATTACAAAGTTAGATATAGTTACATACCAGTGACTTAATATAAAATTGTCTTATAGTTTTTTATTCTACAGATGTTATTTGTCAGTTTTGGAGATGCAGAAGAGATGAGTTTTTGGCAAGGCCAGAGGTACAAAAAATGTAAAATTTATCTAAGCTTTCTTTGTATCAAGATAACTGACTGAAAAGTCATTTATCACCTGTAGCTTGGTTTTAACAGCCTTTGATTCATCTGATTATATAGAAAATAGTATAATTCAGAGACCAAAGATAACTGTGTTTCTATTATGAATTATCCAGTGAGTATCATACCTTTTATGACTATTCTCAACTCCCCAGTGATACAGTAAATCAAGATTTTTAGAGAATAAAAAGAGCAAGGCTAGTGTAAGCAGAATGTAAGAATATGCTCTAATTAGAGTTATAGATAATCATATCCTTTTAGTCTTAAAAATATTTTTTTAAAAAACTTTGCTATTGTGAAGTAAAATATGTACACCCAAGTAGACAAAGCAATGTGCTCAATGCTGTATTACAAAGTGAACATGATGTAACAACTCAGGTCAAGGAAAAGCTAGCCTTCCAGAATAGTATTCCAACATTTTTAAGAGTCATAAGAGTAGGAAGAAAATAAATTTAGTATTTGCCAATTGCTGGTAGATTTACATGATTCCTCTGGGTAATAACAAAGATATATTAAGACACATTTGTGATTAACTAGTGGGCAATTATACTAGAAAATATTTGGTAGCAACATATTACATACGGAAATCTACATATAGCATTGTTTCCTAACATAGAAAGTAAAGTATTTGCATAACCCGCTGGGGCAAACTGTATGAAATTTATGGATATTTATATGGGATTTGCTAGAGAAACATTATGTTTTCTTTATGTGGCACAATTTTGAAAAGAAAACTTTTTTGCAACATGTAAAAATTGAATAGCTAACTTTAAATTGAAAAATATACTATTTCTATCAGACTATATTTCTATATTTTTTATCAATTTATTATTTGAAGACTACATATCATTTTAATTAATACATTTTAGTTATTTTTCAAATTCTTGATAACTGTGATGAATTTGAATTTACACAAGAAGTAGAGAATAAAAATAACCATATAAAAACAAAATTATTTTTGTTTTGTTTCATCAGCTCATTGTGATCAGTCTTTTGTCTTTAGTATTGTGTGCAAAAATTTTCTCCAAATCAGTGGGGTATCTCTTTGTGTTGTGTAATGCCTCTTTTGTTGTACAGAGTTCTTTAATTTTATATAATCCCAGCTTTGTATCCTTTACTTCACTATCCTTGCTTTGGGTGATATATCTCTAAAGATGTTACTGAGATGTATATCGTATAGTGTTTCACCAATATTTTCTTCTATATATTTCATGGTTTCAGGTCTTATGTCTAGTTCTTTAATCCATTTTGAGTTGGTTTTTGTATATGGTGCAAGGTAGTAATCTAGCTGCTTTTTTTTTTTTTTTTGCATTTTCCCAGCACCACTTGCTGAAAAAAATTTCTTTGTGCCACCCAAATGCCCAAAAATAGATGGCTGGATCAAGAAGAAGTGATACATATATACAATGGAATATTACTCCACAGTCAAAAAGATAAACTTGGACCTTTTGTGGAAATATATGTGGAGCTGAAAGGGATTTTGCTTGGTAAAATAAGCCAGAAAGAAAAAGAAAAATACTGGATGGTTTCACTCATAGCAGAAGTGTGAGGGATCAGAGGGAAAAAAGCAACTCAATAAAGTAAAATTAAAAAATCAACAAACAGCTATAAACCAGAGACATTCTATGGGGGTGGACAGGGGAATAGGATCAAAACTGGGGTGAGAAAAGTACACAGGATTATGATGAATTGGAGGTGGGAAGTGGGGATTATAACCGAGATGAAAAAATATACAAAATGAAGAGTGGTGTATATATATGTGTGTGTCTGTGTATACACTAAAAAAAAGAAAAATTAGCAGGCTTTCTGCAAGGGATGGGGAGAAAGAGGGAGATGAATCAAAACAGGGGAGGGAAGAGTATAAGGGACTATGGTAATAGTGAACAGGTGAATTGGTGGTGGGAATTTTAAGGGAAGGAAGTATACCTAAGAGGAGAAACAAATACTGTACAAAAATGAACAATGATGTAAAATATATATAAAAAAAATATATATATATATATATATATATTTTAAAAGTGGAAAAAAACCTTGAAAATAAAAAAAAATGATTTTAAATAACATAGCTGCTCTTCTTTTCAGTTCTTTGCCAAAGTTACTATTAGAATTTCATGAGTGGGGGAATGTAGATTTAGAAACTTCCTAAATTTTATATGTCAAGTATTGCCAGACAATACTAAAATTTTAAGTTGGAAAATACACATGACTTTTATACTTGTCATTATGTACTTACTTTGTCACAAATGCCAATAAGTATTTAATATATGTGAAGGCTAATATTAAGGCTGGAGCTGGGATACATGCTGGGATACATCTTCCAACAGCCACTGAATGTCTTTCTTGGTTCTTTCTTTTTCTGTATATGGTGAACTTTTGGTGGGCATACTGTACTAAAAAGTACTTAAAACATGAACTCATATCCACAGGTCATTTTCCCATGATGAAAAGGAACATACTGGCTGCAGTTGCTAAAGTAGGTCTCAAGATGATAGACACTTCTTGTTTCAGCTTACTGCCATGAGACCAGATCAATGAGTGATAGGTGGGTGTTGCTAATTACAATTTCCAGTTGCCACTCATGTTGGGTTTTCTTATAGGAGCCCAGGATCAAACTACTTGCTTTGTCAAATCTCTAAAGATCTACAATTTACAAGTTGGAAAACTCTGCTCTACAGAAATAGAGAAAAGAGAAAAAAGACTATACACTGGGAAGCCTATGGTGGATGAATAATTATGAAGGAATGTTATTGAACAAACTAGACACACAATTGAAATCTTGAATTTTATATAGAACTGAGTGGACTTACTAAAATTGAGAAATGAATACTAATAATTCCCATTGTTGAAAATGATTAGTCACTTCTAATGGAAGTGGACTATTAAATGTTGTCACATACCAATTATTATTAACAAAAATTAAAAAATTATTAACAATTTGTATTTCTTTAGAATAGGTAATATTAATATACATTGAAATAATTTAATATACATTGAGCACCCCCATTTAATTTCTAAGTAATATTCCTGCTTCCTCTATTTATTTAAATACTTTCTGAAAACTGATTTTTCTGCTCCTACATTATATTATTTGGTGAGAATTATACAGATTCTTAGTACTGAAAAGTGACCCTAAGAGTTATATAATTCCTTGCTGTTCAGTGTGAGACACAAACCAGTATGACAGGCTTCATATAGGATCCTCTTAGAAATGAAATCTTTTAGTTCCCACCTCTAACTACTGAATAAGAATCTGCATTTTTAATGAGTCTGTAGTGATTCATATGCAATTAGTTTGCGAATTATTGATCCTCTTAAGAATATGACATTCCTCAGGAATATTTCTATCAAGTGATTTGATAATTCCTGGTCTTCCCAAAAAGCCTATTCTTCACTTGATTTGACTCAAATGGTTACAGACATCTTCCTTAGAATGGCATACATTTTCTTTTGTTACCTTCCTCCAGTCAAACATGATAATTTTGCTTTATAGCACTACACTGATAAACTTCAGTCTCTTCTCCATGACAGCTCTTCAATTTTGAAGACAGATTATTGTCTTGCCTACTCTACTGTATATTTTTTTACTTCCCTAGGTAAAACAGCCCCAGTATTTCTAATAACTTTGTATCCTGGCTACTCTTTTCTGGATCTTTTTAAACATACTATTAAAAATATGGCACTTGGAGTTAAATGTAGTATAGTTAGCCAAACCTGTGCTGACTAAAGCAAGACATTCATTTCTTTTTCTTTTTTTTTTCTGCTGCTGTAGTCTAAAATTGATCTAGTTTTATTTTATTTTTTCTTGCTGAACTATCAGTCTACTAGAGAGTCTGTAGTCATGTGTTAAATTTCATTTCCACCTCTGACGCATACAGTTTTTTTACGTTTTTCTTATATGTATGTGTGGAGGCAATGGGCTAAATATAAGAATGATGTCTTTCCCTGCTAAATTTTAGCTTCAAAATGCTGGAATCTTGGTTTTATTACCCAGTGTCTTGTTCCTTGCTTTATGCTGTATATTACTATAGTGAGTCTTCCATTGGTGTCTTCATGTAAGCTATTAATAAAAAGATTCACAAAGGTAGGACAGAAAATAGAGCCACCAGAATCTTTCTGACAACTTAATTGATTTAATAATCATTACTCTCTAGAAACTGTTACTAATTTACCTTCCCAGTGACTGTTCAAAAGGAGAAGAAAAATACTTTACTTCTTGATATGCTGAACTCCAGATATAGTAGTTAAGACCTGACTCCCTCGCTGGCATTTATTTGACTTGCCTATGTTACGCTGGGTATCAGTGATAAATAATTTCTGTATGAGTAATGCAAACCAAATTTTTCCTAATTTTTTGAGATATATGTGAGACCATTAATCTAGTACATAAAACTTACCTTCAGTTCATTATTGGAAATGAGAATTGTTGCCATCTACAATCTCATAACACAAATACTTGTTCTGTTTTCTAGTGTTCTTTATGGTCTTTGACCCTTGGCAAGGTGTATCCCATGTAGAACAGACTTATTCTTAAACTGAATTTCACCTGTATTACCATCCACTGCCTTTTGAATACTCTCATTTCAATAGTAGTTTTATAAAATATTTCTTCTGACTTGTAACTTTTTTGTCTATCAGAACAAAAGTTTCTCAGATGAATCAAAATTGAGAACTGTGTTCTAATGAAAACTAGCTTAAGCAACAAGAGAAATTTATTGGCTCATGTAATTAAAACATGAAAAACAAATAAAAACCTGGCCAAGGATACTGGGTCCGAAGACTTTAATCACATTGCTGAGTGCCTCTGCCTCTTCTGCCTCCTTTTCCTTCTCCGACCCCCTCCTCCTTGCTCTCCCTTCATTTTTTCCTCTTTTTCCTCCTTCTCCCAATCCTCTCTCTCTCTCTCTCTGCCTCCCCCCCTTCACAACTCTGCTTCTACATCTTTATAGCTCTTATTTCTCAGATTCTTCCACAGGGCGAAGTACATGATCATGGGTAATTCTGGTATCACAGTGTTTCAGTTCATAACACAAAGAGGATAAAAGGGTCTCTTGCTATGCTGAATATGGAAGTCTGAGAGACCGATAAGCGCCAGAATTCGGCAATATGTTTATCCTCACTAGTCACTGTTGACAGGAAATGTTAATTGTCATCGATCAGATAAAGGCAAAATGGACAATTTGAGTTTAGCTATACTATGATGAGAAGTGATGGTATGCTATTTTCACTGTTTTATGTCAGGATGTACCACATTTCTAAACACAATGCGGTTATCTCTGATCACTTTGTTAAATCGAATTGATTGAATTGTGCCTCCATTGTAAAGCTACCATATGAAAAGGAATACTTCAATGCAGAAATAATTGTTGAAATTATGAACTATTATACATTATAAGTATATTAATAATGACCATACTTATATTTTTTGAGAAAATGGAAAATAGTCACATTTCTATGAACGTTTATGATTCTCATGACTTATTATTTAGTAAGTTAACAGGTTTCATTGCCATCTTACAGATTCTATTTCATGCTTTTTATATTGGGGATCAAGGTTGGGCCAATCCTTTAACTATAATTACAGACAATTTTTTGAGGTTTGCTTTCCCCTGCCCGTTTACAACAGTTTCAGTACAATTCTTCAAAGATTATACTTATTAACAATAAGCAGATTAATTCTAGAATTCACTGGCAGGAGATGAGAAACAAAGGCAAAGTTAGGTTTAGTACATTGTTGTTTACCCCTCATTGGTCCTGCTAGAGACAAACCTGAGGCTCACCAATCCTACAGCTGAGTTAGGGCAAATTTTAACCTGATTCCTATCTAGCAGATAGCAGTTCTCTTCTGCTTATCTCTGCTTTGCCTTCTGGGCCTCTTTGACCCTCCATCAACTGGAAAGAGAAAACAAATGTGTGAAGGCAGAATTGGTTCATAGCACATCACTTCAAAAATTCTAAATTGGTTTCTGACACTCAGACTCAAGAGATACCCAGCAATCTGTTTTTCTAACTGGTCTTCAAAAACTGAAAAATATGGGGCTGACTCCTTTACAAAAACATTCCCCCACCATTCTTAGACATTGAGACAAAGTATCACCTTCTACAGTTATAATACCAGCAGTTGTTTTTTAATAGAGTCCAGAAACACTTTCCCTACCAAAACATGAAGAGCAAAACATAGCAGAGGGAATCAAGTGTTTGAAGACAATTTTCTCTTGCTCCTGATTTACTCCATCAACTATGATTCTGCCTGTCTCTTCTGAGCATTTGTGTCTGCAATTCTTTCTGTGTAGCCTCCTGGAGACTTTCCTATACTGTTCATACCTGGCCAAGCTGCAGCCTTACCACTGTGTTCAGAACAAGAATAAGGCAAAGTCTAGTGTGTTTGATAACTTGAGCAATGTGTATTGGCCCAGGGAGAAGTTAACAGGTAGCCAGAGTTTCTTCCAAGTCCATGAACCCAGGAAAGAGCTGGATGGCAGTGGGTATGATGTTAGAATGTTTGAAGGGGTCAATTTCAGGATTCATGTTGTCCTGACTCTCTGGTATAGATAATCAGGAAGCTAAGGTAAGGTCTCACTACACATGGGAAAATATAGTGGGTTGACTTGTGAATAATGAGAAAAAATGAGTGTGGGATACAGTGACAGGTAATCCAAATTCTTTTCTGGACAAAGCAGAAAAGGGGTTTAACTACTTGAGAAGATTGGTTGAGGATGATAGGGAAATTGACACCATTTGTCAGACTGGGCCCAGCCCAAATTCTAAATTGGCACTATTTAAAAAAAAAAAAAAGCACAGAAATAAGAGCAGACTCTGGAGCTATACTGCCTGGATTTGAATCCTAGTTCTGCCACTTACAAGCTAGGAAAGTTTGGACTCATTTTTTTTTTTTTCTGTTCTTTGATTTAGGTTCCTCTTTTATAAAATGGCACTATCATTCTAACTCACCTCATGGAGTTATTATACTTAATATACCTGCAAGATCCAGTATGCATGATGGTTACTTTTTCGAAGAAATAGCACCCTGGATATAGCACAGTATGTCATTAATGTGTTTTTCAAATGGTGAAGGGAGAATGTACTTATGGGGGCACCCTAGATGATTTCAAAGCATAAACCTGCTTAGCTTTGGCACCAGATTCTCAATATCTCTCCCCCTACACCCTGGTTTTCAATATGTTCCCCTTCCTTTTTCCTTTTCATCACTCTTGCATATTATTAGTTGATTCTTCCCACAAGCCTGTGAAGAGAGGCAGGACAGAATTGATTAGTTTCAGTTCACTAAAATGCAGAATGGTTAAAATAATTTAGCAAAGGCTCAATGCAGCTGACTTCACGCTTTTGTATTTGGGTACCAGATGTTTCTTCTTTGAGCAGTTGGTGTTTGATTTCATAGTGAAGGATAAACAGTTACTGAGTTAAAGATAAAAGGAAGACCTAGAGGATTTTTTACTATCAACACATGCACTAACAGTCACACCTTAACCAATAAGATACTACTATGTTGACTCCTTATATTTAAATATGATGAAAATGCACAGTTGGTGGTGTGAAGGAAGAAATCAGTGGCTCAACAGGCAACTGCAGGAGTAGTGCTCAGGTATTGAGGCACACAGAGATAGTAGTTTAAGAGGGCAGTTTCTGTTTTAAAAGATAATAATTCATTATTTCATTTCTATTTCTTAACATCATGTGAAATGGTGTGGGTCCAGCCTGTGAATATAGGAACATAATATAACTGGGTTCTTTTTGATATTTTATACATTTCAAAACTACCTCACATCTACTGGATTCTTGCCCCACCATTATTTCCATTTCACAGACAAGTGAAACAAATCACAGATGGATGAAACCACTAGAGTTTGCATAATTAATCTAAAAGAGCTAAAACTAAAATTCATACCAACAGTGAAAGCTTCTGCCTTCCATTCACATGGGAATAGTTTTGGGTTCAATAGTTTAAGTTATTGAAGCATTCAGTCCTTTCTGCCCCTTGCTAATTTACTTAACTTTCTAAAGCTTTAGCTTCCTCATATGTGGAAGAGGAAATATTGCTAACTGCTATTTGTGAGAATTGAAAGTGACTAAATAATATAAATCACTTCAAACAGGACTTGGCAAACAGTATGTGCTCAGTAAACGCTAGCTATGACTTTTGGTCTGTTTTCTCTTGACACATTTTTGGCTGTGTATCAAAGAGAAGTGCCTATGATTTGAGATTAAACCCAAACATAATATCCCTGGGTTTATGTTATCGCCAAATATTATTCTTCTTTGTTTTTTTGGTAAGACTGAAAGCTTGAAATATAAATGAGTTAACTTGGACAGAGTCTCTGGCATCATATCCAGTACGTAATATGCCAACATTTTTCAAGTGGCTCGTATTGTCAGTTAGAATTCAGCTCAACTGGAGTGTTTGCTTAAAATGAAAATTCCCAAATATCCCTCCACCCATTCTGATTATGTCATAGTATGAGGTCAAAGGATCTGCAAATGTTAACAAATATCCATTAAAAACATCGTGAAAGTCCCCAGGGTTAGCTCCTACTCCTCCTCTTGTTGGTTGTCATCATAGTTATCATCATCATTGTCGCCATCATAATTGACCTCTACATTCTATTGTCTTCTCTATCATCTCATTTTGTTCTTCTTTCCTTACTTTATTTCTTTATTTTTTTTTTTTTTTTTTTTTTTTTTTTTTTTTTTTTTTTTAGCATTTCAGATAGTTTGCCTGAGGTTATTTTCCACTACTAAGCTAGCTCTATTAGTATCTCTTAGGAGAAATGCCACTGAACCTGGGGAAAAATACAGAATAATTACCCAAAGCAAAAAAATACACATATATAACTTTCCATGAGCCAATTAGGAAGACAAACATTAGGGTGAAGTGATTATATGCTCATAAATTGCTGTAAAGTTCTGCCTGGTCCTCACAGAAGGGCTAAAAGAGCACATTTGGTTAGAGTTTATAATGTTAGGCTGAATGTTAATACTTTAACATGTATTAATATATTTAGCTACAAACATGTAGAACTAGGTATAGAATCATTACCCTACAATCAAATAGAAATTGTACTGATAACGATCTTCGGCTTCAAGTCCAAGAAGATGTGTTACCACCGCCCACTTGAACCCCCAACTTATTGCTCCTATGTGCTGGGAACTAGACATATCCAATAAGAATCCACTTAACCTGAGCCCTCCCTGATGGCATAACCAGTTAAAGTGCAGCACTATGAAGCAATCCACAGCAACTGCCCTTGAATTCGGTTCCCTGTCAGCTAGCTTGGGGGGTGACCCACATGGTGAGGCAGACCTCTCCTGACCCGCCCTGCTCCCCTCAGCAATGTATTTCCCTCAATGTGCCTGTTCTGCTCCCACTCTGTCTCTGGTGAATCCGCTCAGCACCACCACCCTCCGCACCTCTGGTCTATACCCCAGTTCTTGTACGCATAAATAAATAAATCTTTAAAAAAAAAAAAAAAGGAATTCACTTAACCTTATCAAACAAGGGACACTCTATTTGGGTGCTATAATTTATAATTTCAAAGAACAAAAATATTTTATTTTTACAAGCTTTCAAAGAAATAGAAACAGCCAATTCAAACTGCAGGCTTTGAAGTACTTCTAGCTGAAATTGTAGATTTTATTATCAGTGGTTGTCAGTTCTTGTTGCACATTAGAATCATTTGAATGTATTTTAAATAAGACTGATACCAAGAGACTGCGACTGACATTATTCTATGAAGCACTCTAGGGTGATTCTACTCTGTCCAAGTGATGGCTGTCAATATTCTGGATCAAGTTTACCTAAAAGTTGCCTGTTTTCTGTAAAAGTTGTCATAGATTAAAACTAATAGTAAAAAGCAAAGGGTAGGCCCAACATGACAGAATATGGAAAATTTGTTCTTAAACTTTCCCATGAGCATGGCAAAACTATAACTAAATATGGCTAATATAAGCAGAAGCAGTCCTGAGGTCCAGACTAGTAGAAAATTTTCACAAGAAAGCAACTTTCAAAACAACCTAGAAAAAGTCAGTGCCCAGACAGATAGGAAAGACAGAAGGATGCTTTCACTAAGAAAGGAACCTCACTGCATGACAAGGAAGATACATTTGAAAAGAGATCTCCATGCTGTGGAACTTGGGAGGTCCAAGCCTAACACCCAGTACCTCAATTATTCAACCCAGCACTGGAGAGAAGTTCCTACACCAAATGTGTACATTGAGGGCCAAAGGGAAAAGCTAAGGAAAAAGTAGAGACTAAGAACCAGCCTTTCATAGGCCCATGAGTAGAATTCCTTGCCAGACCTGTGCCAATACGGTGGTTCTAACAGCTTCCAATTCACAGGGAAAGGAATATCAGATATCATCCGTATAGCAATGACCTATGTGGGTCTGCTAATCCTAGGCAGCTTATCCAGCCTCCGTTTTATGACCTACAGTTCTGTATTCCTAAAGCAAGGTCAGAACTGCCTGGTCATGGGAGCCCAACCCTACTAGGTAACTTTCAAATCAATGAAGAGCATAAAGCTGGATCACTATGGGAAGGGTGTGAGTCACTATGTATGACTGGGAACGCTTGGGAAGAAGATGTAACTCAAATAAAATCAGAAATGAGAAGAGATATTAATGACTGGTAACATAGGAATACCAAAAAACCACATGGAACTGTGGTGAGCAGCTGTATACCACTAATTGGACAACCTGGAAGAAACGGTCAGTTCCTTGAATGCTACCACCACCCAATCTAATACATGGAGATGCTCAAGGACATTCCAAACAAATTTTAGCACTATAAAAAAATGAAGTTAAAATACAAGTTCATAAATTTCTCTTGACTGAATCATAGTAACCATAGAACCTGCCACAGGGACTGAGAGTTCACTTGCCCCAACTCACTGAAGAGTAGCAGTAGACGTCTAAATGGGACTCATAAAGACAGCTGAAGATACTTACATAAAGAGAATGTTCTCTGCCTTGGTCTGCATACTTGGCTTAAGCCTTCTTATTTTTCATTGAAAATTGGTGCATTAAAACCATGATTTGTAATAATCCTCATGTGACAGATTTTTCCCCTTTGTTAGAGCTAAGCATAAGGCATTAAATTTAGAAAGATCATGAATAGAGTACTTGTACTTGGTGTCTGCCTAGATGTTCTGGCACTTGAGAATAATTTGGGAACAAACTTTTCCTGTTTTTTATGTTTAATATTTAAAAAGCTTTTAGAAATTGAGCTTTTTATGATTTTTTGTCTTATGCAGCAAAATTTATTGGCTTCTACAATTCAAAATTGCCTCTTTCAAATGTTTCCACCTAATTCATTGTCTTTAATAGAGATAAAAATTACCCATTCTCATTTATAATCCTTGAGGTGAATTGCATTGATTGAGTCCCTAGAATAAATTCCACTTTGTCACTATGTATGCTCCTTTTAATGTATATTTAAATTCAATTTGCTAGATTTGATTTTTTTTTGAAGACTTTTGCATCTATGTTCACTACAGATATTGGTTTGTAGTTTTGGGTTTTTTTGTGTGTGTGTATGTGATGTACTTATCTGCTTTTGGTATCAGAGTTATATTGGTCTCAAAAAGTATTTAGAGCATTTTGTCTTAAATTTTTGAAAATTTTGAGAAAAAAATATTTGCTTTTGAAAGCTTGGGAGATATCACTAATCAAACCATCTTGTCCTGATCTTATGCCTTAAAATATCCTTTTACGATAGTTTTTGAGTAGGATTGGGAGGAGATAAGTATAAACAGATATTTTTATTCAGTTAACCTTACCTGAAAGTATAATAGTCAAACCAATAGACATTATCTAAATGATCCTCAGTATCTGATTAGTTACATAAACTGTAGGGCAATTCAAACAATAGAAAGTATTCAGCCATACAAAATCATGCCCCAAAATACCTCTCTACTAGGAAATATACTGATTTAAGTGGAAAATTACAGGATTATAACATTAATAAAGCACTTAAATCATTTTTTACTGTCTTCATCCTCTAAATACCCTAATGGATTATTTTACTTCATCCATTCAAAAAATATCTGTTAGAAATCATTATTATTATTCATTTTATAGATGAGGAATTTGAAGTGAGAGTGAACGGTATTTTGTCCAGGGTCTTTGGTCCAGATTTGAGGAGACTGTAACTGGGTTCAAAACAATGGGACTTGGACTGATAGGCCCCAGTGAGGTCTAGTCCCAAGCCTATCAAATATCGAAAAGGTCTGAGAACAATGCTGACCAGCATGTTTCCTACCAAGCATAGCCTCTATAGAGCATTAGTTCCTCCTTTTCTTCCTCCAGGGGCAATCTGTGGGATTAACAATCTGACAAACAAAAGATTTAGAACATAACTGGGGCTACACTTTTTTTCTGCTTTCCATACTGTTTCATTATCCACAGCTTATTCAGCTTATTCCAGTATATAAGATAATATTTCTGCAAAATAAGAATTCTCTGTCATCTAGTGTTATCTAGGTTTTGGTTTCAGTGATGCTGAGTGTGATACACTTATGTGATTTGCTTTATTCTACACCTGAATCTTCCTTGTATGTGCATTTTGTGGCTCTCCATTCTACTCTATAGAATTAGTAACTAAAGTTTGTAGTGTATGATTCTATTTCTGTAAAATAAAAAGAAACATTTATCTATAACTCATATGAAATAATATTTCTTTTTTTTTTTAATCTCAAGGAGTGTATTTCTAGTTCTCCTCACTGTCGTTTTGGATCACACCAGTCTTCTGTAGAATTTTTTTATAGCCTTGAGGCATACAATGAAGACATTTACCAATGACATTGGAGGAAAGGAACTGTTTTCTCCCTATTTATTTGTCTTAAAGATTTATGTATTTATGCATACAAGAACTAGGGTGCAGGTTAGAGTGTGGTGAGAGGATTCACCAGAGACAGTGTGGGGAACAAAGCAGATTGACTGAAATGCACTGCTGAGGGGAGCAGCAGGCAAGACAGGAGAGGCCTGCTGCACAACCATATAGATGAGCTCCATACCAGGGGGTCGAACTTGTGCTGCAGTGGCTGTAGATAACTTGATCGCTCTGTCTTTAACTGCTGCACCAACGGAGGACCTTCTCTTCCTCTTTAAAGAACACCTTGGTTACTGGTTCCCAGATGGAACATACATAAAGATTTATGGTGGTAAATTCAAAACTTGCAAAGTAAGATTATAGGAGGGTTGAAAGATAAAAACTCTGTATAGATGTTCTATCTGCTTGCTTTGGAGAAAAAAACAAAACAAACATCTGTCCTCACTGCCCACAAACTTCATGGGTCCCCTTTGCATGTTCACTAGACCTCTAATAGAGGTCACTTTGAATCCTTTCTGTTTCTCCAACCTACTCTATGTCTTATAGTCCATCCTTCCTTAATTCCATCTCCTCCCCTAAAATTTCACTCTTCTATTTTGGAAGCATTTTATTTCTCACTCTGGAATCTTTAATTTACCAGTTCAGGCTTCCTCTTGTAAATTTCCTCAAACTCCTTCATTTTTTGAGGTTATCAGTCCTGCCTGTTAAGATCTGGATTCATTCATTCATTTTTATTTTCCTACATCATTGTTCAGTTTTATACAATATTTGATTTCTCCTCTCAGGTCTGGTCTCCATAGTTTTCCTGTCACACAGCACCCATGAACCATCACTATAGTCCCCTGTATTCTTCTGTCCTCCATCTTGACTCTTCTTGCACCTTCTCCCCTGCTCTCTGCCTCAGATATATGATCAGTTTATAAGTTTTGTCTTTTTCCTAAACTTTTCTTCAGTTTCCCTATATTCTAACTACAAGTTAAACCATTCCATATTTTTCTTTTACTTACTTATTTTACTTAGCATAATCTCTTCCAACTCTGTCCATGTTGCTACAAAAGGCACAAGTTTCTCTTTTTGATTGCTGAGTAATACTCCACTGTATATATGTACCACATCATCTTGATCCACTCAATTGTTTTGAGTCATTTAGATCCTTTCCATATCTTAGCTATTGTAAATAGTGCTATGATTAACATTAATGAAATTGATACTAAGGAAAGATGAGCCCAGGTACCAGAGTGCTGTGTGTGAAGCCAAAAAGGGGAGTGCTGGAATTATTTGGAATTGCAAAATAGTTATTAAGGATCCATAAGGTTATCAGGGAACTCCTAGAAATATCTTTTTGCCACAACTTCTCATTGGGTCTACATAAGCAACCCATCTTCCTGTTTTTAGTATAACTTGACTTTATTGTGACATAAGACTTGCTTATAAACCTGTGTAATATTACAAACTGTTCTACCATTAACATGACTTGCAAGGGTACTAGAGTCAATTGTTTCTCTGAAATTTCTGGACTTTTGTCTGTGTTTGAAAAAAGGAAGATCTGGATAGATGTATCACTCATATAAATAGAATGATGACATCTTGGCAAAGTAGCCAGAGTTCTCCAACATCCTCTCCTATTCAGTCAGTCCAAGCATTGCATCAGAGGAGATGTGAGCTTTTATGCCAGGTACAAAAAGAAAATAATCCATCAATGCTCAGCTTTTGAGTCTCTAAAAATAAAATTTAAACTTCACTGAAGAGAGGGTTATCTATGATGTCAAGTGTATTGATATTCAAGATCCCTGTTTTTTTTTTAACTGCAAATAGGCTGAAATTTGAAGGAAGTCAGCATAAAGTTTATGCCACAAACAAAAGAATTGAAAGAGACTAGAGTCCTCGGTGCCTTATCTTGGAGATTAGATTTTAGGATCCTAAAGACAGAGAACCTTGAAGAAAAAGCAACAGTGGAATATGGGTACAGGATTTCAAATTTTGTCCTCATTAGACCCACAACTAGGAAAAAGTTGGAGTGTTTTAAATTTGTACCATTTGGGAGATCTGAAAGTGAGTCAGTATTCTGCATAATTAACAACCATAATAGCACAAGGGTTGACCAATTAGAAGTCATGTAGAAAATCAGTCCAGATGATGATTCTGGTAATGCCTCAATGTCCTTTGAGAATTCAAGGTGAAAGCATCCTTGCATATGTATGTCACAGAAGAGTAGCAAGGTAGGAATCAATTAAAAAGCCAAGACATGAGAATGCATGAATTGCCCTTTCGGGGTGCTCCTAATAGGGTAACAGCTGAAAGTTTGCAGCCTCAAGTGTCTTGGTGGTAGCTCAGAACACCAGTGGACTCTAGAATTTTGATTCTACGTTAGAAACTGAGGCAGTAATAGAGGTAGTGGCTATAGGAGCAATTTCCAAAAGGTAGGCAAGACTATTTAGAAAGCAGCTGATACTAGCAGAGTACAGAATCCCCACTGCTCCTGCACGCAGGCGCACATACACTCGCACTGGAATTTAAATTGTCATTCACAGCAGAAAATAAAGAACCTTAAACTTGCCTATATTTGAAATTCAATATTTGGACAATAAATTGTCCTCAGTTACTTGGGAAAACTAGTCAAGATTTATGCTCTTAGAATGAAATCTGGACTTATGAGAGACATTACACTTTTTTATAGAAAAATGTAGACTTTATTCATTGTGTGCCTACGCAGTAGTCTGTGTGTATGTATTTGTGTTTATTATGGTTCTATGTATGTGTGCACTTAACACACATGCAAAAGTGTAAAAGGTCCTATCCTTTGAATTCTAGTTAAATTGCCTCAAATGCTGTCCACATGTGCTAAGATCCCATATCTTGTTTATTGTCTTCAGAAAATATGTAACCACAGCAGAACTCTGCTCTGCTACAACAGTACTTTTCTACATCAGTGGTTTTTAAAATATTTTAAGTGAAGATGTCATTTTGGATCTAACTCACATATGTAAAAAAAGATAAAACCAGGGTCACTTTGGCTAAGCAGAGATGAGAGACAAGGAATCTGCTCAGGGCATCTGTCTCCAGTATTTTTATGGAATTGAATTATTCCTATAAAGAAAGGCATTTTGAAAATTATTATTCTACTCATCACCACACCGGGTGCATTATAGACAGTATAGTCATGGGTATGTGGGCTACACATTTTAAATTTCTAGAATTAATTCCAAACGGAGCAGGAAATTTAAGCATACAATTTCTGATTAAGATATTTGGGGTTTTGGCTTAGGTCTTTGCCATGCTTCATTTTCAAGAAGCGAAAGCAAGTATACAAATGTTTTTACTCTGGCAAAAGCAAATTATCCTGTCAGTTGCCCTAAAAGCAACTGTCTGTATTTCACTCATTTATTCAATAAATGTTTACAATTTTTTTCACCAAGCACCAAGCACTGTACTGTTTCTCTGCTTTCTATTGATGGTTCAATCTTTACATGAATTTTTGCCACCAGAGATGCTTCTGATGCTTGCTGTACTGTTAAATAAGAATGAGTTTTTCTATCACTGTTTAAATGCTTGAAGCTGTTGATGGATTTGGTCCCATTTAGGAAAATCAACACAGCCATTAATATCAATGATTTATTCAGGTTGTCATTACTTGTATGAGGGAGGACTCTGATTTAAGAGAGAGGGAAGGAAAGATCATCATTTATCCAAGATGGGAGTCCAGCAGAGACCTTCAATGGTATTTTTGTTTGTTGCTCAATTGGATCAGATGCAATTTGAAAAATGCAACCATTCCCTAGATTTAGATTCTATAGACAAATTATAGAGGAAATGGTAACTTCAAAATATTTGGATTTATTTTTATCAAGTTACACACTTAATTATATCAATTACTTCTACTAGACTTATTATAAAAGATTACCATCCTGTGCCACTTCAATTTGATTGATACCATTTTCAGTTCCTCCTAGATAACCCTTCTCTCCCAGTTTTCATCATTTTTACTTTCATTTCATTTCCATAGTGCCAGATAATATTACTTTTAATTTTTTAAGGTTTAAGTTTAGGGTATTCTCTTTCTTAAAACATCTAACTACTCTCACCAAATAACTGCTGTCTCTTCATACAACTTAATCACAATTTGAAAATCACATTCAATGTTTGTGTGATTAGATTGAGTCCATTCACCTCTGAGACACACTGTCTTCTGTGATTAACATTGCTTTCTTATTTATTTTCTCATATGTGTTCTTTGCTTACTTTTCTATATATTTATCACCAATTAATCACCCATTTATCCCAATTTCCTCTTGTTAATGTTCAAATATATCAGAAAACCCTTCATTTCTAGAGCCTTCTGATGGGTCCTATCCACATAGGATTATCTTTCTATCTGGTAAATTCATGCACTTTCATCATCTTCACCTCATGAATTGAAGCCAAGTTTGATCCTATATCTTTACCCTCTTGATATCATCTCTTATTTTTATAGACCCCCTTCTTTTAATTAAAATTTTAGTTAGATATACAATTCCATTTTGAAATATATTTTTCTCTAGAAGATTGTAAACATTTCCCTAATATTTTAATATTGCCAGAAGTTTTGTTGCTAAGTTTAAATCCAATTTTATGATTTCTGCCTTCCTCATTTTCTTCCAGAGGCTTTAAATTTTCCTTTGTTTTTTAACCAGTCTTTTGAAATTTCACAGTGATGTACCTCAGTGTAGGTCTGTTTTCATCCATTGTGCTGGAAATTTATCTTTCAATCTGGAAATTCATGCTTTTCAGGAAATCTGAAGGACAATCTGGAAGCTTATTTTCTTGCTACCAATATTCCTTGTTCTCTTCTGGAAATTCACTATCTAGAACATGCTCTTATTCCAGTCATTCTTATAGGCAAGCATTATTTAATATTCTTTTTTAATCTTTCAGATTCCTAGGCATTTTATTCCTAGAAGTTGCTCAGAAAATGATAGTTGAATCAGACTAAATTTACTGAGCTCTCTTTTTCTCCCAGTTTTAATGGGGTTAGTAAGTGTATCTTTTCAGTTTCTGTTTGCAGCACCCATATACCTTTGAAATACCAGACAAACCTGGAAATGACCAATAATAAATTCAGACTTCCAAAGTTTAAAATTTTAAGTTGACAAGTTCCTAACAAGGAAATTCTCTCCACCTGGGATACCCACCTTCTATCATCTTCATTTACTGAATTCTGATATTCTCTAAGATGTGTCCAATATCCTCTCCTCTGATTCTTCTTCTCTTTCCCCAAGCACCTAAAGCAGCTAGTATGTATTTCTATGCTACATGAATTCTATGTCATCTTTATTTGATGCCCACAGAGTAACCTAGTCTAACCTAGTCTTACAGATTTTGAGTACTGCCTATCTTTCACATATACCTCTAGGAATCTAACCAGTGTTTATTATTATTTTTATTCAAGTATACATTGAATGAATGAATAAAAGAAAACGTGGAAATTGATCTTTTTAAAAATCCTTTCACAGATGCTCCCAGTAGATAAGGAATATTTTTGCCAGTGGACAAACATACAGCTACGGGGGAAAATATTATTTTTGTTAAGGAAGACTGTATACAGGAAAATAGGTCCTAAAATTCATTGTTTCTGAGTATGAAAACACAGAAGGAAGAGCTGTTAAAAAGTGCCAGTTGAGGCCCTCCCTGGTGGCGCAGCGGTTTGGGGCGCAGCACAGAGAAACTTAAGCCTCTTCGAGTTCGATCAGCGCCTGCCCTGGAGGAGATCCACATGGCGAGGCAGACCTCTCCTGGCCCGCCCACTGCTCCCCTCAGCAGTGCACTTCATTGATCTGTCTGTTCTGCACCCCGCTCTGTCTCTGGTGAATCCTCTCACCCTCCGCATCTCTGGCCTGTACCCCAGGTTCTGTACAAATAAATAAATCTTAAAAAAAAAAAAGTGCCAGTTGAAAACTGGTTTTTCTGCTAATTTTCTCCTCTATGTGGATACATAATATTGAGACCTTTGGCAGTGACTTAATTAGAATTAGTAATTGTATTTAAGAAAAGTATATATACAATAGGATTTATAATGGACCAACATCATTATTTTCCAGATTACGTTGATTTTTGCCACTACCTATGTGTGATGAAATTTGATGGAATGCTTCAAGAGAAGACTGTAAGTAAAGGAAATTATGAATTTTAAGGGAATAGACTTTCTTTGTATAATCAATAGTAGAACAATTTAAAAGGTAAAATGTGATTGGCATATACAACAATAACAGCAACATAGATACAGGAGGTTTATAGGGCATCACCGTAAAGCACCATGGAAGGAGAGTCAAGTGTGGGCTTGCTATTGACCATGAGAGTGAGTCACTCCGAAGGATGATATTTCGCTGAGGTCTGCATGGGTAATTGTTTCCAAAGTACCTGGGATATGATTCATTGACCTTTCAGGTAACTAGTTTCAATCAAAAGTTTGGTGTATTGAACTAAACAAAAGAAATGCTTTGGCATCATGTAACAGTCTTAAATCTATAAATAATCCTCCAATATGCAGAAACAGCCTTGAAATGAGGATGAGCAAATTGGTGTGTCTGTTGCTTCACTCTGGAGTTCTAGCCATTCAGCAAAAGAGGAAGGATTTTAGGAAATCATCTGGATCAATCATGACAAATGTATAATACAAAATGGATGTGTTTAGTTTTAAGAAGCAAGAGTTTTGATTTGGAATGCCTGCATAATTTCCTCAACATTTCTCTCTAATATAGATCCATAGAAATGATTGTTGACTTTGCCTAATTATCCAAATATCTTTCTTTCAATTACATATTTTTCTAAAATACAATATAAGGACTTAGTGTTGTAGCATATCTAATAGTTTCAAATTATTGATACCCTACTATTTGACAACCATATAGATGTTTAAAGATTTATTTTATTCATTTATGCATACAAGTACTGGGATATAGAACAGAAGTGCAGTGTGGGGGTGGTGGTGGGAGGATTCACCAGAGACAGAGTGGGGAGCAAAACAGTTAGATCTACTGAAAAACACTGCTGAGGGGAGCAGTGGGCAAGTCAGGAGGATTTGCTGTGCCATGTGCATTAGCTCTCTGGCTGGGGATTGACCACTGTCCTGCAGGGAGACCCATATTCTAGTTCTTATCCCATTAATTCTGATAACAGCCCATGAAAAAGGTATTTCTAGACTACATTACAGAAATCAAAGACAGATATGAAATAGCCTGTCTAAGTCTGAAACTACTGAGTTCCTAAACTTAAATTTAAACTCATGACCAAAGTCAATTTTCTTTTAAAAATGCTACATTGTAAGTTTTATATCATTAGAATAGAGAAGAGGTGTTGGAATCTCTGTCAATAGTCTTGGTGCTATGATTTCATTGAGTGGAATTTCCACACCTCTGGTGCCCACCAAGTCATTGTATCCAAAAGAAGCAATTTGCAGATATCTGGCAGAGGCAGGGTGGTAGTTTTGGTTGTGAACTTCAAGGTAGCAATCAGTAGGGTCTCTATTCTGTACCCAACTCTGTGCTCATTCTAATGGTCACAAAGCATTGGAAGAGTCAGTGCTTTAAATGGTTAAACTAAACAGAAATTTTTTTTTTAGAAAATTATATCTATTGAAGTAAAGTTATCACACACACACATACACACATTATTTTGAGATTCACGCCTCTGTTCTTGGGCACTTAAATTATTGCCATTACCTGGCTATTACAAATAAATCTGCAATGCACATAGGGGTGCATGCATCCTTTGAATTTGTGTTCTTGTATTTTTCAGGTAGATACCCAGGAATTACTGGGTCACATGGCAGATCCATTTTTAGTATTTTGAGACATCGCCTACTTTTTTCCATATAGACTAGACCTGTCTACATTCCCACTAACTGGTGCAATCATTGCACCAGTAGTAACTGAAATAATTTTAGGTAGCTGGCAGATCCTTGAATTAAAGCATACTGAATCTCAGAGATGCATTCCCTTTCTATCCTTCTGATAGCCATCAATAGTAGTTCATGTTGATGCTAGTATGCTTTTGAAGCTCCTGCTAATCTTTTTCCAATAAAGTGAAAGCAGGCATTTGGCTCAGAGGTATCAGGCAAGCATTTATTTTATTGGTATCTATGACAATTAATGCTGCTTCCATTTATGAAAGAAATAGAAATTGTCTTTTAATTTAGGCTAAAAATGTGTCAATTGAAATAAAGATATCTAAAAAAATATTGCAGGCATATAGGTATAATACATGTTATATTTGTATAGAAGTTGTGCGTGAAAAAATATCGTTCATGTAAGCCTCGTTCTCAGTAATTAGGCACTGTCATAAATAAACAGAGACCAATAGGTGACTTGCATTCCAGGTAAACTATAAATAACTTCTGGAAATGAAATTGAGTTGTTTATAAAAAGATAGCGATTATAAACCTGGCCCTCATGGTTCTAGTAATGAAAACGGTTTCATTTGAAACGATCAAACCTAGAATATGTAGGTAATTCAGCTGTTACTTAACTGCAACACCTAAGAAGTCTGTTTGATTTTGATTTGGAGAGGTGTTCGCTTTAGAGAGTGGTGTCCTTGGTTGCCTCTGAGAAAAGTTTCATCAGAGGTTGCCTCTGAGAAAAGTTTCATCAGAGCTTCTCTTTCATTGGCATAGGTTAGTTTCCCCAGGAAAGTTCCCCATGAGGCAGAGATATTCAGTTATATTCAAAAAGGCAGATTTATTATAAAAAGCGAAGGGAAGTAAAGGACGCTTGCCTAGACACAAGTGAGCAAAAATAGCTGCCCCTGAAATGGACGGGTTTCAGAAGACAAGCGTGCGTGTCCACAGGCCGGTAGCCTTGGGCCTCCAGAGAGCTGCCTCCAGCTGCTTTGCAAAGAGGTTGTGAAGAGAAGCTCCTGTGTAGTCACAGGCGGGCAGAAGAGCCGCTGAGTCTTGCCGTTGCAGAGATTGTGCTGATACAGTTTTCTCTTTGGGAGGGGTTCACTTCTAATTGGGATTGTTAATTGCTGCTAAATTAATTATTTTTAGGAGTGGCATCTAAGGATTTCTTTCCCTCCCTGGTGGCACAATCGCTTAAAGTGCAGCACTGCGAAGCTAGCCACAGCCCCTTCAGCTGCTCCTTCATCTTCACCAGAATTAACCCAATGCCCTGGAGGTGACCCACATAGCGTGGCAGACCTCTCCTGACCCGCCTGCTGCTCCCCTCAACAGTGAACTTCTTCCATCTGCCTGTTCTGCTCCCCATTCTGTCTCTGGTGAATAGTCTCACCGCCCCTGCACCTCTGACCTGTGCCCCAGTTCTGTACGCAAAAATAAAATAAATCTTTAAATACAGGATTTCTTCTTTATTTGGTTTGACTAGGTCGATGTGGAAGTACCAGGGATTGTTTTACAATGGCCCTCAATTTCCACAAGCCACCTGGTCTGTACCTCACTGGCTATGCTTCTGGATACTTAACTTTTCTTTTTATTTCCTTTTTATTTTTTTACATCATTCTTCATTTTGTGCATTTTTTTCATCTCAGTTGCAAACCCCATAGACTTCCCACCACCAATTCACCTGTGTGCCATCACCATAGTCCAGTATACTCTTCCCACCCCAGTTTTGATCCCTTACTTTTCTTTTTTCCTTTTTAAAGATTTATTTATTTATTCATACAGAGCTGGGGTACAGGCCAGAGGTCCCGGGGCACTGAGAGGATTCACCAGATACAGAGTGGGGAGCAGAACAGGCAGATGGAAGAATTACACTGCTGAGGGGAGCAGCAGCGGGGGGTCAGGAGAGGTCTGCCACGCCATGTGGGTCATCTGTAGGGTGGGGATCGAACTCATACTGAAGTGGCTTTAGCTTCTCAGTGCTGTGCCACCAGGGAGGGCTGGTGATCCCTTACTTTTCTATATAGCTTGTTTGGTGACATCATGGGAAGCCGATCTACTGAAATGCACTGCTGAGGAGACAGGAGAGGTCTGCTATGCCATGGGATCAGCTCCCTGGCAGGGGATCAAACTCAGGCCATAATAGTGATAGCTCTGAGACTTAATCCCTATGCCCTAGAGCTCCTCTGTATAATGAGTAGTGGGTGCTACATACACTCAATGTGTGGACTTTGTGACATTGTTGTCTCTGCTGATAATTTTCTTTACTTGTTAGTTCCCAGTTGTTATCAGTGTAATTGAAGTTTCTAGATAAATAACTTCTCAATAAATGGAGTACTGCTGTAAATAACAAATACATATAGCTTTATTGTATTTTGTAGCTTATTCATTTTTCACAGTTTGAATTCAATCCTGTGCCAAATAGTTTCCTAAGATAGAACCTGTTTTATCTAAATATATCATTTCTGAGTTAGTAGAGACTTCATGTTCCAGTCTCCATGAATTTAGCTGATTCATTTCATTTTGCCATAGTTATTCTTTTAAATTAAAGTTTGATTCTTATTAAAATATCCATCTACCTCCACCAAGAGAAGTAACATAATAATGCACACCAGTGAGATTAGGTTTATGAAAAAGCCCAAATCCTATCTTGAGAGCATTTTTAATAACTATTATGAACATGCAGGTGGGCATTCACATGGCCCAGAAAATGAGAAAAAAACTCTTTCCACAACTCATAACATCTTCACAGGATTTCATTCTTGCCTTCTTTCTTTCTAATCTCAGTTCATGCCCTATGTCCTGACTTGGTATTGCCCAGAACCCTAGCTCTCCTTTCATTAGTGCCTCAGAAAGAGCCAAGCTCCTGTCCCCTTAAGGATGTCTGTCTTGTTCTTCTCTTCCCACACAACCTCTTCCTCCCTGTCTTTTCAAATGACTTAACTGTCACCTTTTCAAAGAGGCCTCCTTTGAACAACTTAAGTCATATATTTCCTCCATATTATTCTTGATTGTTGCAAATTCTTTTCTCCATAATGTTTACCTTGTAATTACCAATTGATTGAGTTGTTCTTTTTCCCTCTCCACTTATTCTTCAGGCCGGTGATGCCACGCTCTGCCTGCTTAGCGATCTTCATATTGCCGTCATTTGCACAGTGGGCCTTAAACAAATGTTTATGAAAAGAGAATGAGGCCACTGACCTTAGATGATAAGGGAGATTATATAGGAAGGAAAATACAATAATAATGAGAAAGAGCACATGTGGATATACAGTTGACAGTGAGATTTCCCTCTGGGTCTAAAGCATAAAAGAGCAAAGGGCCTGTCTGTCCTCAGATGAGAGAGAGAAACCTCTCCTCATCCTCCCTGATTGGAGGACAACAGCGAGTAGTGGGGAATCTGATGACATAAAAAATGGATGCCACAGTCCCACTAAGACAGTAGATAGGACTTAGCTTATCCAGAATTTGCAATGGAGGAATAAGATGGTCAGGCTTTGCCTTTTCTTTTAAGAGAAGTGAGAAGTTCATATTTTTGGTGGAGTCTTGTGATCTTAATACTGAAAAATAAATGGAAATTTTGAAAACTCTTGGGAGCCAACACCCAGTGAGCCATGTATATCAGTGGAGGCTGCCATTTTGTCATCTGCACATTCATAACAATCTGCATTCCCTTTACAGTTTGCCTACAGTCAAAACCTCCTAAAAGTTTATTGTGGCATGTAATAACTCCCCAGAAAGCACTCCTACCACTTGAAAATCTAGACAATTTAACATTCATCTTTTCCAATATAGCCAAGACCACTTTTTTGAGTTCTTCATTCCAAATTAATCTATGTTCCCAAATCTCTCTCATATACCTAACTTATTTTATTCATTAATTCTTGCAAAAGTTGAATGCTTATCTAATGCAAGGTATAAGCATACAATTATAAACATTATAGACATGTTCTTGCTCTTTCCTCTATTATTAGGGATTTAAAGATGTTGACAGTTATAATGCCAACTTTCAAAACTTACCTGTTCTTTCCTTGATTTCTTACACCAAATCAATTTTTATGTTTGATTAATTCTATCTTATCTCTTTCAAAATTCTCCATTCCTTTAGCGTAAGTTAACATTTTTTTTATTTAAACTACCAAAACATTCTAATTTATCTTCCTCCTAGTTTCTTTGGTCACCTGCCACAATTTGCCCTAAAAAGTCAGTGATCCTCTTTTTCATAATAAAATTTAATTGATTTACCTTTGTTCACTATACTGTGGAAATGTCAGGTACATCTTCATCTCTATGTGTGTATTTGTGTCACTCACTCACCCCTGAATTCCAGTGTCAACTCCCATGCTCCATCTTCCTCTAGTCCCCTTTTGTAACCACTATATTTTTCACGGAGTCTAAAAGTTATTTTTGATGTGTTTTTTAAAAACCTTGTTTGCCTCAGATATTTATATTTCACATATTTTATTAATGGGTACTAGCTTGTTTCCATATCTTACTTAGCTCTTGTGAATAGCAGCACGAGTCTGTAAAAACATGACTCAAATCATGTATTTTACGCTAATCAAACTCACTTGTGTAGTGTTGGGTTTTAAATTCTAATGCATTTCATTCTTATTATGCTCCTGATTTCTATTTTTTTAATTGATTCATAATGACATGTATGTACATGGAAGGAAATTGTTGGGATAAGTCTCATTGTTCTCTGGTTTCATGGGTAACAGTTCGTCCAGTCTGTTATCATGCATAGTGTTAGTTGCAAACCATGGCCCAGAGACCAAATCTGCCCAGTCGCCTATTTTTGTATAGACTCAGAGCTAAGAGTGGGTGTTACATTATTAAATAGTTGAAACAACAAGAGAATAATGATATTTTGTGACACATGAAAATTTTATGAAATTAAAATTTCAGTGTCCATAAATAAGATTTTATTGGAATGCAAACATGCTTGTTTATGTGTTGTCTGTGACTGTTTTTGCAGTAACGTATCAGAATCAAATAGTTGCAAAAGATACTGTATGTCCTCCAATATCTAAAACATACAATAATTTACATCTAGAGAGATAATCATACATCTTTGATGTTTCATGGCGTATTAAAATTAAAGGATTAGAGGATAGAGTAAACAAAACATAGAGTTTGCAAGTTTTAATTCATTACAAAGAAAAAAATGTAAACAAATCTTAACTTTATTAGATTTTTAGAGAAAGCATATTATATTGCAAGGAAATAGGTATGGCCACATTCTTAGAATAAAGGGAATAGTATACATTTAAGAATATGGTGTGGCCCTCCCTGGTGGCGCAGCGGGTTAAAGCACAGCACTGAGAATCTAAAGCCGCTTCCACATGAGTTCGATTCTCGCCTGCCCCGGAGGTGACCACATGGCGTGGCAGACCTCTCCTGACCCGCCCGCTGCTCCCCTCAGCAGTGTACTTCATCGATCTGCCTGTTCTGCTCCCCACTTTGTCTCTGGTGAAGCCTCTCGCCGCCCCTGAGCCTCTGGCCTGTACCCCAGTTCTGTATGCACAAATAAATAAATCTTTAAAAAAAAAAAAAAGAATATGGTGCTTTAGTGTTAAACATAACAGCTCTAGTTTTCTCTGTGGGAAATTGGTCTCATTATTTAATCTTTTCAGTATTTAATTTCCTTCACTTTAAGAGATGTCATAAGAATTTTCAGAATTTTTTTTCATATTATTTCAATAAACTAGTAAGCTTCTAGGTTATCCTCTTTCTCATGTTAACACACGTTCATCCTACACCCCATCTTATTACAAAAGCTTGTAATGTGGGAATGGATCCCATAGTCATTACTATCGTGTGGCGACCAGGCAGAGTGGGAAGGGAGTGAGGAGGCTGGCAAGGCAAGGAGGCCTCCTAGTCCCCTGTGAATCTTTACTCTTTCTCTCTGGGCTCTCTCTGGTGAGCTCTTCCCCTCTCAGCTGTCATTCACCCACTCATAGCTGTGCTCCACCGCTCTCCTGAATTCTAGGCCACAAATGATAGCCACTGAGGGAAACAGCACAAAACTCTGTTTTGCTTACCCTGCAATCATACTTTATATTACTCATCACCTTTATTTATGCACCCCACGTGCAAAATTGATTTTAATATTCTTGCAGGTAGAGTCTTTACTATTTGTATTTTTTTTTAAGTTTTAGCCCTTAGTATAATATTGAGACTATAATTAGTACTCCTGTACTATATCCATTTAAGCCTCTTGACTGAGTCTTCCATCTCTAGACTCTTAATATTGTCCCTTCTTCAGCTTTTACTGAGGTTGAAAAAAGTGTTAAGATAATCTTTTCTGCTTACCATAAGTAAATGGCAGCTTTCCAGGACTGGTTATAATGACCCAGTGTTGGCAATATCAGCATTGCAGAAAGGCTCCTTATATCTCTTTTGGGTTCATATTGACTATATGAACAAATTCATATCAACCACTTATCAGAAAATAAGGTCTCTATCAAGATGGGGATGTGGGTTAAATAATCCTATGATCATCAGGAATAATACTGAGAGGGAAAAATTAATATAGTTGTTGAAATACAGCATTTTCTAGCTTAAGAAAAATGGGCCATAATGGCACTTTTAAAAAAAAATTAAGTCATTATAGGATTCAGCTGCTTAAACTTTAATTCAGCAGAAGACCAAGGAGCCAGCAGGACTCCCATGGAGTTTTCGCTCTCTCTCTGCTGGAGCTAACCCTTCAGAGTAATTAAGAAATAATTTCAGAGTAGCCACACATGTAGGCAATCAGACCCAATATAGGGAACACCTGCTTTTACTTCAATTCTGGCCTGCTTACTAATAGGGCATATTTGTCTTGGGACATTGTGTTTGCTTGTGTAATTGTGCATAGCACATTTTCGGATTTTACCACAGATGGATCCTGAAAGCAGCTCTAAATACGCGTATCTGGGTAAGTGAGACACAAAATGCCTCCCACCTCTTCTGTACAAACAGACGCAAGCAGATTGAGGTCTTGCCCTAGCTTCTACCCACACCAGTCAGGGCAAACAGGAAGCAGTCGGAGAACAGCTTTGGTCTTTTGGTCCTAGCAACCAGGTTTCTTTTGTTTGGTTAACAAGTCGAGAGGCATCCAACCAAAAAGGATGGAAAATACACGGCTCAACAGCTAGACAAGGGCAGTGGTGACGGTAGCATTGATGTCACAGAACAAGAGGCTCAGCTCTAGTGGGCGGAGAAGCTTCAAGTGTTTGGCGTTTCAATATCGTATATATTAGATGTTCTTTGAGAAATAGTTCTATGACCAACTCAGAACTCTCATACTGAGATACTGAAAGAGTATAAGAGAGTTCTCTCAGTATAAAAGAGTTCTGAAAGAATATGAAGAGTCGTGAAAGAACATGGAGAAAATAGAGACAGAGTAGAATCGCAAGAACCATATGAGAGAAGAAATAAAACTCAAGTCCAAAGAACCGGGTCGGAATGAAAAATGGCACGCAATAACTTTGCTTATGTAATACGGGAACTGAAAGTAAGTGGATGACGGAAACAATGGAGTGGAAAATGTCACGCTGGCGTAAAAAGGCTGTGTATTTCTGGTTCAGGTATTTTAAGTCCTAAATTATCACTTCCTTGTTGTTTTTTTAAAAAGATTTATTTATTCATGCATACAGAACTGGGGTACAGGCAAGAGGTGCAGGGGTGGTGAGAGGATTCACCAGAGACAGAGTAGAGAGCAGGACAGGCTGAAAGACGAAGTACACTGCTGGGGGGAGCAGCGGGTTCGCTGCACCATGTGGCTCACCTCCAGGGTTGGGGTTAAACTTGCACTGGAGGGGCTGTGACCAGCTTGCAGTGCTGCGTCCTAAGCCGTTGAGCCACCAGGGAGGCCCACATTTTCTGTTTTAACTTTGCTTTGGGTTTGGGAAATTAAAATATTAACCCATGATTTCTTTATATGCTATCTATCGTTAGACATAATTTTTTTTTATATTAGCTTTATTGAGTGCTTACTCTCTGTACTTTATTTTTACACTGTGAACCTCATTCTTTGAAAATACAGTTAACTCAGTGAGGCTTTTTTGGATGTATTTCCAAAGTTGTGCCATCACCACTAGCAAGTTTTAGGACATGTCATTACCTCAGGAAAATAAACCCAGGCCTCAAAGTAGTCACCGCATTCCTCCTCTCCCCCAGGGTCTTCAGCCATTTCCTTGTCTCCTGTCTTTATGAGCTGCCTATTTCAAATGAATGCCTTCATACAACATGAGGCCTTTTGTCTCTAGCTTCTTTCTCTAAGTGTGATTTTTCCAGATTTCCCCAAATTGGAACATACCCCATTCCTTTTTTCCAATTTTATGCCTGAATAAACCATTTTATGAATATCTCACATAATATATCTATTTGTTATTTGATGGAAATTTGGATTATTTTCCTATCACACTATGGTGAATAATGCTACTATGAGATTTCTGATACACAAAATGTAAAATGGGGATGTTAGGAAAAACCACTTCATTGTGTTATAAAGACTAAATATGCTCATACACTTTAACTGGTGGTTTACATTATACAGAAAATATTCACCATTATTATTATTTTGAGTCTCATCTCCTGGCACCAGTTTCTAAACAAAAATGTGAAAGGGTTGAATGAGAGTCTCCTTATTGTCTGCCTGTTCTGATTGAAATATGTTATATGGTAAACTATGCCCATGTTATTTGTGAATATTCCATTTCTCATCAGGTGGTGTGTGTCCTGGGTCAGTGTTGTGTATGTAGGAGCTTGATAAAAATGGAAGTGGCTGATTTCATTCATGGAGACAAAATTATTTTTAAGAAAGGCTTTTTTAAATCAAACCTTGTGACTAGAAACTGACTGTTTCCTCTTGTCCTAACCTTTACACATTTCTTATGTTTCTTTAATCATCTGTGATCACTTAAATTTGACTCACCTCCCATCTCATTATTTTGCTAAAGGCCTTCCCTATTTAACTTTTCTATTTTAACACGAGGACACAGACAAAGATAGAGAAAACATGAAATGTAGAAGATGAAGGAATATCTTTAGGAGGATGAAGAAGCAAAGAAGAACATTGAGATTGAGGAGCAGAGAGTGAGAGAGGACAGGCTACCAAAATACTTGGTGAAATATATCATACATTTTTCTGAAAAAGGAGGTCTAGAGAATCTAAAGAAAAAGTACCCAGGCTAGACATAACATTACTGACACTGAAAACGAACTGCAAAAAAATGTTCTGATAAAAAGGAAAGTACTACTCCACTTTTCATAAAGCCTATATCCTCTTTGAAATAGACAATTATACATAAAATATTTTTCTAGGTTGTGTCCCTACCACTATTACATGGGAATTCCTTTGTTCAACCAGACGATTGAATTTACTGTCTCTGGTGCGCTTCAGTTTCATATAAGGAGTAGTTACATAATTGATTCAAGGACCAGCTGATTCAAGGAAATATGGAGATGCCATATTTCAATAAAAATTCTAGAATTTAAAGTCTATTATTACATTATATAATTTGAAATTTCCAAAACTATTTCTATTTAGGACAAGGAAAACTTAACCAAAGTACCAAACTTCTGAGAGAATCACTTGTTACATGAATTTGAGCTTTTTGCAGCATAAATACTCTATACCCATGAATCAATTCTGACTGGAATGACAGAGGAAATTGTTTTTAATTTCCTTTAAAATACCCTTTTTATTGTAGTATGCAGCACATAAAAACCAGCTATTTCAAAGTTAAGTGAATAGAAAAATGTATAACTTCATGTATATTGTAAATACTGTGTAGTCATTACATAGATGAAGAAATGTAACATTGGCAGCTATAGATTTATAGTCATCTTGTGTCTGCTACCCCCAAATTTATATGTTGTCATCTTGTGTCTATTACCCCCAAATTTATATGTTGGAATCCTACCCTCAAAGGCGATGGTAATATCAGGTGGAGCCACTAAGAGGTGATTAAGAAATCAAAGTGGAGGCCCTCCCTGGTGGCACAGCAGGTTAAAGCACAGCACTAAGAAGTTAAAGCCACTTTCGCATGAGTTTGATCCCCGCCTGCCCTGGAGGTGACCACATGGCGTGGCAGACCTCTCCTGACCCACTCCCTGCTCCCCTTAGCACTGTACTTTGTCAGCTGGCTTGTTCTGCTCCCCACTCTGTCCCTGTGAATCCTCTCACTGCCCCTGCACCTCTGGCCTGTACCCTAATTCTGTATGCATAAATAAATAAATCTTTAAAAAAAAAGAAAAGAAAAGAAAAAGAAATCAGAGTGGAGACCTCATGAGTAGATTGATGTTCTTTTAAGAGAACCACAAATCTCCATGTCCCCACCCCATCATGTAGGACACAACCAGATGTCTAAAACCCAGAAACAGGACTTACACAACCATACTGGCACCTTAACCTCAAACCTCCAGCCTCTAGAACTGGAAAAGTACATTTCTTTTGTTGATAAGCTCTACTGTTGGTATGTTGTTAGAGCAGCCCTGCTGGGGTTAAGCAGCATTCAGTAAGCAATTTTTCTCACTAGTTCTTCAGGAGTGGCTTAGTTCTTCTCCATTATATTTTGTTCATTTACATTTTAGAAATTCATTTTGAAGTTCAACCAAAAATCCTTCTTACTTTAATTAGGATTACACAAGATTTACAGAGCAGCTTGGGATGATGTATGTTTATCACTTATTTATTTAGGTTTTTTTTTTCCATCAAGTTTTATAATGATCTCAATAGAAGTTTGGCATGTCCTTTGGCAGATTAAATTTCTAGGTATTGATCTTATGAAGACTACATCATAAAATTATACAATTATATGTGCAGAAATCTTAGACATACCTTGAAAGCTTTTATCCAAAGCATTTGATTTTTTATAATATAAATGCTTTATTTGAATTTTACTTTTTTTATAGCTTGCAATTTAGAAACAAAATTGATTTTATATATTGACTTTCTTTTCTGCAAATTTGTACAGCTATTTTATTAAGCTAATAAATGGATACCTTTACATTTTTTAATGTACAAAACTATACATCTATAAATAAACAATTTTGCTTTTTCTTTTTATCCTCGTATGTTTTTATTCCTTAGACTTCCAATGCAAGATGAAGTTGACTTGTTGGTGGCAGACATCTTATCTTAAAAGAGAGTCTCAATATTTTTACTATATTATATGATTCAGGTTTTTATTCTTTGCACAATTAAGGGCACTGCATGTTCTTCCTTAGATTACCATGGGATTTATTTTTTTTAATCATTAAAGATACTGTATTTTGTCAAGATCTGGGTTCTCATTGTTACTGGGTTCTCATTGGAGTCTCATTGCTACTAGACTCTGTTAGTAAACAGTGGCAGGTGTGTATATGTACTGACACATATACACAAATCTGTATCTATCCCTATGTCATCTCTGTGTGCGTGTATTTGTTCATTAATTTATAAGCATAGCTCCAGTCTAATACCACAAGGTCATCTTTCAGCTTTCCTTCTTTCCTTCCTCAGATTCCTTTCTTTAACAAGAGACTGGATCTTATTATCCATATTATTTTTACATATTTCATCAGCCTTCAAGTACACATCAAGTTGTTTTAGAAATTTTAACTCTATGAAAACAAATTTATAAATTAGAATATTCTACTTATATGTAACTTCTTTTGTTCTTAGCCTTAGAATTACTGGGCAAATTTTGTTTTAAAAACTGCTTAGGTTGTTTCTTCTCTCCCATTCCCTTCAGGATGATTAGGTTGTTGATTTGTAGTATAGTTAGGTATATTTATTACTGTTTGTATTCCACGTGGGATTGCTTTCTTACCTGCAGTGAACTTAATTTTGGTTATTTTGAAAAAATCTTTCACATAATTTTCTGCTTTTCTTTTCTGAATTTGCTTCACACAGATGACTAAGTAAATATATTTTAGCTTCAACTTATGAAAGAAAGTACGGATAGTCTTGTACTTTGGGTTTTGAATTCAATGATATATCCTGGGAATCATTCCACATCAGTTTGTGAATTTACCTCATCTTTTTTATTGTTGCTATATAGCATTCCATATTTTACCTAACCAGTCTCCTTCATATAAATATTTCCAATATTTTCCATTACAAACAATGCAATAACGAATAAACTTGTACATGAATTTTTTGTATTGCTGGAAGTATAAATTCCTAGAAGCGGGATTGTTTAGTAAAAAGGTAAATGCATAACTTGGTTATAAACTGCCACATTATATTACAAGTTGTACTAGTTTGCATTAGTAATATATGAGACTTTCCCTACAACCTTGCTAAGATAGTGTTGTCACACATTTGGTAGTTGCTAATCTAATATGCAAGAAGTGTTGTGTCTGTGTTTTGATTTTTAGTTATGTAATTTTAGTAATTTTGAACATCTTTTCAATCTATTAAGGTTTATTTAAAACATATATTTAGTAATTTATTTAAAAATCACAATAACCAATTACAGGTGATTGTTGAACATCAACTTATAACATCAGTCTAGGAAAAAGCTGGACTTAGCCCTACTAGTTTTCTTATCTACATTGTACATGCAAATCGATTTTCCTTCAATAAAATTTATATCCTGTTTTCAAATTTTAATATTTCAAATAGTAATTCCTTATTGTCTACAATCTACAAATAAAAGTTTGAATTTCTTAAATTGGCAACAAGGCCTTCCACAATTGGATCTTAATTCCTTTCCTTCTGTCCCAGACAGTGTCTATCTTCTGAACATGGCTGTCCTTCACCATAAAGTGAAACCTTTGTATTTGCCTTACCCTACCTCCAATCCTTCCCCTTCTAGAAACTACTAATTCTTAGATAACTTTTGCTGTGAATAGTCTCATGTCTTTTTTTCATTTTCCTATTGATTTTATTTTTACTCTTTCAAATTTTAAGAGTTCTTTGTAACTAGAATGCTAGTCGTCAGTCTGTGAAATATATTAAGGTCATTTTCTCTTCATGTATGAGCTGCCTTTTGACTTTGATTAGGGTGCATTTTTTTGCCATGTACAAATATTTGTTGTTGCTATCAAATTCATAAATCATTTTCTTTTATTATCTCTGCATTTTATGACATGGTTCATAAGAATCTCCTTACAAAGAGATTAAAAAGAAATGGACCCATGTTTTCCTTTTATGGTTTTATTTTTTACATTTAGCTCCATACTCTTTTTGGAAGTTCATTCTTATGTATGGATCTAATTTTATAATTTTCCAAATGGCCACTTAATTTTTCTCAGCACTGTTTATTTAAAATTCTATATTTCGAAATGCAATATGGTATCCCAGATTGGATCCTGGGCATTGATGTCTGAGCATCTGTCCTAGCTCATAAAATGTGGACAATATCTTTTCCATAACACTAGAAAAGTGTGCAATTAAAATTATGTAGCCTGTATATTGTGGGATAAATAAGTTTAATATCTTTCGTATTTAGTAATTACTATTTGTTGGTATAGTATATCTAGATGAAACATGCATCTGTCTATAGCAGAGGTTCTCAAGTACTAATATTTATAAAGAACACCAGAGATGCTGGCTGAAATGCACCCTACTTGACTTGATCCTTTTAAGGTTACAACTCTGGCTCAGTAATCTGTATTATAGCAGTATCTACATATGTGTAATTTTGACACCAAGCCCCAAGAAACATTGGCCTAACAGATGTGTGTAGCTCATCCAATCACATCGTAAAGACTACAAATATACTATGACTTCTACTAGAATCATTAATCACTATATTCATGAAAATACGTAATTACAGATCATTATGTCCATGATAAAAATGCTAAAGATTTCAAAAGTATGTTTGCGATTAGAGTTTATCCTAGTCTCTATAAATAGGTAATTTTTGAGGCCAATCATAAAGAAAATTAGGAATCAAGATGTGAAGGGAGCAGTTGTGTATGTGTGTTTAGTAGCTCTTGAGTATGTCACTATTCTGTCCACACTGAAACATCCTGCCCTAAGATCAGACAACATGGAGAAGGGCAGAAAGATGCAAGACTCATTGGAGAAAATAACAAATAAAAGGGATCTCTTCTGAAATAGGTATAAGCTAAAAAATAGTAAGTGCTTGACTTACAAATGAATTTTAACTTAATGCCAGAAAATCTCTCCCCTGCTACTGACTTCAGTAAATAGATTGACTCTGAAAGCATATTTACTGTTTAGGAATCATTACAGAAGAGAGCTGTCTCTATGTCTTTTATTCCAGTACTGACATAGGCGGTAGGTAACAGGGAGACCACAGCTATGATTCATTTACAAGTATCGTGTCTAAAAGTAATTTTTGTGGCAGCTCAACCACTCAGTGATTTCAAATTTCTAAATAGATGGTAAAGTACATCAGCATGATTAAATGCACTCCCACGAGAACAAGTGTTTGTTCTCAATATCATCATGTAGCCTGTACAAGTCTAATTTGAGAGTCTAGATGTTCAAAAACACCTGTCATAATACATTGAATATGATTATGTTTTGTGCTGAATGATGTATGACAAACTCAGCTCTTGACTGAAAAGTAAAATATAAAGTGGTCTCTTTTCCCCAAGTATTCAGCTGCTAACGTGATATCTTTTTCTATTTTCTACGTATTTTTAGAGATCAACTTTACATATTTAGAACTTGGTCATTTTTTTTTCCCAGTTGAATCCTACTTCAGGTAGGTGACTTGGAAGAGTCAAATACAAATTTGAAGTAAGAACTCCCCTTATCCTATTCTAATGGGGAAATAAAATATATTTAAAATAACTGTTAAGGCACTTTACAAATAAAAACATTTACTTGTATGTATGATCTATGTCAGGTAATTTTTCTAGTTTGGCTTTATCTTTTGAAAAATATCTCTACAAAGGATCATTCATCACATAATAGTATGCAAAGTGGGCAACAAATATATGTAATTTATGTTTCTAGAAATTTTTCAAGTAAGGTACATGCTTAAGCAGCTTTAAAATAATTGTGAGTCTGGTGTGAATGATGTAAAATATGAGTATCAACATTTCTATAAATCAGTATGATATATGCTTTGTTCTAGCTCACTAAATTCATATATAGCTGGTATATATATGAGACATTTTCAGTGTAGCTTTTTGGCAGGACCCAAGGCCTTGTGCCCACTGCTTACCCATTTCCTACTTCTGAGAAAGAAAAAAGAAGGAGGTAAAGACAAGAACATATCACTATATAAACAAATACAGAGAGACGTATGGAGAGAGAACTCATATATTTTTCTCATTTTAATAATGTTATGAAATGGATGATTCATATTGAAAACATAATATAGACTGATAAAATTCAGTCATTATAGAAATTATGGATTATGAGTCAAAAATAGTGTTTATCCACATCACTATGTACTATAGATCAGCCAAGCTACTATAATAGACAGAATTGTAGATTAAATAATAACAAATTAGAATAGAAAGGCAAAAACAGCATCTGAAATTAATATCTCCTTTTAGACATCACAAGACTATATCAACACCAGAATACTGGCATCCAAATTATGTGTACACATGAAATATTTCAGCTCTACCACACTGTGTAGAATTATGTGTCATAGTAGAATACTGAATTTAAGTCCTTAATCTTCTCAGTTAATGTGCTAATTTATTTTGTGAATATCAGAGCAACTCCCAATAGTTTACCCATTAATTTCATCATAAATAACCTTAAGTCCTATGTGTAAATTAAAGTAAATGGATTTGCATATCCCATACAAGCAAGAAACAAAAAGGACTTGCATTTTGAGAAAAGTATACTAATGAACCGAATTAGGTAAGCGGCCACATGTGGCCTTTAAGCTTACTTTAAGACTCATTAGCCTACAAGGTCAAAAGGTGAGTGCTTAATTTTTAAAAATAGCCTTAAATTAGTGGATTCAGATTTGTAAATTGTTTGACAGGAGAGCTTTAACTGTCAAGAGCTTAATGAGATCCAGTTTTCAGTTTCACAAGGTAGACTAATTTCAGAGCTTATTCTCACATTTTAGAGTTGAAGAGGGTTTTGAAGTCATATAGAGAGCATTGCCCCTCAGCCTGCCTCCCATTACGCTGCAGCTGAGTTGGACAGTCTTGGAGGTCTTTGTAATTGTGTTCGCAACTGAGGGTGACAGAAGCTTAAGGGACTTGACTGATGTCACAAACCAGATTGAGGACAGGTTAAATTTGATAGTTCTGTAACTTCAAAACATTAAATCAATAACTACTAAGGTCATACTCATCACATACCAGATGACAGAGACTAGACTAGTTGCCAAGTTAATTACTAGAAAATTCACATCTCACCATAAAGCTAAGGGATCCCAGGCACTAGCAAGTATCTCCAGATTTTCTGTACCAGCCATGACTATTTTCCATTTCTATTTTTCACAAACAAATTACAGTGGGGAAAAAAAAAAAACGAAGTATCTGAAATAAAAAAAAGAATATCAGGGAAGTTCAGAGGAAGTGGTAAAACATGAATTGAGGTGTCTAGCATTTTGATATAATATGCCTGCTGGAAAATATAGGATCATCAAAAAACAGAAAATGTTGTTGCTGTGGAAATAAGATTTGCTGCACAGCACCTGTTTTCAGTGCATTACCAGCTCACCCAATTTTACAGTTGGTTTATTTGAGATCAAGAAAAAAACTTTAAGTGACATATAAAAAATCATTCAAGAATGTTGGTTTATTTAAAGATTTCAATTATCCTGTCTTTTGCATAACTCTTTTAGTGAGTAAGAAGTTACCCCTACAACTGAAATGCACACATGAGTGTATAGTTTGAGCCTGCATATTGGACTGAGTGTATAGTTTAAGCCTGCATATTGGACTGGTTAAATCTTTAAACTTATTTTATTTTCAACTTTTTTACAGTCATGTTCAATCCCATACTAGTCTTACTCTTGACAATTATCACAGTTATTATTTTAACATTTCTTACATCTATAAATCTCTAGTTTTTACTTTCTAATAGAAAATGGAATTCTTGGCTTCATTGATACACACTCTGATTTCATGAAATTTTGATTCAGGTGGAAAATGCCCTTAACTCATCACAGTCTGTTAAGTGAAGTCAGAGAAAGCCAACCACTATGTTTTCTTACTTCTGTGTGTGGACACTGAAAAAAAAAAAATCAAGCTCTAAGATACAGAGAATAGATTAGTAGCTGCAGGTGAGAACGTATGTGGTAATGTACAGCATAGTGATTACAGTTAATAATACAGTATTATACATAAGACACTATATATTAATATACATAACGTTGTATATTTGAAAATTTCTAATAGGGTGGATCTTAAAAGTTCTCATCACAAGAAAAAATTCTTTTAGTTATGTAGGATGATGAATGTTAGCTAGCATTGTGGTGATCATTTGTAATGTAAACATGTCAAATATTATGTCCCACACCTGAAACTAATATAAATTTAAGTGTCAATTAAGCCTTCCTTGGCTAAAAACCACATAGGGCTGCACTGTCAGGAAAAAGGTGATTTTTTTTTTTTTAGTTTGGATTAGGTTTTTTTTTTTTAATTCACATTTAAATCTAAAGTTTAAATTCACCTTTTCCCATAAATAAATATACAGTGGGTAAATTTAATTTTTCAAGGCTTAAGTTTATATAATAATAAACAAGCATTTTTTTTACAAACTACCCAATTTGATAATTATATCATGTGCAGTAAATCTACTTGATAGAGCATCCCAACCAAATTTTCATGTATTCTTAGTGTCTTCATAATATCTGACATACAAATCTATTCCAATTTTTACTTTAATCCACATGATCTATAATCATTTGCTCCATGCTTTGTAGCATTTCCCACTTCTTTCAGAGTTCCTTTTTAAATTTTTCATTTGTTTATTTTCTTACATTGTTGTCATTTTTGCACAGTATTTGATTTCTTCCATCTGGAATAATCTCCATAGTTGGCTCACCACCCGTGTCACCATGGTCCCTTGTGTTCTTTCCTCCCCTTTTTATTCCCTCCTTGCCTTTCTGCATGCCTCAGATCTATGGTCAGCTTGCAAATTTTGCTTTTTTCCAGACCATTTTTTTTATTTCTTCATAAAGAAAATGATAAATATAGAAATGTTTCACTAATATGTGGAATAAGTAGTATCTTTTAAAAAAATAAAAAGCAAGACAACCTCAAAGATACATAGGAGATCCTGAAATATTGACTAGCAAATCTTTTTCCTGCTGGAGGGAGTAATTTCCTCATAAGGAAAATTATTTTAACCACATAAAATAAAAAACTCCTTTTTGGGGTGCACATTTGAGGTTAGAGTACATTTAAGATGCAACTACTTTTTGCATTAAACTTTATTTTTGGTGATTTTTTTCATGTCTAGGACTTTTTGTGTTTATTTTTCAAAGCACCAAATTTACTTTTCTCCATTTTTGTTTGTCTATATGACTTAATTATTATTTGACAATGTTAACATGATGCCAATGTGACCACTTATCACCCATAATGCTTCTAAAGTGATGACAGAGTCGCCAGGAAGATGTTTGACTGAGAGTCATGGCTAGGAATGGCTGAATCCTCACATTATCTCTCTTAGCATGCTCATTTCTTGCACTTTTCTTTTATACCCAAATACTTGAAATATTGTTGAACCATAGAAAATAACAAACATATTTCAAAAATAGCAGTTTCTTGGCTAATCCTCTCTCTATACTTAGCCTGAAAGACGAGCCATATGGTTATTCCTTATTTGTGGGAAAAATTATCTTCCAATAGACAGAAAACTAATGAAGCCATGTGAGACCATTCTTTTCTCTCTCATTCATTCTCTCAATTCTCCTCTCCCTCAATATAAATCGTATATATACACTTCAAAATAAGTGACCATTTTTTTGTCTTAGTGTAACAAGAAATAGTCAATGCCTGTCATGATGGCGAGGGTTTAAAGGATGTCTGTGCTTAGGACCCTGTTAATTAAGCCTAAAGATCTCAGCTAGACATCAAATCTCTATTTCCTTCACAGTTGTTACTTAATAAATGGTAGGTCAAACTGCCTAGAAGAGAAAGGAGAAAACAAACAATAGCAATGATTAAAAAAAAAAAAAGACAAATAGAAGCTTTCACAATCAGTATGTTCAAAAGATACCGTTTATGTTTCCTAAGGTAAAGGGAAGCAGTCTGCTACTGATGAGTTTGATCTCTGCAAATAAGATACTTGTTTTATCAGTTTGATGCGATTTCTTCAGTATTTACATTGGGCAATACATAGAGAAATAAGTGGATAGAGAGGCTTAGAGATATGTACACACACATGAGCTCATGCCCCCCCCCACACACACAGCCTGAGGGCCTCTTGATTCTCTTTGTGTGTGTGATCCATTCAAAAGCATTTTTTTTTCAAAATCATTATTTCAGGGGATAAATTAGCAACCATCTCCACAATTTGCTCTCACAGACATTATTACCAGCATTTACTCTGACAATAGTCATGATTATATTTTGACACATAGTGCTTCAATATCAGGTGATGTTGCCCAGTACCCCTCGATTGTTGATACAGACTATATATATTCTCAGTGCATTTTAAGAGATGTTAACACAAAAATCTGCATGTTCTTTTCCCTAGTCAACATTATCCTTTCATTTCTCTTGCAGGTGAGAATATTCATTTTCTCTCACCAATTTGATTCAATTACTCAGGTTGCAAGTGCCAGATTGGAACCTATAATCAAGAGTTCCAAAATGAGGATAGAGGGCATCAGAGAGGATGAGAGAATGAGAAGGCAGAGGGCTTGTTGATTTTCCTAATCAAGCAAACCTGGAAAAAAGATGCCTTCAGAAACAGACCGGTGATGATAAATATACAAGACTGTGGGATCCACAGAATTCATGTTCCCCAGAGACACAAACAAAATGTTCCAATAACCATTTTTATGCCCCTGACTCACAATGCAAATTTAAGCATTTCTTTTATAAGCGTTGACCTAAGTAGTTTCCAGATAATGGATTAGCTTAGGCAGTCAAATACCTCACTTTTCTCCCTTAAAAAACTTAAGTTGAATCACTAGTATTTTCTATCAATTGACCATTTGTATAACTTACTGCAATTTATCAAAGTAAAGCATTACTTCTTCTCTCATGCCCTGTCCTTAAAAAAATGAGTATAATGTCAACCCTAAAAAGGTCCCTATGGAAAATGATAATATTTTCAATAATAGAAATATTTCATTCTTTGTTGCAAAAAGCTAACAGAATTAAAAATAAGTATATTTTATGACTCATGTTACTGCGCATCAAAACTATGAATTTTGAATAATACACTTCAATTGAAAGGTCACTTTTGATACAAAGCGAATACTGGCCAGATTATAGGATTTTGATGTAAAGTGAAAGTTGTCCACTTACTTGCTTCTGGTCCTCTAGTCACAGTCATTTCTAAGTTTCCACATTATCATTTTTCTGGAAGGTCAAAGGTTCTTACTGTTGACCAAGGTCCACCTTCATACCCTTTTACTTTTTGTTGCTGCAGTGGGTTGGTTATTTTAATGTGGCTGCAGGTTGTGTTTAATATTCCTGCAGGTAAGTCATTAAGAAGGGCATTAAAATGTATTAGCTTTATGTTTATAAACTATCCTCTTCTGTGTCCAATATTTTAATGTATTTACCAATATTTATCCAATGAGAAGTTACTGACTTACCTAGTATATATTATCAACATGGTGGACAATATGTATTAGGAGTCTGTAACCTTGTGAAACTATAAAACAAGTAATGGCATTTGAGCTACAACCCAGTTGCGGCCACTGAATAGCTACGTGATCATACACAAGCATCAGTTTCTTCTCTATTAAATAGGGAAAACAATGATTATTTCATAGGATTATTGATAAGCTCACTTGAACAAATGAAGTGGGACATAAGAGATGATTGTAGTATAATAATAAAGGAAGAGAGGCCTCCATGGTGGTGTAAAAGGGGTTAAAAGCACAGCACTATGAAGCAATCTGTAGCCGCTGCAGCATGAGTTCCATCCCCTGCCAGGGAGGTGACCCTCATGGCGCAGCAGACGCCTCCTGTCTTGCCTGCCGCCTCCTCAGAAAGTGGACTAAAGTGGGAAGAACACAAGGGACTCGGTGATTGCGCACAGGTGAATTGTTGGTGGGAACTCCTTGGGGACCATACACAAGAGGAGAAAGCACACATTATATGAAAATGAAGAGTGTTGTAAAGAATTTAAAAAATTAACAAGGATGAAAATATAAACAAATAGATAAAAAGCTGCCTGTTCTGTTCCCCACTCTGTCTTCTCTCCTCACCTCTGGCCTATTTCCCAGTTCTTGCATGCATAAATAAATCTTTTAAAAAATTAAAGGAAGAGAGGTGTAAAGTAAGGTGCTGTTTGGATGTGACAGAGAATAGGGCAGTAGAAATCAAAGCAGGAAGTGAGTCCTGGGGAGGATCCACACCAGCAAGGATGAGACCTGAGCCAGGTCTTGGAGATGCAGGGGGGCACTGCTCTCAGTAGACCACATGTTGACACCTGCCTATTGTAGTCTCTTCATCAGGTGATCTGGAGCTCTCATCTCTGTACAGGCTAGAAAGCTCTGAGGTAAATGTTGACAGAAGAGCACGTATCACTGGTGACTGAATCTGGATTTGACTGTCTATTTAATTTAATTACCAGACAATCAGCAACATTAGTTCAAAAGAGCTTCTTGAAAGCAAAATTGTGCACAGTAAGGATATTTTGGGAGAAGGTTGCTGTGAAGTTAGCCTTTGAATTTTGTTTACATCCTTGAAGACAGATTTAATGAATAGCTGTCATTTGTCAGTCACCCTTACACTCAATGGAAGGGGAAGAAAATGACAATAAATTATAAGAGGTAAAATACAGGGAGGCCTACAGGAAGATAGCAGCTTTACAAGCAAAGAAAGCAGCAACAGCATCTTACCAGGCAAAGGGGGTGGGGGTGGGGGGCAAACACACTCCAGGGAGCATGTGTGGTTCCTTTAGGGTGAGGGAAAACACAGTTCTGTCGGAGAACTGTGGAGAGCGGTTGGCTGGGTGGGTGTTGGAAATTTCAACAGAAGAGGATGCAAAATTAAAAAGCAACCAGAACAGGCCCTCCCTGGTGGCGCAGCGGGTTAAAGCACAGCATTGAGAATCTAAAGCCGCTTCCACATGAGTTCTGTTCCCGCCTGCCCCGGAGGTGACCACATGGCGTGGCAGACCTCTCCTGACCCGCTTGCTGCTCCCCTCAGCAGTGTACTTCGTCGATCTGCCTGTTCGGCTCCCCACTCTGTCCCTGGTGAAGCCTCTCATCACCCCTGAGCCTCTGGCCTGTACCCCAATTCTGTATGCACAAATAAATATTAAAAAAAAAAAAGCAACCAGAACAAGTTAGCAACAACAAGTTATGTTAGAGTTTGCATTTTATGTTGAAAGTTTTAGAACTACATTAATGATTTTATTTATGCATTTATTTTTAAATATTTATTTATTTTTGCTTGGCAGAACTGGGTTGTAGGCCAGAGATACAGGGGATGAAAGGATTCACTAGCGACAGAGTGGAGAGCAGAACAAGTAGATTTATTGAAATATGCAGCTCCTGTCATAGTCAGGCTATACCGGTGATAGTACTGAAGCTTAAACCCTAGGCCACCAGGGAGGCCCCATTAATGATTTTAAATGAGCAAAATGGCATGATTAGATTTGCAGGAACGAAAATTAACTGATTGCAGAGTGCAGTGTGAGTTGCAGGAAATTAAGGAACAATTAGGAAATTCATGGAGAAGTACAGGCAGAGAAAGTTGGTGACCTGAAAATATGAAAAGAATAGAACATTGAAAAAATATTAAAGTAGTTCAGGTTGAATCCTAGTTGACTATTTTGAATTCTGTTAGGTAAGGGAAATAGGAAGAATCTGTTTGGAGTGAGTGACACTGGAGAGAAAAGCTGAATCTTTTTCTAGATAAATAGACATTTTAGTACCTGCAATATATTTAAGTAGGTATGCTTTGTATCAATGTTTCTGGTACTCCAGCAAATAAGCAGTATTGGAGATAAGGATATGAAAATCATTGACATTTATAGGAATTGAAAATATTGAGATGGTGTAAGTTATACAGAAAAAGTGAGAAGATAACCTAGGGGTGAACTCTGCAACAACTACATGCAAGAAAGAGCTGCAAACAGGAACAAGAAGGAGTTAAAGAACAGGAAGAAAGCCACCTATTGTGATGACACAGTCTCCAGAAGAAGAGGATATTTTGGAAAGAACAGAGTGGTACACTGTCAAGTTTCACAGAGAAGTAATCAGTGGTCTTTGAAAGCAGTTAAATGAAATGGATTAGGCCCAGGCCAACTTAGAGAAAAAGCAAATCAGAGCAGTGAACAAACACATGAAAATAGCTCTAGAAAGTTGACCATGAAAGGGAAGAAAGAATTAGGCCACAGTTCAATGGGGGTCAGGTTTCAGACCACAGATAGTCACCCAAAGGAAAAGATGGTCACTGAAGCTGAATTCATTGGAACTAATGGAAGCCTTTCACTGTCTTTTCAAAAGGGAGGCCTACAGCTAAATTGGCATGTGGAGGACGAGCTCTCAACCAGAAAAGGGAGTGTCTAGGAAAGAAGCGGTGAAGGCATGCTGGAGTCACTATCATTTTTATAAGCAGAAAAAGGCAAGTACATTTATATTTTAACACTATCTCACTCTCTCCCCCGCACCCCTTCTCTTCACATCACATCATGCATTGCATTCCTCCTCTATATATTTTATTTAAAAAGAACCTCTAGCCAAAAGGAAACTCTTTACCAAGAAATCACCGCTAAGAGTCACTAGCTGGCACTATTTTGCTGTACCATAGTCTTGATATCCAATTTCCATTTGCTACATTCTATGCAACTGCTTCTCTCTTTTTTCAATAAATCAAACTTACAGTGAAACTGCAAAAACCAAACAAACAAAATGACAGGTAATTCTAATAGCTATAAGAGCTTTATATTACTTCACTTGAAAGCAGTTTTGAGAATATTTTCTAGCATTTTAAATAAATATGCTTATATCTAATTTGTAATCCAGGAAAGCCAATTCAAAATTCTTTATTGCCCACTCACTTAGCCTAAAAGACACGTTGAGCTGAATCATCTACAGAGCTGGCTTATTGCTTCCTTGGCATCAAATAAGAAACAGATGTATCATAAGTGAGAATGTTTATATTCATTTTCAGAGCAGCAATATTACAGGAACAGTCTTTAACATTCTCTCTCCCTTTGGAACAAAGCATCTTTTCTTATAAGGAAATTGGATAAGATGTTTGTTTTCAAAAGGGACTAGAACAGTTTTCTCATCTGGAGAATACACAGAAAGGTAAATAAGTGGAAAAATACTTGCAAAAACTTTCAAAGGAGATTTATATCTTCTGGAGGCGTGGAAGGGTATTTTTTAAAGTTTGTGGTATCAAATAACTAATGATAAGATCCTATTGGCTTAAAAACGCCTACTCATGTCTGAAGGGAAAGTAATAAAATATTGTAGCAATAAAAAATAATAATCACACTCACTGTGAACCTGCAAAACCTTATTAAATATCCCTTGACTACAATTTTGAAAAAACTCTAAGTAATTATCAAGCCTCATTTTAAATTAAAACCTGACCCTGGTGTTCCACGTCACGCTTACGCACACATGGTAACGAGGGAGACTTGTGATGGCTTTGTGTATATTGCAACACAGCTGACTGGCCACTTTTATGATATAATCTCCTTCCTACTGCAATTTAATTAAAACAGAGAAAGATCTGACCTTTGCTAGAGATTTTCTTATCCATGGCACTAAAAATATCTCCTGGAAGCAATCTGTCAATATGATCTTTCAAGCACAATCCTGCAAGCACTGGAGAAGAAGAGAAAGAAAATAAGAATAAAACAGAACCCATAAAGGTTAGTACAGGTTAGCACAGGGTTAGTTGTCATGGAATCATTCACAAGATTGTGTATAAGGAGGATGAGAAACGAAGTTAAGTCCCCTAGTTACCTGAAACAATGGATGAAACTCCCCTATCCAGAGTCCACGTATAGTAAGAGCACCATCAATGACAAGTGCCTCCTCTCCCCACACTCTTCTTCCAGGAATCATCATTTATTGCATCTATTTTTGTTTGGACAACTCTTAGAGCCTTGATTTATAGGTATTCATGGGAGGCCTTCCTATCCCAGAACCCCCATAATTCTGTGCATTCTACGACAAAAGATTGTGTGATAAAGAATGATGGAAGCAGTTCACTGCACGCTCCGCTCTGATTACAGAGATGTTCCTGTCTCATCACAGGATAAATGTCATTTATCTTCATCGTTATGAAGAGAGAGAAAATTTTCTTTTCACAGTGTGAATGTGGTCTTTCTATTTACAATATAATCTGATAGGTGAAGGACGGAAGTACTAGAGAAAAGCAAAATATTGCTCAAGGAGAGATGGGCAATGATAGGAAAGATATCCTACTAGTCATGCTTATCAGTCAATAGAGAATGCTAAAAAGGTCCAGATTTGTGGTCAGACATATCTGCAGTCAACTCTTTGACCACTTCCTAGTCTTGTTAAGAAATGCATCTGCCTATAAGGCAATAGAATGACTTCAGTATATCACCTAGTATATATTTGACGTTTAGTCAGAGATATCAACATTATTAACAATCAGCAAATCAAACGAAGTCACTATCAATAATCAAGAAAATAAAAAAGTCACTAAAAAAAATTGCATCAAGGGCTATAGGATCCATGATGAAATGCAAATTTAGTTGGTCAAATGCATTTTGTCACTTTAGTCATAAAGCTAACTAAAAGAAATTATGTTTTATTCATACTTGTATCCAGAGCTGATTTTCAAAATTTTTTACAATTGGTATGAGAAAATATCAACCAAAAAAAAAATTGAGTGCCAACTATAGCCAAGTGAAATATCTGTGTCAATATATACTAGATGATTATCAGCCCTGCATTTTTCTATGGCTAAGCTTTGTGCATAATATGTATTTGTTTAATATTTATTGAATTGAATTCATACTGTATTAGTCTAGTACTTTCACAAAAGTGAAGTTAATTAGGAAAAATTTGCATTAAAAGTGTTCAATTTGAGGATTTATAGAAAAATGGTTTTGACATTTTCCCCCACGAAGATATTTTAGTTTTATGAGTCAGCTTGAGTATAAATTGTCTGATTGAAATTTAATCTTTATTTTTTCTTTGGATAAAAAACATTTTGTTTCTTTAGTAAATTTAATTTTATTGATTGATTAACACCCATTTATATCTTGACTCATTCTAAAATAACAAGAAACAATTCTACTATTTTGACTTATAATTTACAAGAAGCTTTATCAGGATTCCTGTGACAACTGTTGAAAAAAATGAGATGATAAATTGGTGAGCTTCAGTGACTTGCTAAAATCAGACAAGTAGTGAAGTGCCTAGTCAAGACTCACCCCCAGATCAATGGACTCAAGTCCAATGCTATGTTCACTCTACATCAAGCAACCACCTGGCTGCATATTTGAAGCCAATATTAAGTTTTATTTTGAATAGACTCAAGCTTTACTGACATTTTTTTTTAAGATTTATTTATGTATGTATACAGAACTAGGGTACAGGCAAGATGTGCAGGGGTGCTGAGAGGATCCATCAGAGACAGAGTGGGAGCAGAACAGGCAGATGGACAACGACGGACACTGCTGAGGGGAGCAGCGGGCGGGTCAGAGAGGTCTGCGGCGTCATGTGGGTTACCTGGGGGTGGGGATCAAACTCATGCTGAACTCATGCGGCCTTAGCCTCTTAGTGCTGTGCTTTAGCCCTCTGCGCCACCAGGGAGGGCCCCTTTACTGACAACCAGAAGTGTCCACCTTTTAGTGCGCCAGACTTCATCACTAATACAGCACCTGCAACATGCTTAATGAGCCAGCACAGGTGATCGCAAAAACTTAATCATTTTACACTATTAGGACTTTCTGGTTCTCATGAGAGACTGGAGTGCTCTGAGTTTACTCTTTATACCTGTGGTAGCCATAACCAATAGCTGTACTCACCATCTCACCATCACAACTGTTAAATTTCCCCAACAGTTGTCATTCTTTAGTAGAGCTTCAGCCCAGCTAACTATTTCATGTTAATAGATAGGAGGTGTCAGAAAAGTGAAAGTTACCACTTTTCAGTTGTAATAAAGCAAATATATATGTGTTTGTCATCTTACCTATATTTTAAAATCAGGTACAAACTTTAATAATTATGCTGAACAGAGGCATCTTGAAAATGTGTTGGCCTCAGACACCAGATGGAGTATTCAGTCCTGAACAGATGGTAAATTGATATTAAATAATGATAAGCCTGGATTTTTCCACCATTCATGACTCTCATATTCTATTGATAAGGTTACCATTTTGGTAAGCAGCATAGAAAACTGCTGCCCAGATTTCTAATTTCTCCTTCAAACCTTTTTTTTTTTAAGATTTATTTATTCATGCATGCAGAACTGGGTTACAGGCCAGAGGTACAGGGGCAGTGAGAGGATTCGCCTGAGACAGAGTGGGGAGCAGAACAGGCAGATCGACGAAGTACACTGCTGAGGGGAGCAGACGGGTCAGGAAAAGTCTGCCGTGACATGTGGGTCACCTCAGGGTCGGGGATTGAACTCATACTGAAATGTCTTTAGCTTCTCACTGCTGTGCTTTAACCCGCTGTACCACCAGGGAAGGCCCCAAACCAGTTTTGTTTTAAGAGGAAAGAGGTTTTTTTTCTTGAGCAAAGAATACCTCATCATAAAGATACTTTGAAGTTGAAAAACGATCTCCAAGAGACTCATAATATTATGACTGAGCCAACAGGATAATACATATTTTCACAAATACAGATCTAGGATTTTTCTATTCCTACTCAGCCAATTAAGACGGACAATAGTCATAAGTGAGTAAAGTACAATTCTATTAATGGCTACATAAATAACCAATATTTAGATGTATCTCTCTCTGGAAGTCAGATATCAAAGTTAACAAGTTAGAGTTAAGTCCTAAGTGGGAGTTTTTACCACTTCTTAAATTGAAATTTTGGGTTAGATGCATGAAGTAAGGAAATGGAAGAAAGATATGTGTGAGTTTTCTGGTTTCATGGAGTTACTATGGTCTCACCTTGAAAAAAGTCATATAACAAGAGTATAAAGGACCAGGGAGAAAATAGTAATAATAATGAACAACTATACACCAGAGACATTTTATAGGGGTGGAGTGGAGAATGGGATCAAAAACGGTGGGGAAGAGGGAAATACACTGGACTATGGTGAAGGTACACAGGTGATTTGGTGATGGGAAGCCCGTGGGGATTACAAATGAGATGGGAAAAGGCACAAAATGATGTAAACATAAACTATTATATTATTTTTTAAGTTAAAAATTTCCTGAAAACAACCATTAAAAAAAAAAAAAGAAAAAAAAAGGAATGGCTATAGGATAGGTCATGTGTTCAATGTGGCCTCATGGATAGAAAAGTGACTCATAGCATTCAGGAACACACAAGCAAAGTCAGTGCTGACCAAATTGATCTCCCTTACCCTCAGCCTTACTTCCCATAGAGAACAGGAAGAATCTAGGCAGGGTATAATCACTGTAGAAAGAAATTCTATATTACATTGTAGAAATGCTGCATGGAATGAATGTCAGGGGTCTAGAAATTTATACCGTATTCATATTTCTTAACTCCTTAATGCTTGCAATTCTACTAACACAATATCTTAATATCTATTTTAAGGGTAATAACATATCACCTAAAATGATCAGAGATCTGATTTTATGGCTCAGTTTTGGTAATGAAGCATTAGTTACCAAAGCTGAGAATAAGGGAGGTTAGGGAAGGAAAGACACCCAAATCTGAACAGATCAAAACTAGAACTACTGAAGGAAAACGTGTCTTACCTTGTTCTGAACTTAAAACATAAGTAATTTGTAGCAAATCTTCATTGACTACTTAATTGACTATACAATATTAAGTGCTATATAAGTAAATTTCCCCACAGAAAAAAGGAGGGAGTCTACTAGATGTTCATCATCTCCCCATTCCACCCCACTCAAAGGCTTTCCTTTCTATATTTAAAGTAGACCACCTACGATAGATGAAAATGTTCTCATTTATAAAGTGTCCACCTAGCCAATCACTGGAAATATTCAGAGATGACTGCAAATGAAAGTTAAGATTTCCTTTGTATCATATTTTTGTTCTCACATTTTACCTAGAGACAAAGACAAAAGGTAGTACAATAACATGAATAAAAAAATTAAATCAATACAAACTCAATAGTTTCTGAGTATCATTTTGAAAACTATATGGACTGTTCCATACTTCCAATTAGTTATAGTTTCATTGTAAATAAATATGCTAACTCTCTGGTTTTTAGACATTGGTATCTTAAATGTTTGGGCTGTTCCACTGGATAGATTTATTCTCAGACACTATTTGTGTCAGACTTCAGGGCTTGTAGAACTCCCATATCAAGAACAAAACACGAAAATTAAGCCATTTCAGAGGGACCTAGATAGTCTACCAATTTATTCTTATCACATCCTTGCCTTATTTGAATTCTCTTTCAAACAATCTCGTAAATGTCCCTCTTAAACAAAATACTTTGAAAGTACAAAAGCAGATTCAAAATTTAATTCTGTAGTATGATTTTTGATAGCTTGTAAATGAAATTCAATTTATATCCTGTCATCACCATGAATCAGGATGGCATCAGGAAATGGCATCAAACACATTATTTTAAATGGGGGATTGAGGTGTGTGACATTATAGAATAGAAACAAAAAATACACTTATGTAAGATTTTATCTAACATTCCAACAGTCATTAACTTTCTCTTTTTTTACTGTAATTTAATTGATAATAATTTTCTACAGAGGGGAAATGGTGGATGAACAAGACCCTAGAGTAATTATTTCTTTCAGAAACAACAAGGATAGGCACCTAGAGGGAGCGGTCACATCTAGAATGAAGCTGGGGATGTAGAACTTGTGTTTCTGCAAGGAGAAGAGATAGAAGTCATTGGAAAAGTTAGAAAAGACTAAAAAAGCAAGTCAAGATTGGAACCATTTCACAGGAAAGGGTCCCTACCTTGCTAGACCAAGCTCCTGGATTCTCTCATGGCCATGACTTCTCAGTGAGGTAATAGCCTGTTCAATAACTAAGGATACTTTGGTGGCCAGTGACTAGCTTCTGCATTGGGAAGAATCACTTGTCTATGTCCTATGCAACGAAGACATCCAGACAGCAAATAGGTACATGAGAAAATGTTCTTTTTACTTATCATCAACAAATCAAAATTACAGTGAATACAATCTACCACCTATGAGATTAGCCTATATCAAAAAGGTAAGAATTAAGTGCTACTAGCAAGGATTTAGAGACAAAGGAACCCTCTTACACTGTTGAAAATGTAGAATGGTCAAGTATGGAAAACAGTATGGCAGTTTCTCAAAACATTAAAAATAGATTTACCATATCATTCCGCAATTCCATTCCTAGGCATCTACCTGATGATGCAAAAACACTAATTCATAGGAATATATATATTACCATGTGGTTGCAGCTCTACTTACAAACACCAAATAATAGGTACAGGCTAACAGTCCAAGGACAGAGCACACATATACATATATGTATGTGTGTATATATATACATACACACATACAGTGGAATACTACTCAACTATAAAAAGATGAACATTTGTCATTTGTAACAATATGGATGGAACTAGAGAGGATAATTATAAATGAAACTAGAGGATAATTATAAGTGAAATAAATCAAAAGGAGAAAAACAAACACCCGATGATCTCATTTACATGTGGAATATAGAGAAACAAGGGTTAGACAAAGCCAAGCCAATAACAAACCCTAGAAACCTGACTACAGAATGGAGGTATAAGATAGGGAGGAGGAGAGTGAAGCAAAGTACGGACAGTGCACAATGGAATCTACTGGAAGGCCGCTGATGCCTTGGTTGGTGGGTGTGCTGTGGAGACAAGCGTCTGAATCAATGTAATCTTGTGCTTCTAAATCACATAGTATTGTAAAGCAGTGTTACCTCGATAAGAATAAATTGATTATTAAATGAATAAAATCACAAAAAAGAAAATATTTTCTACAATATGACTTACACATACATATTTTATTAGAATTGAACACATGCTAAAAATATCACATGTCATTATAATCATGGCACAACTTAATGCTTCAGAGCAGAACCAAGTGAGACTAGGAAAAACAATTGCTCTGAGAAAAGTTATTTCTTTGCCAATTTAACATGAAATGGGAAGAACTACTTTTATTTCAGTATTTAACCTAAGATTGAAGTGGGTATAAAAGATTTAAGGAAAATTGTATTTTTTCCCCTGGGAATTCAGTGTTCTGTGACAAATTGAACTTAGCTATTTCTTCTCGAATGGCAAGAAATCATTTCCAGCATTTAATAATATCTATAATAAAAAAGCAACACTATTTGCTTAAATGCAGACTGACAATTACTTCTCCCATTTTTAAAAAATTTTTGTTATATCCTGTAACATGTCCAAGATGAAAAAAATACTTGACCCCCCCAAAATAACCACAGCATAATAATAACTACCAGTTTTTGAATGCTGTATAAGAATAAGGTACTTTGCCAAATGCTTTAAATATTGCAGAGTCCCTAGAGGGGAGTATTATTATTTTTTTTAAGTCCAGAGAAGATTCCAGATAATTTTTTTCTAATGTAGGCAGCAAGACCCTTAGAGTAAAAGTTTGTTAGAAAAGGCTGTTTCCTAGGTTTTAGAACCTATGAAAATGTATACAGCAGTTCTATTATGCAAAATCAATAAAGTTTTTTTGAGGAGAACAAAGAAAAAGAATCCCCAGCTCTCTTCTTTGAACTTTGTTCAAATTTCTATAAAGATTGGAAATTGCACAAACAGATTTTTGGACAGGAAAAGACACAAGAACCCCAAAGGATAACTTAGCTTAAATGAAAAAGTCATAGAATAAGTCAATGAAGGAGACATGGATTCAGTACCAAATCCAACCACCTTTTCATAGACTTGATCTCAGAAGAAATTGTGCCCAATATGCAGATTCATGAAATTCCTGGAAACCTCCTTGAGTTTCCATGGCATATTCTGTGTTCAAGACCTTCAAATGGACTGAGTGTGTGAATGAGAGGTTTTGACAAAATATTAGGCACTTCTCTTAACTTTGCAAATATAAATGCAGGTTTCAACAGAGGCTCATAGGTACACTTTCTGTTCTGCTTTGAGGCAGACTTCAGGTTAGGAAATAACAGATAAAGCCATTTTTCTTTCAGAAAAACCATATGGCATGAGAGTAGCATTTATAAATCTGCATATAGGTAACACTGAATCACAGCCAACATCTCATGGATACAAAAGGCGTATTTTTTCTGATGATACAGATGGTATATAATTCACTATTAGCAATTTATATTATATCTATACACTTATATATGTAATAGATGCACTCACATTACATATCTATTATAAAGGGAGGGCTTTGCTCCTAGTTCTCCTGGATGTGCCATGTGTTAGAACAACTTCAGTACACATGAGTTATGAATAAAAACAGTGACTAGGTGATGTGGGCCTTCCTGTTTGCTAACAAGCTGAGATACCATCTAGGTAATAGGTCCTCACAGCCCCTTGGAGAGGTCCCTGTCTGCCTACACAGCTGGGCTTTGAGGTGGTATCCCTGTCACATAGAGTCAGAGACAATTAAACTGACTGTGGCTTATTAGCACCACTTAGTTCAGGAACACTGAATTTGAGGATCTGAAAAAGAAAGCATATACTTTGAGAGGGACTTAATAAGCTCTAGAGGTCACTTCTCTATCATTTTAGACAATAATAAAAGAAGAAAATGCAGCTGTAGCTCTGACTTAATAAGAGATGTCTGTACATATGCTCTCTTAGGAGTTTGAGATACCTGCAGAACAGAACTGGGTTTTCCCAGAACCAACCTTTGTGAGGCCTGATAAGAATCTCCCATGAATATTAACATCTTCTGCAATGACTCTTCATTAATTTTGAAATAACAGGTTTAAAATACCAAACCTGTTATTTTTTTTAAAAGACTTATTTCCTTATGCATACAGAACTGGGGTACAGGCCAGAGATTCAGGGTGGGGGTGGTGTGAGAGGATTCACCAGAGATAGAGTGTGGAACAGAACAGGCACATCAACAAAATATACTGCTGAGGGGAGCAGTGGGCGAGTCAGGAGAGTTCTGCTGTGCCATGTGGGTCACCTTTGGGGCTAGGGATCAAACTCACATGATGCTTCAGTGTCCTAACCTGTTGCACCACCAGGGAAGACCCAGCCAAACATGTTGTTTTATAACTTGCATTAGCTAGGCCTTCCAGTGATTCCCCTCTCCTTATTATTATCATAGAGAATGTAATAGATCACCAACCAAATTATCTTTGTATTTAATGATCTTTATATTTAATAAACCTCAACCAAATTTTCAGCAGATGTGTGTATATGGAAATTGACAAGCTGACATGCTGATCCAAAATGCTTGTAAATATTTGAAAGTTTTTAAGGAGAAAATCTTAAACATCCTAATCACAAGAAAAATAAATTTTGCAACTATTTATGGGAACAGCTGTTAACTAAGCTAACAGTGGAGATCATTTCTTGACATATACATATTCTAAACCATGAAACTAATATAGAGTTACATGCCAATTACACCTCAATACAAATAATAGCTTAATAACATTGACCGCTGGAAATTAATATAAAATGCAGGGTGAGCAAGACAGAGTCAGTCTCAAAAAACAGCCAAGCTGGAGGAGGGGGGTCTACTCCTATTAGGGCATATTTTATTTTTTTAAGATTTATTTATTTGTGCATGCAGAACTGGGGTACAGGCCAGAAGCTCAGGGGCCGCGAGAGGCTTCACCAGAGACAGAGTGGGGAGCAGAATAGGCAGATCAATGAAGTTCACTGCTGAGGGGAGCAGCGGGCGGGTCAGGAGAGGTCTGCCACACCATGTGGTCACCTCCGGGGCAGGCGGAAATCGAACTCATGTGGAAGTGGCTTTAGCTTCTCAGTGCTATGCTTTAACCCACTGCGCCACCAGGGAGGGCCTATTAGGGCATATTTTAAAGCAATAGAGGCAGATATAGTCACACATAAACATACTAATGAAACTGAAAAAGGGAATTCAGAAACAGATTTGTACATATTTAGCCCTGAATAGTGACAAAAATCTTACAGTAGTACAGTGGGAAAAAGGTAGGCATTAACAAAATGTTGCTGAATTAATTGTATAACCTTATTTTAAAAAAGTGAGCCTGAATAATGTACACAAAAAAATCAACTCCAGGTGAATTGTACATGTAAATATGAAGTGGAAAAGAGTAAAGTTTCTAGAGGAAACAAGGCGATTATTTTGAATTAAACAAAAGATTATTAAATATCATATAAAAAGTACCTGATACTAAAAAACAAATACAAAACATTTCTGTTCAACAAAGAATACTGTTAAGAGTAACATTAAGCTACATACCATTTAGCAACTCAATGGAAAATATTTGCCATACATAATTGACAACTCACATGTATCAAGACTGTATAAGTCCTCTTACTTGATTAAAAAAGACATACAAATTAATAGAAAAATGGGTAAGAGATTTAAAAAGACACTTTATAAAAAAAGAATATGGAAGGTCTCAACCCTATTCATCATCAGAGATATGTGAATAAAAATTACAATGTGATATCTGCACACTCACCAGAATGATTAAAATTAAAAAGACCGACAATACCAAGTCCTGATGAGAATATAATACAACTTGTGCTTTTATCTACTGCTGGGGGGACTGTAAAGAGAAACAACTAGGTTGGAAACTGATAGTTTGTTTGAGGGAGACATCTCTTCATGCAGCCTAAAACTATAGGGAAGCTCTATTTAATAGAAAAATTGAGATCCCTTGGGAGTAGTAACCATTAAAGATAAATCATGGGTGAAACAGGAAGGATCCTTGGACAAGGACAGGAGAGGACTTAAGGACAAGTTTTTGCTATTCCTATGGGCTGATAAACAAGAGATTAAAAAACCTGATAACCCCAGGTCCTGATACCTGCTACCATCAATTTTCTTGGCCCACTGCTTTTATTACTAAATTTCCCCAAGTCAGGCATTCCTGAGCTATCTTTCTACACTTTACAAAATTGGCTGCTGTGGGAGAAGGAACCATGGAGCATGAGACCAGACAATTCAGACTGGAGTTGCAGGCACACAGTCTGGATGAGATATTCACCTTAGAGACAGTTAGAAACCCCACACGACCAACATGCTGTAACTGGTGTGTGCCACAGCTAGTCACAATACATGGACTTTAGCCAAGCCCACTCTCCTTGATTTCTCGTCCAATAAAATTGAATTCCTTTGTTCTCAAGCCCCAGTCCTAAAACCTTTCAATATATAAGACTCCTAGCATTAGCACCTCTGGAATTTCTCCTGCCCAGGGAGGACTCCTTGGAGCTCTTTCTTCCTTTTTTGTTGGTCAGTAAATGCTAACTAACTTCCTGCTCTTGCCTCTTCTTCCCCAATTTCAGCAGGGGGAGTGGTGGACTAGTTAGTTTCCAGTAAATCCACTTGTGTTGTTGGAATTGAACTGACCAGCCCCTGGATTCTCCTTCTTGTCCAGTAACAATGGGTACTTGGGATTGCATTACATTATTCTCTCTAATTTTGTATTTGTTTTAATTTTTCATAATAACAATGGCATTTTCTAAAAATCTTTGGGATATAAAATCTTAATCAAACCAGGGCCATTCCTGGTGGCACAACAGGTTAAAGCATAACACTGTGAAGCAATATGCAGACACTGTCCATGAGTTCAATTCCCTGCCAGGGAGGTGACCCACATGGCACGGCAGATCTCTCCTGTCCCTCCCACTGCTCCCCTCAGCAGTGTATTTCAGTTGATCTGCCTGTCTGCTCCCCACTCTGTCTCTGATGAATCCTCTCACCCCCCTGCACCTCTGGCCTCTACCCCAGTTCTTATATGCATAAATAAATAAATCTTTTTTAAAAAAATCTTAATCAAATCTGTAGCCACTGTAGTCACTTTCTATTCTCTCATATGTTAGCCACTAAGGAAATGTTATCACCAGAGTTTTCCCCACACATTAGACGTCTCTCCTCTTAGTCACTCAAATATCTGGAGTCTTTTCTTGTGTGTTCTGTTTTCTTTCCTGTAAAATGTTCATTATTTTCCCTTACTCAAGACGACTAATCCATTATATTTTCCGCCATCCCAGTGGCCTTGTCTAATGAATGACTGCATGTTGAAAATACACTTAATGGAGAATACTTAGAGAAGTAAATAAAACTAAGGAATAATGAGGAAACTAAATGTCAGGCTAAAGAGAAGCCCCATGCCAAATCAACAAAAAGGAAATCATTAATTATGGGAGTGTCACAATAGAGATGCCGAAAATATTTATGAGAGTGGAATGACGCAGGTTAGAGTCTAAAATAACATGCCAATTAACTTGGGCATGGGAATATATATATATCTTTTTTTTGCAGAATATTTTTTAGCACTTGCTTTATTAAAAAATAAGGCACTAGTACAGTTTAGAGGGGAAGAGTGGGTCCTCTTTTCAGATCTTTGGTTTAGGATTTGGAATTTTATCTACATCCTCATTGCTGCTCCCAGATAGTGTCCACAGTGTTCAGAAGCCCTAAACAAAAGACTGTCTTCCAAGATGATGCCAACATGTCAACAGGCCTGGAGCTATGGTACACCAGCCTGCAGCAGGCCAGAATCCAGCTCTTACAGTTAGAGGTACCCACAGGTGGGGTGCTGGGAGGACATCTGTGCAGCCTCAGCAGCAATCTGGAGGGCGGGATGGATAGCACCTGACACTGGACAAGGCAGCCATGGAGGCAGCAGCCCCAGTAGGTAGTCTGTATGTCCAGTATCTCTCAGAGGTGACTTGGACTTAGAGTGCCAGTCACTGTCAACAGTGCTGACCAGTATGCCCATCACCTCCAGTCGGCAGGAGGTGGTGTCAGAGACACGCGCTAACAGCTCTTTGTCTCTGTGAGTAGTTGGCTCACACCAACAGCAAACAGCTCTTTGGAGTCCGGGGCCTACAGCTGCCCCTTTTAGGTCATGCCAGAGGCAGGCTGGAGGCAGGTATGGCAGATGTGTCAGGCCTAGCCTCTGCAAAGCCTCGTGTTTCTTTTTGGTGGACAGCTGCTGATCTTTCTTCTTCAATGGCCAGGATCAGAGTGTTTGTGTGTGTGTGTGTGTGTGTGTGTGTGTGAATCCTTTAATAAATATGTTAATTTTGAAGAACAATAAAGACAGATCTATAATTATTGTATGTCACAGTTATATTTTCCTTAGACACAGAAAGCAATTACTTTTATACAACTTATCAGGCAAACACCTTTATCAGAAATAAGCACTGGGAAAAGTTATGCAACATATGCAAATAATTAACCAAAATAAAAAATAATTTGTTTATGACTGAGCCCCATCTTTGAAGAATCACCTTAAAGATAAAATAGGAGAATAAAGGAAGACCAGAAGATTATATCTATTGCTAAAACTCATTCTATTTTAGTTCCTCTTGACTTCTTATTCTTGAGCTTATCTGGAATAGCAAGACTATAAATGATAGCAGTGTTATTACTCTATTTTAAAAAATTAATATTGAGAATTGTCTTAACATGTGCCAGTTAAACTTATCAACTTATCTTCAAATTATATTTTTGATGACTTCATAATGTCCCAAGTTAAAATACTTCATCCAGGTTCTGCTTTATAGCAGTGTAAGTAATGTGGACTCTACAGGACTATTATATCAAAATTGCTGCTTCCCAGGTGGGGCAAAGCAAACTTAGCAAGATCAAAAAGTTCATTTCTGATCTTTTTCACTGACATTTCCAATGGCTCTACAAACATGCTAAATATATACTATGGCTTGAAACTGTCATTTTGCATTTGAGTTTATCTTTAATTTCCCCTCTTCCTCCTCTACCTCTTGCTTCTGATCACCCATCTCCTCTTCCTCCTCCTTATGCAGTTGATGCTTGTCATTTGTCTGCCCAGAATCTAAGCACTCTATATTAGGGGAGAATTCCAAGATACATAGAAATCATCTCCAACTCCCACTGCAGGACAAGAGGAGGGGACAGTGGTCATTAATATCTGCTCTGCTCTTTGAAGAGATGACTTTAGTCCACCCAAACATTATTCCCAGAATTTTTAATGATAAGGATAAGATGCAGTGATGCAATAGATCAATGATGTAAGTCTTCCAATGCCTGCCACAGAAGTGAGAATCCAGTGATGGGGAGTATGTGTGGGCAATAGAAGACAATGGTTTGATGGTCACAGTCCCACAACCATGGTTCAACACACTGGAACCCATCATAGATTTCTGATCAAGTAAACACATGGTTCAGGTTCAATTTATATTCTCCAAATCATATTATTATATTATATTATATCATATCATATCATATCATATCATATTTTCCTTGAAAATTCTTTGAGCCACCCTAAATCTTTCCAGTAAAACTTGATTCTACTTAATCAGAATACTATTTTTTGCAAACTGAAACTTAAACTGATACCACCTGAAGTCAAATAGTGATCCTTATAATAGCTTCAATAAATTAACTTACACACATACACATACATTTTAACAGACAAATGTTATTTTATCATTTAAAGGAGGTGGGGTTAAAATGAGCAGATGATAGCACCCCAGTAAATAAATAAATAAATAAACACATGCCTTTTGCAGCAACATGGATGGAACTGGAAAAGATCATGCTTAGTGAAATAAGCCAGAAAGAAAAGGAAAAATACTGGATGGTTTCACTATTAGCAGGACTATAAAGGACCAGGAGAGAAAATAATAATAGTAACGAACAACTATATACCAGAGACATTTTATAGGGGTAGAGTGGAGTGGGATCAAAAACAGTGGGAGATGGAAATGCACTGGACTATGGTGATGGCACATGGGTGATTTGGTGATGGGAAACCCACGGGGATTACAAAAAAAGAAAAGAAAAGAAAAGAAATTGCTTATTTGGATGGAAAAAAAATGAGCAGTTGATAATTGATTCAAGGGTTGAACTCATAGCTGAAATTATACCTTCCATAGAGAAATCTTTCATTTGACATTTTCTATTAAAACTATAATAAACTAGCAATTAATAAGAATGTATTACTGTTTAATACTATGTTAGGCATTCTATGGAAAATATATGGCAAATGTCAGTATTAGGTTTTGCCAGTGAACCGTGTTGAACTTCATTCAGTTTTTAAAGCTTTACCTGTACTTCCCATCCAGCTCAACTATGTAATTTGAACTACAATTTTTTAAAACTTCTTAGTTTTAAATGTTCTAAACTGCAAACATTTCTTTGTATATATACTAGTTATTTTAGCAGGAATAAAGGGATAAACATAGATATTTTCTTGTTAATAAATTTTTATTTTAAAACAAGTTATTTCAAACAGAGAAATGTAGACAGAAAATGCAACAGATCTATGGATTTACATCTTTAAATCATCTGGATTTGATTTTTGTGAGCTGTATGTGATAGGAACTTAATTGTACCTTCTTCTACATCTGAATAATTTCACCAGCTCCACTGATTAAACAGTCTTTTCTCTTCTGAAATGCACTAACCTCAATTACATACCAATTTTCCATATGTATATGTCGTGTGTGTGTGTGGAAATACTTTGGGGGTGGATTGATTTGTTTGCTTATTTGTTAATTTGCTCTATTTTCTCTTCTTATGTCAGTGTCATACATTTCTTAAACCACTATTAATGCCTATGCAATATACATATCTTCCAGGTATAGTACAAGGGCCCACTTACTTCTTTCTAATCTGTCTCTGTTATTCTCAAGTTTTATATAAATATTTCCTATCTCTATGTCTTTGCTTGTACTATTCCTTCTGCTTGTAGTCCCTTTCCTGTTGTCCTCTGTAGATACAAATTTGGCTCATTATCTTAGGTCAAATGGAAGCTTCTCTAGACAGCTTTCCCTGATTATCCAGATTCTAAGTGACTTCTCTCTGAACTCCCCTGCCACTCAGTCTGTATTTAGCTTTTACTTCCCTCCAAACAACTACACCATAAGTTCTGTGGGGGTAAGATTCATGTCTGAGTAATCACCAACTCTTTGAATTTAGCAAAAGAGCCACTTCACAAAACAAAGAAACACCCCACTGATTGGGAGAAAATATTTGCACACAATACTAACGACAAAGGCCTGATCACAAAGATACACAAAGAGCTGAATAAACTCAACAAAAATAAAGTGAAAAACTCCATAAAAAATGGACAGAAGAGCTAAAAAGACACTTCTGCAAAGAGAAAATGCAGACGGCCAATGGGCATATGAAAAAATGTTCAACATCATTGGTAATAAGAGAAATGCAAATTAAAACTACAATGAGATACCATCTCACACCAATGAAAATGGTACATATTCAAACAACTAGCAACAACAAATGTTGGCGAGGAAGTGGAGAAAAGGGAACTCTTCTACAACGCTAGTGGGAATGCAAACTGCTACACCACTATGGAAAACTGTTTGGAAGTTTCTCAAGCTGCTAAGAATAGAGCTTCCATATAACCCAGCAATCCCACTCCTAGGTGTCTACCCAAAGGACACAAAAACATTGATTCAAAAGGACACCTGCACCCCAAGTTTTTTGCTGCACTATTTACAGTAGGGAAGAAGTGGAATCTTCCCAAGTGCCCAAATACCCAAAATATTCCAAAATGCCCAAATGGAGATGACTGGATTAAGAAAATGTAGTACATATACACAATGGGATATTACTTAGCAATCACAAAAGATAAACTCATGCCTTTTGCAGCAACATGGATGCAGCTGGATGGGATCATGCTCAGTGAAATAAGCCAGAAAGAAAAAGAAAAATACCAGGTGGTTTCACTCATAGCACGAGCATTTAAGGAACATGGGGCGGGGGAGGAGAAAAAGAGAAAAGCAAATGTAATCAAGTAAAAACAAAAATAACAAACAACTTTAAACCAGAGACATGTTTTTGAGTGGAAAGAGGAATTGGATCAAAACTGTGTGGGAAGAATGCAATGGACTATGGTGATTGCACATGAGTGAATTAGTGGTGGGAAGCCCATGGGGATTACAATTGAGATGAAAAAAAAAATGCACAAAATGAAGAATGATGTAAAAATAAATAAAATGAATAAAATAATGTTTTGTAAATGGGGAGAACCCCAATCAAATATCATAGAGCTGATCCTATTTTCTCACACACACACACACACAAAGGCAAAAGAAAAAAATCTTTAAAAATCAATGAGGCCACAGATGATTTTATTTTCTATACACAAAAATCTATCTCCCTAAATTAGAAGATAGAAATAGTACTTTATAAAAACTGATATATTTTTTAAAATCTTGGAGAAAATAGTTTCAATTCATGAAGTCATATCACAAACCCTTACAATGTAAAAATGTCAGGATCTGATTTAGTTTTATTTTGAAATTATTGTTTTATGTAACATTTTTAAATGGTTTTATACCAGTTTCACTTCACTGCTTTAGTTGAATATTTTTCATTGTCCTGCTCTTTTGTCTGCATAAAGTACTCTGCCCCCCAGATGTGGAGCTTTCCTTTGTCCAGCAGTCTAATTCTATTCCCCTCCAACTCCCACTACCACCCTATCTTGTCTCTTTACCAAAGGGAGAATACAGGAAAATAGTTTTAATTTACTAGCGAAATTATAACTCACTAAATAAATTACAATTGATTAAGTTACAGCTCTTGAGTTGGAAGTTAAGCAAACTGCAGCATTAAATGCTCCAATTTAGCTTAGCCCGTTGGGGTTAAACTTAATTAGTATGTACCCCACCAAACTCAAACCTTGTACAACATATCCAATGAGACTCTGGGCATGAAACATGGCAAGGAGGAAGTTTAACGGTGTTACATAGGAAGTAATAGAGTCAGTGTTTCTCTACAATGAGGAAATCTGTGGAAGTTGACCTAGAACTGAGTCAAAATATGAAAAATATCTCTTCATTCTCTTCAGCATGCTCTACTGCAACTAAGTACTCATAGCATAGAGACAGAGGGCAGGGCAAATGAAGGTTATTTCAGGGGTAGCAAAGCCAAGTAAGCAGAAGATAAACCATTATCAAAGTGTTAAGGGGAAAGATGTCCTAAAGGAACTCTGCAGTCTTGTGGACTCCACCCCCTACTCCGGCTTTCTGTACTCTACCCCTTACTCCAGTGATTAAAAACTACAACTCCCAGCAGTACCAGCGAGAGCACTGTGAAGACCCAGGGGCAGAGCTAAGCAGGCATTCTGGGACAATGGGGGATAAATAGGGCGCCACTGCATGTCTCACTCTCTTGCTCGGGAAATGCTCTCCTGACTGTATGAGTCGGGGTTTTCAGTTAGTTTGTTACCAGAGCTCCACATCAGCCCAGCTGGTAAGATATTCCAGTTGTTTCCTTTTCTTTTCCCCTTTTGTAAATAAACCCGTTATTGACTCTTTTGTGTGTGCCTGCAGTAAACGCGCGGGTGAGGCCCCACAGACAGGTGGCCCAGTTCACACTGGGGTGCCCTATAACAAAAGGAAGAAAGATTCTTGTGATTTCTTCAAGGATACTGAGTTCCCTTATAGCAATATAATATCAAGGTAACAGTGACTTGTGCTGGGTAGATTTCAGAATGTGTTAAGAACTCATCCTTATCTATATTTATAAAATACCCAGAATTTAAAATGAAATACAAGTAGTCCACAAGTTGGATATAAGTTATCTTTTTTTTTTCAATTATAGTAAGACTGCTAAGATGAGGACATAGTGTTAAGGATAAGATGGAATAGCAAGAATAGAATCGGACGGGAAACACTCCTCTAAACCACACCTGCTTTTGAACCATTTTTTTTTTAATTTTAAACATTCCTTAGTGTAAAGAAGTGATCAAAATTATTATCAAAATGAATCTTAAATACTATACAGGTGCTTTATGTTTTCCTTTATATATAATTACTTTAAGTTAACTATACATCTGGTTGCAGATAGTTTAAATAAACAGTGAGTGCTCACACATTCTAGCTATTTTAGTGTAGTTAAAGACTAGAATCAGCATTCTAATGGCTCTGGATGTAGCTGGTTTGAGGGCTGATGCCATCAATAACCAGGCTCTTTACCTTTCTGCTCCTTTCGTCAACATATTGATTATTTTCAAGCTTGCCCACTATGGTCAGATATCCCTTTTGTCTGCAATTATATCTGAAAACAGGAAGCTTCATGTATTCCCTTTTATTAGAAAAATTTCTTAATTTCTCCCAGCAACTTCAACATTTCTCATTGGGCAGATTAAATTCATATGGCTAGGAATAAAACTAATTACCTGAGAAGAGAATGAGATTATATTCCCTGGCCCAAGATAGTCATGATTTATTGTGTATCTATCTATCTATCTATCTATCTATACTTCCCTATCATACCTGTTCGCCATTATCATAACAGAAGGAAAGATCAACTGTTGAAATGGCAACAAACTCCATCTGCCACAAATACATTCATAAAATTTTGATTTAGGAGTCCATGAGGCATTAGTACATGCAGGTATGAGGAGCGAGTACGTAAACATTACCTATGGCAGTAATGAGCCTGTTTTCTACAGTGTGGCAACAAATATATGTATGATAGTAAAGATTTTTTTGAGTATTATCATTCTAGTCATCTCTCTAGTGGTAAGATACAATGAGGAATAAGTCTATGTCAACCCTCCAGGAACTTGCAGTCTAATAGAGTTTTGAGGTTTCACAAGAGTTTGATCAGCAAGAACTTAAGGTACTAAGTGTATGAATTTTTTTTTAATTCACAAGATAAGATTTTGTATGATGAAGGATCTTGTATTCTAGATGAAGGATAGGACCAACACCAACAAAACAATTAAAGGATGATTTAATAAAGCAGAAAAAGTCAATTAGGATGCTTGGAATGCTGATTTAAACCTGAAGGCAGATCTAGTTTTGAGTCCAGTAGTGGCATAACCACTGATAGGAGGTAAACATGATGGCAGGGACATAGGGAAAAAATACTGTCTCTAGCTGAGCCACTTTAGTTGCAATAAAATCTATAAGGCACTAAGAAACTAAGTTGGGTTACAGTAATGGTCAAGGAAATAGAAGCTGGAGAAATATATTCTAAAGGAATAACAGGCAGTGTTTGTTGACTACAAAGGCAGAAATGAAGATGAATCCTATAACTGGATTCCAGAAGACAAATAGTGATAAGAGCTCCTTCCAGAGACGTAGGTAATGGCCAAAGCATTAGGTGTGAGCAGGCCTCACGATATCCAAGGGCAGCTTAGAATGGCATGGAGTGGACTACAGTGCACCCTAGTGAGTGTAGCAGGAATAAATAAAAAGAAAGTTAATAAAATCAGTCTCAAAATTTAGGCAGAGAAGTTGGGTCCCGAAAGAGCACAAATCAAATATCAGAGGGCCTCAGCGAGGGAAAGATGTTATTTAATGAATGGGCCTGAGGCAAATAAACAGAACAAAATAATATGTGCCTATATGTGTGTGTGCCACAGAAAATTATATGTACTATATACATAATGAAAATAAAAGGTAATATATGTCAGTAAACATAATAATTGTACACGGACTAAACTCTTCACTTAAAACACAAAGGTTAAAAGTATAAATCTTTAAAATCTTAGCTATTAGTTAATCAGAGACAAACCTAAAAGACAAAATGTCAAACTTGTCATACCAGTTAAATACCACTCAAGGAATACTTCGTAGTACCAAAATTTCCTTTATGAAAGAAGCATTACTAGGAATAAAAACACTAGTTATGTGAAGATTTATTTCACCAGAAATAGATAAAAATACTGAATTTATAATTGCTTCAGAAATGTAAAAATTTGTCAGAAAAGAACAAAATTGTTTTGATCAAACTCATGAGGAAGTGGCTTTAGCTTCTTAGTGCTGTGCTTTAACCTGCTATACATATTAAACGAATCCAAATTTATGAAAGTGTGAAAGGTATGACTATCAAATCCATGACCCAGTAAAGAAATATTTTAAAAGAATTGGACAAATCCACTATCATAATGGGAAATGTTAAAACACCTACTTCAGTAATTTTTTTCAGACAAAGTAATCAATAAGGATTTTGAGGATTTGGAAAAACACAATAAACAAGATTGATTTAACAATCCTAGCATATATAGTTAACATTTTCTCTCACACGGCATTATAAATAAATCCTTTAGTTCAAATCCCTGACTCTGTCCCAATCCCTAAATTATTAAATTAAAAACAATGCATCACTCTATCCTGTTGCCTTGATTCATGCTGTGTTCAATCTCCAAAGGGACAGACTGTCTTTACTTGTATTGTCATTTATTCTCATGTAACTGTTTCTTCTTCATTCTTATTATTTGGACTAGATTATGAGCTGACTGGTAGAATTATCGCTCCAAACTTTATCAGGATATCAGCTTAAGACTGAGTTCACAACGGTTTTTTTTTTTTTTTCAGTCAAGGATATTTTATCATAATAATTTTTATTATTAAAATTTGTTTTAAATAATCTTTAACAAAGATATTTCTTTGTTATAATTAAAATGTTATGTATGTTTATTTTTTTCATACTTGGGAGCAAATTTTTTTTTTTTAAGATTTATTTATTTGTGCATACAGAACTGGGGTACAGGCCAGAGGCTCAGGGGCATCGAGAGGCCTCACCAGAGACAGAGTGGGGAGCAGAACAGGCAGATCGACAAAGTACACTGCTGAGGGGAGCAGCGGGAGGGTCAGGAGAGGTCTGCCGCCCAGGCAGGGATCAAACTCATGCGGAAGTGGCTTTAGCTTCTCAGTGCTGTGCTTTAACCGGCTGCGCCACCAGGGAGGGCCTTCTGTTTATTTTTTATGAGTGAAAATCCAAAGATGTATAAAGAAAGACTTAATACTTTCCTTCTCCCTCCTTCAAGGTCGTCTGTATCTATAAATCTATATATCTATCTTTCCAACCACCCATGCAGACTTATTAACGAGATAATCCAGAAGGTAGGGAGGGACTGGGAGTTTCTATTTTTTAAACTAAAATTAAATTCTACTAAATAATTAGAAACTTCTCCATACCTAACAGGCCATGGACATTTTTTTCTAGATTTTTCTACCCTTTTGGAGGGAACACACAGCATGGACCACGGCAACAGGGTAGAATTACATGTCATTTTTAATTGATAGGGGTTGGACAGAGTCAGAGATTTTAGATAAACACTTGTTTATTGTACTGTGTGATACAAAAGGGTAAATATAGATACTGGGATTATTAAATCAATCTTTCATATTAACTATGACTCTAGGTTATTTCTCTTAATATCTGCATGACATTTTATACTATAGATGCACCATAACTCGTTGTATTTCCTTTATTAATCATTTTGGGTTGTTTCCAGGTTTGTTGTTGTTGTTGTTGTTATTGTTTTTTGTTTTTCCACACAACTTGCTGATGCTTTTCATTTCTGTAGGATAAATTACCAGTAGGGGAATTTCAAGGCCTATGTTTTTAAACTTTAAAAGGTAGCTTTTAATTGTCTTACTGAAAAGGGGTTGTAATTTACATTCCCACAGCAATCTATTGAAAGGTCTGCTCTGTGGTCCTGGATACTGTCAGACCTTTCAATTTTTGAAAAATGTGCAGTGTGAAAACTAATATTTCATTGTTGCTTTGCTTTGCATTTACCGATTAACAAGGATACTGAGTCTGTCTATATTGACTCTAATTTAGAGATCTTGTCTCTGTTTACATTCTTTGCCTATTTTTCTAGTTTTTTTTTTTTTTCCTTCCAGAAATACTTGTTTTCAGTGTATTCTGTGTGAGGTGGAAATGAAGGGAGGGCAGGGAAGCACAAATACTCTTAGTCCTGGACTATTAGCATTTTGCATCCAGCCTCCCTTTCGCTTTGGCTGTGAAGACAGGGTTCCAGCGCTCTGACAGCAGAATTAAGTCCATTTAAAAGAAGAAGAAAGGGAGGGGGAAGCACTTCCCCACATCACATAATCCTCTTTGCTATCCAGGAAACCTACTGTACTGCACAATTCATGTGGGATTTATTTCCAGTAGCCAGAGTACCATGTAACCACCCTCCCCACCCACCACAGAGCCCCACAGCCTAGAGTGCCAATGTTCAGGAATCATCTGCTTAATGTTATGCAGTTCAATTGAAAAACGTGGACTCCTGATAGTCTCACTTGAGGAAACAGAAGCCCCGAGCACAGCAGACAAAACAACAGGGTTCGCACCCTTCTCTCACCATACTTTCATCCCACCTTTTCCAATGAACTCCAACCGCGTTTTTGTTTTTGTTTTTGAAATAGGGAAGTATATTTGACACAGAAACCTCAGTCTGCCAGCAAAAATGCCTTTAGCAGGCGTTTCACACAGAGAGAAGAGTGAGTCTGCAGGCTGCAGAGAGGCTGACAAGCAGGCCAGCGGCAGCTGTCTGCCTCATTAATATGCCACCTTCTCCAGAGTCTGCTTTCTTGGGGTGCTGGTTCTGTTGTCCAGACATAGTCCCCATCACATATGCACTGGACTTTTGTCTGTAAGACTTCTTAGGATGCAAATTATAAAGACGACATTAAAACCTAGCTTCCAGCCGCAAGCCATCACTCTCCATCCTCTCCCCCAGTCCGTCTGGTCCTATCAGCTTCTCTGAAAGGGCTTCACCAGCACATACAGTTCAGCACAGCTATTGTTTGTCTCTTTTCTCATTTCCTATGCATGGTGATAGTTTATCCGATCCTGTCAAAAAGTCCTCTGGAGAATTCCAAGAAGAAGATAACAACCACGCACTTGCATATTTCAACTCACAGAGACCAGCTTGAAATGTCAGATGATAGCTGTGTTTGAGCAAATATTAATCTCTTCATGGGTAGATTTAAAATTTAAATCCTATACTAACATATAATTGGTGTTTAGGAGACTTTTTTAATCTAATGTATTTTTTTTAGTCTTAAAGAAAGTCCACCCCCTCAACAGATTCAACCCCTTCCCTCTTTTAAGAACTTTATTGAGGCAAAATACTTTACCCATAAAACTAACCCATTTTAGGGCCCTCCCTGGTGGTGCAGTGGAGGGTATTGTGAAGCTATTGCAGCCACTGCAAAATGAATTTGATTCCTGGCCAGGGAGTTGACCCACATGGCACAGCAGACCTCTCCTGTCCCATCTGATGCTCCCCTCAGCAGTGTATTTCAGTCAGTCTGCCTGTTCTGTCCCCCACTCTTGTGAATCTTCTCACCCCACTGCACTTCTGGCCTGTACCCCCAATTCTTGTGTGCATAAATAAATAAATCTTTACAAAAAAAGAACTTATACATTTTACATGTAGAATTAGAAAATTTGGGGTAATTTGTCTGCAGTTGTGCAGCTGTTACCACAATCCAATTTTAGTGCAGTCCCAATACCTCAAAACTTCCCTCTTGCTCCAAACTCATGTCTGTGAACATTTAATCTACTGTCTGTCCCTAGAATCTTTTATTTTCTAGAAGTTGTATATAATATTGAATCATACAATATTTAGTCCTTAGTCCTTAGATTCCTTCACTAAAATATATCTTCACTGAAACATGGATGTCTGTGAGACTCATCATGTTGTTGCAAATATCAATATTTTCTTTTCCTGGTTGTATAATATATTTTATGTGAATATACTACATTTTTTTATTCGCCAGCTCATGGCCTATCTCCAGTTCTTGATTAGTTGATTATTTATGACTATTTGACTATTGTATCTTATTATGAATATTTACATACAAATGCTTCTGTAAAATTTTCTCATTTCCTTTGGGTAAATATTAAGGAAACCTATATTAAGTATCTAGCTAACTTTCAAGATGTCTGTCAAACTTCAAGTTCTTAAGAAAAACATTTACTTTTAACTTCAAGATTATTGACCATGAAATTACCCAACATAATGAATAAGTAAAAATTCTGAGCAGTTTTCAGGAAAATAAATGGTTTTTAGATATGGAATCTTGGGCAATAAAAGTAACAGAACTATGGAAAGTGCTTCTTCTAAATCCTATTTCATTCCTGCTCAACCTGTAGCCAGGAGACTTTCTTTAGAACTCTGCTGACAATGAAAAAGTATAGAATCTCCTCTTTCTCCCTTCTTTGCCCTGCTTCTATGGCTATGGCTGAAGGTGTCACTTCTAGTGTTCTTAGAAGAAGACTAGATGGACTTCCTATAGTGGTAGAAACAGATGCATAGGTCTTTCCAGTCCTATGGCCACTGGGAGGCTGCCAGGGCATCAGAGGCTTCCTGAGGCTTCTTCCTGCTACTTTCTGAATGGCCTCAAAGGCAGGTGCCTCATTAGCTTGTAGTCACTACAGATTCTGGATCTCAAGGATCAAAAAAAGCAAAATTCTGCCCTGATGTTTGCAATGATAAGGTCCTAGACCCAGAGAATTCGTTTCAGTTCCATTTCTACTACCAACAAGCTTTATGATCTTAAGCAAATTATCTTTATAGTTTTCAATTTTTACCTGACAGAGTTTCTGTGAGGATTAATTAAGATAATATAGAATGTTATAGGATGCATATAAGCTTTTTATGGTAAGGGAATCTCTATGTAATCCTAGGAACCTAGAATGATCATACCATATATATATAGTAGGCATTCAGTAAATGTTTATACAATTGTTACAGGGCAGGGAGAGAGGGGCACCACTGAACCCCCAAACCTGCCTGTTCTAAATAGTTTTTGCCATCTGCCATATCAAGACAAAACATATTTAAGACTTTAATTAAAAGGAAATTTAATACAATTAGTGTAAATTACAGAAGACAAAAAATATAATTTCTTAATTAAACATTTGAAGTTACCCATCCCCTCACGGGTAAAAGTCTACCCAAAATGGATGGGTCCAAAGCAAGTCCTGAAAGCCCGCCACAAGATTAAAGCACCTTCTGGCCGGATCCATAAAAAAGGGCCAGAAATGGCCAGACAAGTCTGGGAGGAAAAGAGCAAAATCAAAGTCAATATAAACACTGCCATAGTCAACCTCCCTACGTGTCTTTCACCCACATCTCTTTCAACCAGTGCAGGGCCAAGAAATAGACACGGTTTCTTCTCATGTCTCCCTTTGCTCCATGTGGCTTCCTCATATCTCCTTCTAGCTCTCCATCCTTCTTCCTTTTTCCCTCAGATTCCTTCTCTTCTCTTATTTTCTCTGCTTAGTTTCCCCCCCTTTCTGGTGGGGCAAAGAACCTGGAACTTCCCCTTTTCCTGGGGACCACTCTGTTACACAATGACTAAATTATTTAGTGTAATGCCTGGAGAGATTATCAATTAATTTATGTAGTCCTTCCTTCCTTCATTCAATCTTTTGTTTATTATTTATTAACTACCTAGTATGTGTTTGTCAAAAGTTAGGCTGAACCACTAGATCAGAGTATCAATTAAGCAAGTCACAATGAAACAGGCAAGCTTTAATCATTTATTGTTACAGTATAAGCAAGGGAAAATCACAGCCTGGGAAAGAGAACAGCAAACTGTTTCTGAGTAGCTTGAGTGCTCAAGCTGGCACCTCAGAGGGAAGAGCAGAGCTGAGGACTGATGAGAAGGCACCCCTCTAAGAGGGTGCTGGGAGGAGCAGAGAGTACAAGCTAAGAAAGAGGGTGCTGGGAGGAGCAGAGAGTACAAGCTAAGTATAAGCAAATTGCTTCATGAGAAAAAGCACCAAATTACACCACACCCCCCTCATGGAATGATACCAATGGTAGTTACTAAGATCAGCACTATACAGGTTATTTTATGAATCCAGAGACTTGGTGGGAGGGATAGGGAGTTGGAAGGGCATAGGGAAAAAATTAAATGCAGCGAAGTACTGAGCATTGAGCCAGAATATTATAAATATCTTCACATTTTCTCTCCCCTTCCACCTCTGAGAATGTCTAGGTAGTTACCATGGAGAATGCCTCTTCTTAAGTCTCCTCCTAGTGGAGATCACCTGCTAAAAACATAGAATGTGTAAAAGCATGATCTTCTAGAAGAACGGAGTCCTCAACTGTAACTCCCTTCAGAGACTAGCATGCAAGGCTGTGCACACAGGCTGCTGTTGGGAGGGCAGTTTTTCTCCATCTATCCTGACAGTAGGAACTTTTGCCGGTGGTCAGGCCTGAAATTTTCCTATCAGTTTTGGTCAGGAGCTAGATTCTTCAATAATACTATGAACTAATGGATATAGCTTCTGCCCTTGCAGAAATACGCAAACTACTGAGTAGGCAGGAAATAAGCAAATCCATGCATGTATGCATGCATATATATGTGCATACATGCACACATAAATGCATAATTGCAAATCAATGGCCCTGAAGTTGGGGCAAGGGAAAATCACAGCCTGGGAAAGAGAACAGCAAACTGTTTCTGATTAGCTTGAGTGCTCAAGCTGGCACCTCAGAGGGAAGAGCAGAGCTGAGGACTGATGAGAAGGCACCCCTCTAAGGAGGCAGAAGGAGGGGGCTGGGAGCAGAGAGTACAAGCTAATAACTGTTCATTTGTTCTCCTTTTCTTGCACCAGGTTTTCACTAATTTTAGATGCTACATTTCAGAGGGCAATGTAACTTCTGCTGTGGCTTTTCCAAATCTATATAATAATGCACTACTTTATAACAAATTTTTCCACTGATGCACAAAATTGGTGCATCTGTAGACACTTGTCTGCAGTTATACAGATCTTAAATATATGAATCTATTGTCCACAGCATCTAAAGGATCTTTTATGTATTAGAATAACCTCCTACTATGTAGCTGTATAGAGAAAACCACAACAATAAGCCTCACTGAAATTCCTTGATGTTCTTGATCCTTCTCTGTATCTTAGATACTGGACATCCTGCAGCAAACAGTGATTTTGACTTGAGGGAGGAAAGATGAGTGAAAATGGTTCTGGAACTTGCTCAAGACACCCGGACTGCTTATCTGTAAGTCTCTGACAAAAGTTCTTGTCAAGAATAACTAGCTCTTCTAGTAAATGTGAGAAGCCATCTACACACAGTAAAAGGCTACTAGCAGCTACTGTAAATCTTGTTTTTAACCAACATTATTTATCTTAAAAAAGTTTACTCCCTTTCATGATGAGTGTTTACAGTTCACTCATTTCACAAAGTTCTAAAATTATGCACCCAAAACTTTGTTTTAAGAACTTGCTTTGAATAGACTTGAATGGATTATTTATATCCCTAATTTATTATTCATTGAAATAAGAAGAAAATGACACTGTGAATGGAGTACAGACTTGAGAGTAGGCAGATGTGAGTTCGAATCCTGACTCTGCCCCTCCCCATTTATGTGACGTCAGGAAACTTCCTGACTGCCCTGGCTCCTCAGTCCCTTCATAAATGCATTCACAACCCCTCACAGGGATGTTGTGAAAATAAAAGATAATTTGTTTAGTATAACAGGCACATAGTATATGCTTAATAAATGGTAGCTATTATTATCAATAAAGTAGGTTGTTCATGGCCATGCCCGTGTCTCAGATCAGCATATTGAACTCACCACACTTTAAAATTTGAGATATCAACTTAATGTTTAGGAGTCCAGAAGATGAATTTATGCCATTCTAGTCAATTATTCTTCCATCAGATATGTGATTGGGAAAATGCCACTTGAGAAGAAAAATCCAGGGAATGCTCCACTCCCAAAATATAAACAATGTGGTAAAGCAATATTCCATCAATTAAAATAAATAAATAAATCCATATAAAAAATAAGACAGAAATCCACTCAAAGGCTAGTGGTGGCTCTGTGGGGTAGTGCCAGAGAGGAGCAGGTGGCTCCATAATGTGGGAGGTGGATGTTAGGAGAGTTGAGGTACAAGGAAAACTAAAACAGCCCAGTTCCTCTTCATTCACTCTAGAAAAAACCACCTTAGAGTTTTCCTGCATCTTATTAGAAACATGAGCTTATGAAAAGGAATCCTGGCAGTGGAGGTTATAGTATAGATATTAACTGAGTTGTTAGTGATTAAATTCTGCCTTTATTTGTTAGGTGGTCTGGCTAACTAAATGCTTTCACAATCTGTGTCTTATCTTCCTTGTGGATAGAAAAGCATTTGGGATAATAGCATCCATTTTAAGAGTATTTTTTTATGAATTAAGTTGGTTAATAGATGTGTTCAACTCCTATCAGGCCCCAGGTAAGTGCTATTATTAACATAGTACTAAAATTCTCCTTCAAAGTGAATGCAAAAAATATCCTATTCAATTGTAGTTTTAAAAGTTTCTGAACATGTTATTGCTGTTTTATTTACAATTGGGAAGACATGGAAGCAGCCCAAATGCTCAAAAGTAGATGACTGGATTAAAAAGATGTGGTACATATACACAATGGAATATTACTCAACAAGCAAAAAATAGTAATAATAAACACATGCCTTTTGCAGCAACATGGATGGAGCTGGAAAAGATAATGCTTAGCAAAATAGGCCAGAAAGAAAAGGGAAAATACCAGATGGTTATACTGATAGCAGGAGTATAATGGACCAGAGGGAGAAAATAATAATAATAATGAACTATATACCAGAGACTTTTTATGGGGGTGGAGTGGGATCAAAGGAAGGAAGTGTACTGCATTATGATGAAGGCACATGGGCGATTTGGTGGTGGGAAGCCCACGGGGATTACAACTGAGCTGGAAAAAGGCACAAAATGATGTAAAAATAAACTATTATATTATTTTTAAAAAAATGGTTTCCAGATAATTAAAAGAAAAAAAAGTTTCTAAACATGGGGCCCTCCCTGGTGGCACAGCTGGTTAAAGCACAGCACTTAGAAGTTAAAGTCACTTCAGCATGAGTTTGATCCCCGCATGGGAGGTGATTCACATGGCGCAGCAGACCTCTCCTGACCCACCTGCTGCTCCCCTCAGCAGTGTACTTCGTTGATCTGCCTGTTCTGCTCCCCACTCTGTCTCTGGTGAATCCTCTCACTGCCCCTGCACCTTAACCTATACCCCAGTTCTGTATGCATGAATAAAATAAATCTTAAAAAAATAAGTTTCTAAACATGAAATTTAAAGAAAAAATGTTTTAATGACTATCTCACATGAGGCAAAGTTGGTAAAGATGAGACATATTTAGCAAGATCTGAAAGTGGTTTTCCTAGGGAAGTCTCACCCTTTGCACTCCCCATGTACTGCACCCTGTGAACGCCCCACATGGAAGACTCTACTGCATAATTTGTGATAGTGGGGGACTGCTTCACATTCTTCCCTGGTGGGGCATAATTTTTAATGGCAAATAAGAGATTTAAGAAGTAATGATGAGAGCTCTTGGCTGAATTCTCTGAAAGCACTGGAGATGTGGATCCTAGAATTGCCAGGCTTAATTATTGTATACTATCCAGATGGCTTAAAGCTGACTTTAAATGTTCTGTTTAGAAAGGCTTGGATTTTAATTTGTCGTTGAAAAATGTGCTATCTCAATTTAAAAAATCCCCCCAGCTTTATGACTCATATCATCAGAAATCTGACCTTTCAACAGATAGTTGAGGGGGGAGTGGTGGTGGAGGGAATCTAACTTGTTTCCTTGGCAACAAAGGTAAGCAGCAGAATGCTTTGAACTCTGGTGCTTCTGCTACAAATAATTCATCTTTGGTCAGACATCAGCCAAAGAAATATAACACGGGCATGGAAATGAATGTGCTGGGTTGGTTATAGAAAGACTGCATTTCAGTAGATTGTTTGAATCATCATTTTTAGGAGTCTTTCCCAGAGGCACTTCTGTAGCAATTAACCAAGGAGAGAAAATGAACTCAATTTCAAAAAATGAGAATTTACACAAATGAAGACATAATGCTTTTTTATGTGAAGGCTTTCTCTATACTTTTTATCTCATTGTCCAAATTATGTTTTGTTTTTTTTTTCAAAATATTTATGATCTGGTTTCTCAACAAGCTATAAAACAACAAAGGGAAGCTGGTGATGAACTTTGGTCCTTTAAGTATAATTTACCTAATGTTACTTTGTACAGTAACAGGCAAGGGGCAGCAATAAAGTTGGGTGATTTTAAGATATTGTTGATTATTTAAAAAGAAAAGTCAAAGCCCTCTTCTGGTTAAAATAATACTGAATTTTTTAAAGCCAGTTATACTCATGATAAGTTTAAGATCTATGACTTTATTATCCTTTTGCTTGCTGACGTAAATTAGTCTTCTGGGAAGTGCAAGTTATTCTCAATAAGCTTTAATAGTGTGTGAGTCAGAGTAGGTGCTACTGATAATGAGTCTTGCAGGATTTATAGAAAGGCAAGAAATCGAGGTGTACATCCATCTATCCAATGGTCTGTGGCAATAAAGCGTAAAAAATATTTCCTGATAAGTCTTTCCTCTGGTAGATTCTGGTTGCTTTTCAGTAATTATATTTCACCCAGAAGAGTCCTTAAAGTTACCATTCAGGTGGGTGAAATTCTCCATGATTATTAGTACTTCTTATTGTCATAGGGCCATAATAAACACCCTCATGCTGTGGTGAGCAAATCATAGTAACTTGGCTTATTTTTTTCCAACTGATCTAATTTTGTTCTTAATCTCCTCCTCCAGATGATTACAGGGAGGGCTTCTTTAGAATAAGAGACACTTCAGAAACAGAACCATCAAATGTAGCTTGTCACCTTTGATTAAATCCCAGTTCAAATAAGCCAACTGAGAGTGCCAATTTGAAACAATCACCTGTGGAAGAAATTTCTATATAAAATTATTTCTCTTTGAAATATGTAGACCGATTTCTGTTTTCCTATTGCAATAGAATAAGACCAGCACTGAATTTTTCAGAAAGGAGGAAAGCTTTCCTTTTCCCAGGGGAATACAATGCCTATTATGCCTCCCTAAGAATTATAGAGAAGAAGAGAAAAATCCTCCAAGACTGAAAGCCTAGTGACACCCAGTTAGACCAAGAGATCTTGGTCACGTATGGCTTCTACTAGCTGAATTTGAACATTTCCTGAATCTTCTTAACCAAGCAAACAAAATTTGAACATTTCCTGAATCTTCTTAACCAAGCAAACAAAATTGAAAGTTCTCATCCATTCTATACCAGCAAGTGCTTAGCATCAGTCCGTGGTCAATTGCATCTCTGTCACAGAAATTTCTGCATTGGTGCAATGCAGAGGTAAGCACCTAACTTTCTGTATTGGCACAATGGCCTAGGCTTATTTTCTCCAGCGTAGCCAGCCCCTGTACTGCATTTCAATAATACCACCCTTCCCTATTCATCAAAAGCATGGACCCAAATTTATTCATAAGTGATCACAAACATGCAAAGTGTTCAGAGGATGGTTCAAATATGTTCATTATACTCCTGGAGAGTGCCTTTCAGCTCACACAGAACTAACGAGAGATTTGCACTGGAAAGTCATTTTCCCTTTGCCTGTTTATCTGATCCTCAGGACATCTGTGCTGCCCTTTGAGATCAAAGCCAACAAGACTTGTGACTATTTCTCCCCCAAGAAAACATAGATGGGTCCTTAAATTCTTTAGCATGCAACACCTCTGTAGTATAAACAACTCTTTAGAACTTACATGTTCTAAAGATACTCCCTTTCAAGAACAAAATGAAAAGGAATGAAGAAAGTAACAATGCCAACAAGCTCCAGCCTTCCTACCTCTGAGAATGAAAAGTAGTGAATTGATTTTGTATTTTAATGAATAAAAACCAGTAAATTAACTTTTTTAAGTTTTAGAGAAAGCAGGATTGCAATAAGCAGAGATGGATAAGTCCAAAAGGGTTCTAATCATTTTAGTGCTGAGGCTTTTCCCCCTCTTCATCTTTCTTTATATGATTGTTATTTTATGAACACTACTATTCAAGATAGACAAATGAAGATGCACAAGTAGATAAATATGCACTATGCACCTAAGGCTATTGATAGTATAATTAGTGAGCAGTGTTTCACAACAGAATCACCATATTGCAAAAAGAATTACCTATGAAAAACAAAGTCTCTCCTAACATGATAAATGAGCATTACAAGGGGGTTGAGGGGGGAGAAGAATCTTGAACATATCCTTTCTACAAACAATTATTTTTCTGCTCATATAAAATGTTACAAGGGACTTACAAATGCTATGAATGAACTGAAGTAGAAACACCAATATGTTGATTCTGTTCAAAACATCTCTGCTTAGCCCTCTGATCTTCCACACACACATTATAATATGGTAAAACTTCCAATCATGTGGGGAAAATGAGGTTTACTGTTAATAATCCCTCACATTTTTGGCATATTATTTTTATTGCTATGAAAAAAAATCTGCTGATCTGGCATGTTTCAGTGTCCATTCTCACTTCTCAGGCAAAATTGGGAAGGTGCAGACATCTGCAGACCAGTGAGGTTCTGACTGGTGGTTGGAAGTATTTTGTAACGACAGGTTGGTGTTCCACAAATGGCAAAGTGGCTTGGAAAATCAATGCAACTTATTCTTACCCCACCTCCAAAATAGGTTTTACTGATTTATTTTGAGAGATGGGTAAGAAGATTGCATATGATTTCAGTGAGGCCGCTAGAGTGTGCTTCCTGACCAATTGCTTGAGTATCACATCTCACCATACTTAGCACTAAAAATAACATTTCAGTGAGCATGGGAGCTCCAATGGGGAGTGTTGTTCTGTTAATACTTTGTTACCAGCATTTCTGCATTCCTATACAAGTTAGATTTGCCCTTCAGTAACCATCAATCAGTCATAGTAGCAAAAACTTACAAACTTACAAGGTGCCTTTCAAATCAATCAAGAGCAGAAAGCTGGATCACCCTGGGAAGGGTATGCATCATAAGGTGAGGTGTGGCCAGGAACACCTGGGGCCTGAGAACTCAGAAGCTGATCAGTGAAACACCTTGTTGATAAGATAGGAACCCAGAATGGGGAACTGGGGCTGATCTCAGTAACAATACTGAGTCACCAAGCATATGAGAAGCACCTGGAGGACAGCTCACAACTCATATAATAAATGCCAGTTCCACCCTTGCCCTTTTCCTTTTTCCTACTTCCTCCTACAATTGATGCTGGCTGATTATTTTATCAATAAAAAGGCCAGGATCTTGCTCTTGAGCTGCATCCTGCATGAGGTAGCCTGCTCCACGGCTCCCGTCTCTTTATCAGTTTGGTGTTGCAAGACGCAAAAGGGGAGCACTGAGTTTTACTTTGTAGAATCACAAAATATTCCATCTGGAAAGAACCTACACAATGATTTTCTCCAGCATCTCAAAAACATGAAGAAATCTAGACATCCAGAGCAGTCCTAATTGCAGCAATAAAAATCCCACATGCTGGGAAAACCCTCTGTTCTGAGACAATTGATCATTCTAAAATCAGGCCTGGATTTGAGGTTTTCTCATTACTGTCTTGGTGATATTTGGCCCTTTACTGACAGTCTAATTGCTCTACCATTAAAGAAAACTTATAAATACATTTTAAGTTCTAATTATTCATTTTTTAATTGTGGAATGAAATACAAATGTTGGCTTTGTTTTCCCAGTAAATTCTTTAGAGGATTATTCCCATATAAGACATATCCTAAATATTATTTCATCTCTTCCTCTCTCCTATCCTCCCTTTTTTTTCATTCCTGGAAAGATGTAAATTTCTGTTGTTATGCATGACTTAGGCTGATAAATCAAATCAGTAGACATTTCAAATAAACAAAATGAATTTGCGAGGTTATAAATGTGTGCAAGTGTCACCGTGGAGACCAGAGAATGCATTGTCACCATGGAGACTTGCATAAACATTCTGCTTGTAATGATTTCCATGTGAAATCAGATCTAGAGGAGAGTTAGGAAGGATGATATATAAATGTGGCTGGCAGCCAGTGCGGATGGAGTGAGTTGTATGAGACGTCTGGAAGATGCTAACATGAGCTGACAGTCTGAAATGTTTTTGCACACACAATTGCTTTCACTAGTGAACAAGAAAAAAAATCCTTTAGAAGGTTTTTCAGGGCAGAGCACAAAAAAACTCACTTCAGAGTGTGAGAAGGGTGTGCTTTGTCAGCCACAAAAATGCTACAGGATTGGAGGTGCTACCTAGGCGCTCCTTACCCCTGTGTTCACACTGCTGATGCTGCTATATAGCAAGCTCCATAGGGCTAAATGAAGTAATGATGACAGCTCATTTTATTAAGTCATATTACAGAGATTGTGCTAAGCCCTTGATGGATATTATCTCATTGAATCTGAATGATATTTATAAGGAATTACAAATATTCTCACCATTTCACCAGGTAAGAAACAAGGCATAGAGAAGTTAAGTATCTTGCCCAAGGTCATGTTAAGGGGAAGGATGTCCTAAAAGAACTCTGCAGAGTTTTGTGGACTCCACCCCCTACTCTAGCTTTCTGGACTCCAAACCCTACTCCAGTGATTGGAAACTACAACTCCCAGCAGTACCAAGGAGAGAACTGCGAAGACCCAAGGGCGGAGCTAAGCAGGTATTCTGGGACCTTGGGGGATAAAGAGGAAGCGATTTTCAACTGCTCTGGGGGAAGAAGCAACGGCTATCTGGACAGTGTACTGGAGGCTATCAGTTTGTTACTAGAGCTCCAAGTCAGCCTAGCTGGTAAGATATTCTAGTTACCTTGTATCTCTCTCTCTCCCTGGGTTGTTCCTTTTTCCTTTCTCCTTTTTGTAAATAAACCTGTTATCCTTTTGTGTGTGCCTGCAATGCAACTACATTTGAAGTGTGCGGCAGGCAGCCCAGACAGGCAGCCCAGATCACACTGGGTTACCCTGTAACAGTCACACATATAGAAAATGGTGAAGCCTGAATTCAAGTCAGACAGGCTAGTGGCATTGTCTTTGACATGTTTCACATCTAAATAGGAAAACAGAGTAATGAATAACACTAGGGAATCTCTGTGTTTCTAGTACTATACATATTTTAGCTAGTACTTAATTATAGGTTAATATTCAACATGAACTTTATTTCCTTACAAAGAATACAATTCACATAAGGTAGCAAAAGAAGATAAAATACATTTTAAAGGGTATTGATTTTGTCATGGAGTATTTGGAAGTCTCAGAGTTATGCTTGAAAGCTACCCAATGCAAACTATACTCTTTTCCTATTTCAGTTGTACACTGAGCTGTGAATGGGCATTTAAATCTAATTTATCCCAAAATGTACATTTAAGGTTTCAGGTGGCTAGAATCAAGGGATGGATTCTGTTGGAAAAACACTGGCTTCTTCCTATAAGTTCAAGTTGCTCACACAACATCTGTGTATAGCATCCTATGCCTAGTTATTCTAATTATTACAAAGCTTTAGATAAGGGGTTCCTAGTGATTCCAGGAAGCTTCATGTTAAACCAATCAATTGTCCCTGAGAAGTGATATTGAACCTTGCCTGAGAGTGAGGATCAACAGAATTTATTGTAGTCTTAAAGGATGGCTTTGAGTTTCGATAACATTGGATAAAGCCCTTTTTCAAATCTTCTGAAAATTTTCTTTACAAATTATATATTTTTTAAAGATTTATTTATTTGTGCATATAGAACTGGGGTACAGGCCAGAGGCTCAGGGGTGGCAAGTGGCTTCACCAGAGACAGAGTGGGGAGCAGAACAGGCAGATCGACGAAGTACACTGCTGAGGGGAGCAGCGGGCAGGTCAGGAGAGGTCTGCCGCGCCATGTGGATCTCCTCCGGGGCAGGCGGGAATCGAACTCATGCGGAAGTGGCTTTAGCTTCTTAGTGCTGTGCTTTAACCCGCTGCGCCACCAGGGAGGGCCACAAATTATATTTTTAAAGATTTATTTTTATTTGTTTTTGTATACAAGAACTGTAGTGGAAGCCAGAGGTGTGTGTGTGGTAGGGGGGTAATATTGGGGGGGGTGTGGGGGGAGTAACAGGATTCATCAGAGACAGAATAGGGAGCAAGATAGGCAGATCTACTGAAATACACTGCTGAGAGGAGCAGCAGAAGAGACAAGAGAAATCTGCTGTGACACATGGGATTGAGCCCAGCCCACAGCTGTAATAGTCTGAGAATTAATACTTAGGTCAACTATTTTCCTCTGATAACTAATCAGCACATAGCAAAGTATATGGGATCTCACTTTTCTGAGAAGTGAAGGACAGTGAAAGCCTGACTGAATTTAGACTTAGACAGAACTTAGTTGTTTTGAATATAAATTAGAAAATGTGAGGATAGTACCTGGCACTAAGAAGACATGCCTAACTCTCCCACTACCATATCAAGCAGTGGGACCTCTGAATTTGAACAGAATCTTGGGCTAGTCTTATATAAGTTGGACTGGCAGCAGCTAATTTGTCTTTAACCCCTTGGATACTGTCAGTGATTACAGAGACTCTGTTTCCCTTTTCTCATTGTTTCAAAGTTTACAACCAAATTTGTGACCCAACTCTATCTAGAATACCACAAATTTTATGATATTTTAATATATGACACACCTATTTTGTCTTAATTTAATGCTAATTTTCTCTATTTAAAACTATTTTTTATCTTATTTTATGGCATCATATACATTTTCCCATGCTTCAATCCATTTTTTGGAAAAAAGTGGTAAAGCCTTGGCTACTCAACTCCCAAGCCACTCTCTCTGTTATTTCTCCAGAAGCCATTCCTAGTCCCTGGATTTGCAGCTCTTGTGCTGAAGGCTCCCTCAAGACCATTCTTGTTTATGCCAGAGTTACTTCTGTGGTTTACTTCATCAATCCAATCTGTCTGATGTCATTTTCAGAGATTTTTTATAATTTCTAGTTCCTATGGATATTGCATCCAAGTTCCTGGCATTGATTTGGGTTAATTTTACTTTCTATTCTATTCTGTTGTTGCTAGAAGGGTGAATGGAGTCTGTGCTCTGGCTGGTTGCGGTCCCACAGTCAGTCACATCTGTGACCCCAATAATCCTCTGAGCATGTGCTTCCAAATGTGCTGCAGGAGTTTCTGCTCCTACCTATCTTTAACCAAGGCATATTTGCTATTCATGACCAACTCAGAGTTCACAGATTCACACTCATTGCCTCTTTCCTCACAGGACTTCTCAGACTTTAATCCCATAGTAACTTAGATGATCACATTATATCTCGATGATCTATTTATATATTCTTTCTCCCTACCCACATATTCCAGGGCTTTGAGTTCTTCGAGGTCAAGAAATATATTTTACTGATACTTATATTCTCTCTAAACGCTTACAATATTTATCTCAGCTCCTAGGAAAGTTTGATTTAATAGTAAATAAATGGGTCCTTCCCAATGGAGCAAGGGGTTAAGTCTCAGCACAGTGAAGCTATCCACAGTCACTGCAGCAGAGTTCAATCCGTGGGAAGGGAGCTGACGACACTGTAAAGCAGACCTCTCCTGTCTCTCCTGCCATTCCCCTCAGCAGTGCATTTCAGTCAGTCTACCTGTTTTGCTCCTCACTGTGTCTCTAGTGAATCCTCTCACCTCCTGCACTTCAAGCCTGCACCCCAGTTCTTGTATTCATAAATAAGTAAATCTTGGGGAAAAAAAAGATTAAATCCATAATGAATTTATTTACATAATAGATTTATGTAAATCCTCTTTGTACTAGGCAGGATGGCTAGAAAATGGTCAAGCCTGTGTTAGTACAGAAAGTAGAACTCGGTGTGTTATTCCCAAATCAAATCAGAAAACTTTATCTTCAAGCGCTTTATTGGCTGGCCACCCCCTCTGCATTTTTCTTAGTTTTACTTTTTTAAGATGTAAAATGTGAAAGATCATTTATTGTTTTAATATTTTTCTCATTTCAGTTAGGATAGAATGTCAGTATCATTACCCATCTATCACCACCTGCACATCCCCTACCTAAGACAACATTTTCTTGAAGGCAAATCTCTTACTCCACTTAGAATGCTTTTAGGTGGTTGTTGGAAAGAACCATCTTAGCCTGTCTCAAGCCCGTTTATTGGCATGCTGGATGTTGTACAGTGAAAAGCAGCAATTGTTGGCTGTAGAGAAAACTTTGGAGAATGTAACCAATGTTTCTCCCAAGCTACATGAGCTTCAGTATGAAGGGCACATTCATGCCAATAAACCAGTTTTCACTGCTCTGACCCCTACTTAATTTTATAGACATTAGTTAATTGCAAAATCTTCCCTCTTCAGATATTTTTGAAAGACCCTAAGAATATTGGAACTGTTTCAAATAAGTCCTCCCAGCACACATGTGGCAGACACCTTGTTTCTCTGCAGCATATCACTCTGCTGCAGGTAACTGGATGAAATCCCAATAGATGCCTGGCATTTTCTGTCCACATTATTGGTCAAGGGCAGCTATACCCCCTCTCATCGCTTTTGGAGACTCCAGCCTGAGATACTGCCTTCCTTTGCCTTGGAAACTACCCCCCCCTTTGACAATTGTCAAAACCATGAGCTCTGCACAATGCTGGCACACTGCAGCTGCTTCTACTACGACCACCTGGCAGCCTCCTACATAACTGCCCTTGTCCGTGAACTCAGTAGTTTCATGACCAGAACATGCCTCAACTTTACAGTAGGATTACCTGGGTTTGTTTTGATTTAATTTGTCTTTTCCTATTTTGTGTTTCTCTATACTGCAACTATTAGTGAAATAATGCATTATTTCTCCTGATTCTTCTGACTTATTTTGCTGTGTATAATCCCATCTAGCTCCATTCATATTATCTACAAATGGTAATGATTCATTGCTTTAATAATTGACTAGTATTACATTGTTTGATATCACATCATATTAAAGCACTCATCTCTCTTTGGGCACTTGAGTGGATTCCATAACATGGCTATAGTGCTACAATGAATGTAGGAGTGCATGTGTCCCTATAAATTAGGGTTTTTGCATTCTTTGGGTAGCTACTTAGGAATTGCTGGATCACAGGATAGATTGTTTTTCATAGCCTGGTTTCACTGAATCAGTCTACATACCCACCAGGAGTGTGCAAGTGTTCTTTTTCTTCATAACCTTGCCAACACTTATTGTTTCTGGTTTCTTTTACTATGGATCTTTCTCACAGGTATGAGACAAGATCTCATTGCGATTTTGATTTGAATTTACTTGATGAAAAATGATAATGAACATGGTTTCATGTGCCTGTTCTTTCATCTGTGTGATTCTTTGGAGAAATATCTATTTAGACGTTCTGTCCACTTTTTGATTGGGTTTTTGTTTACCGTTTGTTGACATATGAGTTCTTTGTAGATCTTGTCAGATGTAAGATGTGCAAATATATTCTCTCATTCAGTAGAGTATCATTTTGCTTTAACGATAGTTTCTTTCACCGTGTAGAAACATTTTTTGATGTAGTCTCATTTGCTTGTTTTTATTTTTGCTTCCTTTGCTCTTGTAGTCAAGTCCCCAAAGACATTCCAGCAGCCAGTGTTACAGAATATTTTCCCTATGTTTTCTCCAAGCAATTCTTCTGTGGGTCCTATGGTTTCAAATCTTACATCCAAGTCTTTAATCCATTTTGAGTTAAACTTTGTGTGTTTGGTATGTAATCATGGCCTAGTTTCACTATTTTGCATGTGACTATTCAGCTGTATTTGTGATATGCTCTCCTGTCTCTCCATTTTTAGTTTTTATATGTTTTAATAGGGGTAAATTTACCTTTGTAAAGGCAGTGCTGCCTTTGCATTTGCTCAGTTGGCCAGAGATCTGGTACCAGCAAGGGATTAACAGGTAGAAAGGAACTGGGGCAGTACAGCACCAAAATTTTGCCACTTAAGTTTCAGGGATTCGAGCTTCCTACTATGTTGTGGGTACCAGACTTGGGGGGCTGTGTGATCTCCTCTCAATTCCTTCATCTAAGTGCAAACTAGAGTTTCATGCTAGTCTTAAAGCATATGTTATATGTGATCTCTAGATGTAACATTGGATATGATTGTAGTTCTCCTTTCCAGCACAGAGACGTAATCTAGGGTTATTTTTTCCTATTAATAAAGTCCAAATACTTAAGCTCTAGTCAGTAAAAAGTTTTTAGTTGTTGTCCCAGTTTTGGGTGGGAAAACAATTGATATTTCAAATATTATAATCTCAGGCTACAAGTTGCCTTTTCTTTGAGAAGATACAGGAGTACAGTCTGACTCTCCTTACCAGGTGGACCTGGTTGTTTTCTAATGGGACTTGAGTCTCTGGTCAGTAATCGTCACTCTGGATACCTGTTTCTTTGGTCTTGCAACAATGCACCCTCTTGTCTGGATTCCAACTCTTCATACACTGGTGTCCAGCACAGTGCTGGGCCTTCAAACTCCCTAATGTGTGTATGTGCCCCTGAGTGGAAGTGGAATGCTCTGTATGGCATCTGCCCCTCCCTGTCATACCCCTTTATCACTATAAGCACAGTAAAGTTTTTCCCACACCTTTCTGCCAGACTATTGCTCCTGGTGTTAATATAGTCATCCATTTATCTTTCCAGAGCTCTTCATTTTGTTCTGCTACAATTTAATTGTGAATATATGGAGGAGGCAAACCAGTATCTCTACTCTGTCACCATCTTACCAGACCCTCCAACATGAGTTTTAAGCCCACTTATTATTGGCTAATATTTATTCCTGCTATGAAGGGTAGAGCATAAATAGATCTCATCTTCTGTGTATTAATTTTGCAATATTCTTGGGTAGCTTTGCCGTCTCTAAGATCCAAAGATAGAAGTACAGTTGTTTTCACTTATCTACAGTCTTAGTTACCTTCAGTCAATCACAGTCTGAAAACATTACAATTTATAAGAAGCTATTGATAGCTATTGATAGAAGCTGTGATAACTGCTTTCACAGGATATTGTTATAATAGTTCTACTTTATTATTGTTATTGTCAATGTAATACAGTACATAAACTAAAATTTAAACTATCATATGCATGTTTGTTTGGAGGAAAAACACAGAATATGTTGGGTGCACTGCCAGATGTGACTTCAACCATCCACTGGAGATCTTGGAAGTATCCTCTAGGGGGCTACTATTAAGTGGGAATGATATTGATCCCTGAGTAGTTTATTCACCATAACTCCTCATTGTGTTTCCTTGGTTCATGATTTGTTCTGCTTTTCTGCATTTATTTAATCCTGTATAGTAATTTTTTAAGCTATAAATCCCTTAATGGCAGGAACTCAACATTCTAGAACATGGACCACAGGTGTGTTATAGTCTCACACAGACTTCCATTTTCTTAACTCTCAGTTAGATCACCATGGATGAGGAAATTCAGCAATCAGGATTTTTCTGTTTTAGCTTAATTACTAGGAAATTACATCCAGGGAGGAACTCTCCCCTGACATAGTTGTGGGTGGTAGGAGGTTATTTTTGTTGGCGTTCATCATGGTTTTTTCCCTGAGTCTGGTGCTTATTACAGATTTATGTGCTAGAACTGAATCTCCAAGGGAAACCCAAGGTGTTATAACCAGCAGTATTGATGATTTTAGGATATAATGTTCTTTTTTCTGAACTGCAAATGAAACCAGTGGGTTATGAGGAACCATTCTTCAGTTGAGTCATAAAGACAAGTTCCTGCCCTCTTGTAGTTAAAAATTCATGGAGCACTTACAAAAAGCTACTGAAAATCAGGTTTGTTTACATTCTTTCCCCATGCTTTCTTAAGTATTATGTATGTGACTTAATGCCTTCAGAGGTCTATATTTTTCTTATTGAGTTTAATCTGTTTCATATAAATCAAGAATAAGTTTTGGGCCTGGTTTCCACTTACATAAGTTGAAAATACGTAAGCACTAGTGCAAATCAAGCAACAAAACAAAATTGAAATGTCAGTTAGTTTTATTGTGCATTACCACAAAAGACAGCAAGCTTTGAAAATTGGTATGCCAACCTTGTCTCCCCAAGGTGAATAAACCCAACTGCTAATATGTGATTGGAGGCGCTTGTCAGCTACAGTTTTTTTCACTGTCTGTGATGACTCTCTCAACTAGAGGTAACTTTTGTTCTGGAGTAGAGGGGAGAGCAATTGTTCCTCAGGCAGTAACTGACCCATGTCTCATAAGTGGTTCACATGCTCAGCCAGCATTGGCTGGCTTATAACTGGGTTTCAATTACTGAGTTTTGCAGCTGTAGTATCTTCAAGATGCCACTGCTTTTGCTATTAGAAACTTCTAATAAGACAGCAAAATATATCCTTTTGTGTTACCCTCAGTGATGGAAAAAAAAGAAGGCCCTTGCTATTTTACAATGGTTTCACTTAACTTGCTGTCCTCAAAGTTAAAAATTCATGAACACTGGTCCCTTTCTGGTTACTTAACTCTTTGACCCTGATTTCAGCATGTCTAACCTGCAGGGATCCTTTGGAGTTTCTAACTTTGGACCTGCCCTATGTGTTCAAGAAGCAGTTCAGTACAGCTGTCCTCCATTTTGCAAAAGCAGGACATTCTTGGAATGTGATTACCATAAATTTGCATGAAATAATGTATTCCCAGGCCCAAAAAATAACCTTCCCAATCATACCAAATAGTAATGGTCTACTGTAGGGTAAGGAGGAGATCTGCATATCCTTGCGGTCTGTTTTCTGTGTAGCACTGAATTCTCCCTCCACAATAGCATCACAAATGGACAAAGGCAAATGTCAGGATCCTCCAGAAAACATAGTGTTCTCTTATAATAATTAGGTGAATGGCAATAATGATAATATTAATACCATCTCTTTACTGAAAACCCAGAGAAGAAAGGAAATTTCTTTCTCAGAAGCTTGAGCAATGATCTCAAGTCTCACTGCTGAATCACCAAATCCTTAGAACCAACAACCAAAGCCAGATAGCAAGACTGTGTCAATTAGTTTAGGCCTAACCCTAGAGCTTCACTTCTAAAACTGAAGGACTGCTGGGAGCCAAGGGCTTATACAAAGCTCCACCCCAAGGATAAAAGCTATGTGGGAGTTGTTAATACAAACCTACAGAAGAATGGGTTAGCTTCTGAGGCACAGGATATGAAGGGTAGGGAACAGAGTCACAAAGTCCACGCCAGCTCATAATATGCATTTGACATTCATTTTGTATTTCCATATTCAAAGAAACTATTTAATCTTCACCCAAAAAATCCATAGAGTTTTTGATTTTATATATATTTTCAGACTCAGAAACCAAAAGATAGAGATGATAGGATGTTAAAACTCTTACACATACACGAGAAGAGGCAGAACTGGTCTTCAAGTCCAGGCAATTTAACTTTAAAGCTCAAAGTTAATTCAGTCTCCACATGAAGACACATTTTTAAGCTTAACTGGAACTTACTGAAGAAGCTGGTGTCATTGTGGGCCCAGAGATGGGCTAAGCTATATAGTCAGAGCCAGTTAATTAGCACAACTTCCTTCCCACCTAGATTTTATCAATAGTCCCCTCTCCAGGCAACAACTGACATCCCCCTCACCCCACCCCTAGCTTCTTCACTCCCATTTCCTTTTGCACGTCCCTTGAGACCAAAGGAAGGCCTTACACAGTGTTTCCTGTGAACATCACCACAGCATAAGAGCAGCATGTAGGAAAATAGTAAAATGCTTTAAGTATCTGCAGGCAGAGAGAGACGAACAGATGCTCTGACCTAGCACTTGGTTTCCCCTGGATGTGCTAAAATGCTTTTTATTTCACACAGAAACAGCTCCTATTACCACACCAAATATGCATTTTACTTCAAAAACTGGGTAAGCAGCTCTCCTCTCAAGATTGCCTGCCTGTGTCTATGCAGGTTTCCCTTTTAACAAATCTTTCTTTTTCAAGGCAGCTCTCCTGCCAACCTGTGACAATGTAAGTGCCTTTCCTTTTCTTTCTGCTTTTCCTAATAATCTCATTTTTTAAAAAGTTGGATAAAATAATTATGTCAAAGAATTTTTCCATTAGAACTAAGAATTATAGCACATAATACACTATTTTCCTATGATAGCTAAAAACATTTGTAAGATTAGCCCGATTATTTCTAGTACCGGTAATAATAGAAGACGCTTGTGGTAATGACTGGACTTGGCAAAATATCACATCCATGGGCAGTAATAAGATCTTATTCTGTCTGTCAGTTGTCTAGGCTTAGTACTCTGTACAATTTTGTGTTTCTATTTCTCGTCAAGAATCTGTACCAGGACAATTGATATATATACCTGATGAATGTGGCTTCTGACAATGAGATTCTTTAGATCCATCTATTTCATGACATTTTATTTGGCAGGCTTAAAGGAACAAAATGTAGGTGCAGACTATGGTTAGCAGGAAATTCTTACCTCTTTATTGTTTTTATGTTCTCAGGTGATATCAGTTCATTTTTGAATTAAATGTTCATGGTCCTCACAACCATATACCAGAGACATTCTGTGGGGGTGGAGTGGGGAATGGGATCAAAAATGGGGGGTGGAAGGGAGGGAAATGCACAGGGGTGGTGGCACAGGGGTGATTTGGTGATGAGAAACCCGCAGGGATTACAATCGAGATGGAAAAAAAAATGTGCAAAATGATGTAAAACTAAACTTTGTAATAAAAAAAAAATGTTCATGGTCCTCATCAGATAAAGCATGCTAATTTCATAAAGTTGGTTCAAATAAGGACAGAAGAAGCTTGAAAGAAAATTTATTTGGAGTTACCATCCTATAACCCTATGTATGCTTAAGAGCCCTTTGGAAAATCACATGTGTCAAATAAAAGACCCTCATTTTTATCTGACAAAACTATATTCATAAATGTAACAGTCATATGATTTGGTTGACATTTTCATGTATTGATGAAGTTTAAAAATTAAAATAATCAGCAATATGAGTCACTATCATATTTTTGAAGACCTTTAAGGCAGTTATCAGATGATTGGAGATAAGGAAATTTTTTTTTTAATTTGAGTATTCATTTTATTTATTTTCCTACCATCATCTTTTTTTACTACTTGACACTTTATGCTCCTCCCACCCAGCTTCTTAACCTCAGAAGAAGCTTCATTTCATTTATTAGTGTCCACCAGTTTTTATAAAAATATTTTGCTTCATTGATTTATTTGCTCAATAAATATCCAGTATTTGTCTTTGTCATGCTCTCATTTGCTTTACTACACATAATCCCCTAGAACACCTTCCATTTTGCTGTTTCATCATTCCTCGTGGTGGAATAATATTGCAATATCTGGATATACCACATCTATATCCAGTCCTCATCTCATGAACACTTGGCTGTTTCTATGTCCTATCTATTGTAAATAATGTGCAATGAACACTGCAGGTCATATAACATTTTAACTATTTCAAATAAAAACATTTAATAATTTCATGTTCTTTGGAAAAGTGACTATTCAGGTCTTTTTATATCTTTCCTTACTGGGTTTTTTTTTTTTTTTTTTGTGGTTGAGTTGTATGCGTTCTTTACTTATTTTAGGAGATAATACCTTGTAGGACATAGAGACATGAATATATTCCCCCGTTAGTAAGTTGCCTGTTTGTTTTTGTAGTGCTTTCTTTAACCATACAAAAGTATTTTAGCATGATGTAGTCCAATTTATTTATTTATTTTTGCTTTTGTTCTTATTACATCTATGGAGTTTGTTTGTTTTTTTTTCCTCCTGAAACTAGCTAAGGGCATATCTTTTATTTAACAGTTATTTACTTAGCTTTTATTCTTCATAATATTTGAATACTAATTTTGCTGAGTTCTTTTGGCTGGCAATTTTTATTCTGTAGAACTGTTTGTATGTGTGTGTGTATAATTTCACTCTCTTCTAGATTCTGCAGAGTATCTGATGAGATGTTACATAGTTTTCCACTGCTGAATTTAATCTTTTCCCATTATCATCGACTTCTAATCACTTAAAAATGGTGTATCTTTGTTTAGGTTGTTTTGCATTTAGAAATCTGGGTGTTCTATCACATTCTTACATATCTCTGGCTTGTTCTCTCCTTGGATATGGAAAGGTCGCAGCTACATTTTTTTGAATAGGGCCCCTGTTCCCTCTTTTTCCCTCTTTACCTTCAGGGATACTCATTATCCTTATGTTTCCTCTCCTATTTCTTAGAGAATTTTAATTTCTCCTAATATTATTCCTCTCTCCTCTGCCACTTGAGTCATTTGTATATTTAATAACTACTTCACTTATTCTTTCCTCTGAAAGTTTAAGCCTACTTACTATAGTTTCCATGTTTCAGTCAGCATTTCTTTTGTTTCATTTTTTTGTAGCTTCATTCTCTTTATTGAAGAACTTCTGCACCTGAATATCTTTTCTGAGATCATGAATCTGCCTTTCTGTGTTAGATATGCTCAGATTTCTTTCATTCTGTTTCTGCATGATAGTTATTCTAAAATCTTTCTTAGATCCTTTGATTGTATATGATTTAGATTGTTCTCTGGATACTTATCCTTTCCTTTCTACTTTCCATCTTGTTTTTCCAGTCTCCTTATTTCTTAAATTTATCTGTTACCTGATTTAGTTTTTTAGTTTGGGTACCGTCAGTTCATTTGTTTATATTCTCTTTTTATCTTGGTGGTGAGTTGGGAAGCAAGGGGAAACAAGAATCCAAAAACCTCAGTCTCAGTTCTGGGTGACAGGAAGGGCCAGCTCAGGCAGAAAGCTCTATGCTACCTTCTCTCTCCTGGAATCATAGTAGGCACCAATCACTGAATGGAGACCATGTTCCAGGCTCCCACTTCCTCCCCACACTCCCCTAAGATACCCAGGAGGCTCTTGCTCTGATAATTTCTCAGTTCCCAATGGGAGGAATTATTGGACTCACCCTCAGCAATGCTGACAGACAGATTCTCCATGACTGAACAAAAGTTCCCTTTCCAGTGAGCATAAGGTTCTGTACCACATCCTTACTGGGAATATCTCTAGTGAGTGGTTAATGTCTGTTAGCCCAACCCCCAGTTTGTTTGACTGACTAAAATGGCCACCTTGTCAGAAAAATCTCTTCTCCTGTCCTTTTTCTGCTATACAGCAAACCCCAATCACTCACTTCAGAAAAAAACTAAATGCGGGTTAGTCCCACAAAGCAGAGGAATTTGCTATGAGCAATAGTTGATTTAGGGTTGTGCTTAGGGGAGAGATTTATCAAAATTTCCATATTCATCCATGTCATAACCATTTTCAAGAAAGATGTTTTGAATATTAAAAGGTGACTTCCAAAATAAAAAAATTCAGTAAAGGGATTACAAATTTAAGTGGAAAAATTACCCAGAAAGTAGTTCAAAAGTTCAAAAAGATAGATAATATCACTCCAAAATAAAATTAGAAATATAAAAAGAAAAGCAAATATATCCAGATGTTTCCAATAACTGTTAATGGAATTTCTAGAAAGACAAAATAAGTAAAATAAAATAAATTATCAAAGAAATGGTAGAAAGCTTATGAAACAACTAAGGTACATGACTACAGATTTAAAGAATCTATTGAGAGTGGAGTGAAAATAAAAAGGCCCATACCTAGGTACATCTTGTTAAAAATTTAGAAAGAATGAGAATATGAAACGATCTGGAATCCTTTCACAATGGGGGTGTGAAGGAAACAACTTCTTAAGAAATAAGAATTAACTATTTATCAGACTTTGCAAGAACAACATCAAATGATAGAAGATGTCAAGGAATGTGAAATTTTGAGGAAGAGATCTTCAAGCTGTTATTACATATATAGCTAAATCAAGTTGAAGATAGAAGACACTAAGCAAATGCAAAGGACTCAGAGAAAATTACCTAAAATATAGCTTGCTTTGTATTGTAGTAAAACAAGTGAGCAAGCAACAAAAAAATGATGGCATAGCATCCAAAAATTGTAGCTTTGACCTAAGACATGAAAGGAAGTCTCAGAAATATACGCCAGAGAGAAGGAGGTTAGCTGGTCCTCAGAGAAAGTCTCCACTACTAGCCTGTGTTAGTGGCTTCAAATTGGTTTCCACAAATATCTGGGGAAAATGGAACACCTTCAGGTAGTCTGTAACATCAGAGCTATTTTCATTATTATACAAAGATATAGTAAACTTTGTTGCAAGGCTTCAACATTTGCACTGATTATGCATAAGCAATTGTAGTTTAAATTTATTGACACTAATAAATCAGTGTGATGGTTTATATTATGCAGTCATTATTTGCAGACATTGAACTACTCTATCCCATATAATCTGGCAGAAAAGCAAGAAAAAACACTTTTTATTAAAATGTGTCATTTAAAATATAGTAAAATAATAAATTTTATTAATTTGACCCTATAAAAGGTATACCAGCCTTGCTTACATCAGATGTTTCTGAGGAATTCCTAAATCAAATTGAAGAATATCCACCAAAAATTCTATTGTAAGAAGTAGTGGAATCATAAAATGAAAGGCAAAATGGAATTATCAGAACTTTATATATCAATAGTCACCCTGATATAAATGGAATTAACTTACCAATCAAATATGTTGGAATAGAAAACAAAAACCAACTTTCTCTGTCTCCAGGAGACACATCTGAACTCCAAGTTAAAAATCTGCTCCAAGTAAATGGTTAGAAAACAATCCTGCAAGCAAATAGTAACCCCAGAAAAGGCAGGGACAGTCATACTTTCATATTTCCATCATAAAGGTAATGTGAAATAGGGATGGACATTCTTTAATTATTAAAGAAACATCAGGAAGACATAACACTCATCAAATATAAATACATAGGGGTCTGTGTGTGTATTTATCAAAAGAAGGAACTCCTAAGTGGAACTCCTAATGGAAGACTAAAATAAATCACTCATCCAAAGACATAGGTACTTCTATGTTCATTTCAACACTGTTTACAATAGCCACTTTACAGAAACAACCTAAATGCCCAGACATGAATGGATTAAGAAAATATCTTATATGTAGCCAGTGCAATATTACTCATTTAAAACTATGTCTTTTATAACAATGTTGATGGCACTGGATGGGATTATGCTAAAGGGAGTAAATTATAAGAGAAAGAAATTCTGGAAGATTTCATGTATATGTAAAATATAGAGCAACAAGACAAAGGGACAGACAAACCAAACCAAAAACATACCCTAGAATTCTGAATATAAAATTGAGGCTGTTAATGAGAAAGGTGAAAGTGGAGTGTAAAGTTGGATTCCTTGGTGGTGGGTTGGTTGTGGTAACATACATCAGAAGAGATGTGAAACTGTAACTCTGAATCACACAGTTTTGTACAGTGTTATCCTAAAAAAAAGTGCAAGATGCTCAGTTAAATATCAGATAAAAAAGCACATTTGAAGCATAAATTTCTCCTCACTATTGCATGTGGAAAATTGTCTGAAATTCAGATTTAACTGGATGTGATATATTTGTGAGAGGCTTTTATTGTCCAAAGTAAATATGTCATGGATTGTGTTCTAAAATTAAGGGTAATTACAGAATAAAGGAAATGAGTAAAAATACCATGATCTACCATATATTTCAGTCAGACATTGAACTGGATAGAAATTTATAATCCCATTCACTTTGATAAAACTTATCTTCTTCCAAGAGAACATGAAAGTCTAACTCTCACACAATATACATCCCTCCATGTTTGAATTGAGCATACAGTATATGTAAGATCTCAGGGAAATACAAATTTTTCTAAGACATGTAGCCTATATCCAAGGAAGAGAAATTTTCAATAGAAGAGTTAGACAAATCAAACTTGTATGTTGAGATGATCTTATTGGCTTCATAGTAGAGGGAACCCTGCTCTTGCTGAGATCTATCCTGTACACCTGTAACCCTGCTCTCATTGAGCTCTGTCCCATACACCTCTATCCTACATCAGGAATCATGACTCACTTTCCCAAAGCTCTTCTAAGAACTGTATTTTAACTGGTTACTTCACCAAAAGATATAAAACCAACCTGCATCTTTTCAGCAGACTTTTCTCTAGTTGCAGTAACGTGCAAGCCATTCTGCCCCCATTTGAGCTTTCCAAGTACTCTCTGTTCTCCTCCAATTGTTCTATGGTTTTTAAAAGCCACCTAATTTGTATTGCTGGAGTCACATATGGGTATGATGTGCTATTGCTGGCCTTGAGATAAGTTATTGAAAACACTTCAGTTATTATATTTCTGTGAGCAATACAGGAAGAGTAAAAAAAAAAATTTACCTTGTCAACTCTCATGGCAAATGACTCATCACTTCCTCTCCAAAGAGGTTACTTTCATCTCAGTTCTCTTTTCTACATGTTAACGATAGACCCTACCATCTTGGAAGCAGCTGGAAAAATGACACAGGTGCTCCAAATGTTAGATGGGTTTCTCTTCCTTTGTTTGAAAAATGCTATTTCCAGAGTAACTGTCAATGAGAACTTGAACCATATCTTTACTCCTGAGGCCAGTCTCACTCCTCCCATCAAAAGTGCACGTTTCATGTATATGTTTGCTAATGATTTTAGAGGCCATTGTAGTGCACATGATGCAAAAGCTTCATTATGTCCACCCTGATCATCTGAGTTCATCTCTACAATGCTGCCCCACACTTGCTTCCACACCCTTCCAGTTCCAGCTCTCATTTATCTCCTCATTTCTCAGTACCTCTAGCAAGTACACTCTCTCGTTCTGTCCTTGACCAGTCTAAAAACTCCTACAAATCATGGAACCTACACACAAGGGCAAAGCTGTTTAAAAACAGTTCTGTAACAGGGTAATAGCCTGTGGGCCGAGGACAGTGCCAAAGTGGAGGACAGGTGACTGCTATGTGTTCTTGCCCATGGGCACGGTGGGCTCAGGGAACAGCAACATGAGGCTTATTTACCAAGCAGGAGGAGCAGAGTGTGTCCAATTCCACAAGATGCCCCAACTCTCACCCCAGATGGTGTCCAGTGTCCAGAAATCCCAACAAAGGGTCACTCATTGAAGGTTGTGCTGTCCCAATGATGAGGGCCTGGAGCCAGTTCCGCTATGATTTCCTTCAAGTCTGCCAGGGAGTCGGTTCCTTTTAACCACAAAGATTATTGAGGTTCTGGGGATGAATTATTGAAGGGATATAATTAATGGTTAATTTGAAACAGAAAAGTAGGGCAGTGAATGGTAATTGATACATGGATGAACCTGTAAGGATATATGGTGTGGTTCATATATTGTGACTATTTCTAGAAAGAGAATTGATCTTTTCCTGTTTATCTGTTAGGAAAAAAACAATGGCTGAAGTATTTTTTGAAACCTACTTGCTTTGGAAATCATTTTAAAACATATTGGTTAATAGTACCTTACCTCAAAATCACTGAAAATAAAAGGACTAAAGTTTGTATCATCTCAAATTTCTGAGTTGGTAATATAATTGGAATTGGTTGGTGAACTAGGAGATGTTCAGCTAGTTAGAAAATATTCCTGGATTAATTGCAATCTTCAATTTTTGCAACATGGATCTTTTGAGATAAAAAGAACAAGAAAAGTAATATTAAAATAACACATCATTGCTCATGAGACTTCTTATATCTCCCTCAGCTATGTGGTCTTCTAGTCAGAAATGGAATAACTTTGAGGATTCTGTCTCTGTTTCACACCACTGAGTAGACGTAACAGTTTACTGCACTCTGGCAATAAACTTAAAAGTCCTCCCAGAAATGAAGATGAAAATCACTGTCAAGTGCCTCATAGAGGCTCTGTTTTTAATAGTTCTTGCTAACATGTCACCCTAAGAGGAAACTTTTCATATTTGGTCAATATGGTGACACCACATCATTCTGTATTTAATATGAACAAGACCAGAGAAATTTCTTTATAATGATTCTGCCAGATTGGTCTCATCAACTACTAGTATTTTCAGTTAAAATAAATGCAGACTCTGTTCCCTCTTATTTTATTATCTCATAAAATATGTATGAAGGCAATCATAGCAAATGTCAAAATATCACCCTTTCTAAAATTCAACAGCACTGACTAATGGTATTCAAATTGAATGGTTGAGAAAATCAGCAAAACTTAAATAAAAGCCTTTGGACAACAAAAGTCCAAAGTCTTTATATAGACTTTTTGAATGGACTATACAATTCTTATTTTATGACCATTGTTTGAAAGTAAAAAAAGTGAATGGTGACTGTTTATAAATTGTTATTAAATTCGTAAGTATTTATTGTTGTGTATATACACACAGATAGTAGATCAACATCTTTATCATTATGAAGTGATAGTCTTAATTAATAATCTTTGCTCTAAAATCTACCTTGATATTAATATAGCCATTGTAGCTTTCTCTCTCTTTTTTTTTTTTTTTTTTTTGTTAAGATTTATTTATTTGTACATACAGAACTGGGATACAGGCCAGAGGCTCAGGGGCGGTGAGAGGCTTCACCAGAGACAGAGTGGGGAGCAGAACAGGCAGATCGACGAAGGACACTGCTGAGGGGAGCAGGGGTTGGGTCAGGAGAGGTCTGCCGCGCCATGTGGTCACCTCCGGGGCAGGCGGGGATCGAACTCATGTGGAAATGGCTTAAGCTTCTCAGTGCAGTGCTTTAACCCGCTGCGCCACCAGGGAGGGCCCTACAGCCTTCTCTTAATTAGTATTAATATGTAATCTTACTTTCTATCCATGTACTTTGAACGTTTGAAAGTTTGCATCTTTATATTAAACATTTGGTCTTCCTTTTTTATATACAATCTGAATATCTTTGTCTTACATTGGTATTTACACCATTTACATACAATATGAATATTAATATCACTGAACTTATATTTTAGACTTAAAATAGCCTTTTTCCTGTCTTGACTCATCTGAACTGAGTTTATTTTTCCCTTTATGTCTGTGTTATGATAGATTAATTGAATATTTTAATGATTATTTTAGGAAAAATATTTTATTTTATCTTTTCTGGCTTTCTAGATATAATTGTATAGTTGTTTTTGGATCTAAAGAATACATCTTGATTTTATCACAGTGTATCTTCAAATATTTGTAACTTTAAAATATTATAATAGTTTATTTTCATTTCTCCCCTCCTGCTGCTATTTTTATAAAATGCATACACATACCATAAATTCTACAGTGCATTGTTTTTGTTTTAAACATGTTGTTTGGAGAAAGTTTTTGTAAGAAGAGCAAAATGAACCCACACAGTTACCATTTTGAGTGCTTTTCATTACTTTGTGTAGATTCAGTTTCCATCTGGAAATTTTCTACCTAAAAAAAATCTTCTTGCACATTTCTTGTGCATATCTATTGCTGATAGATTTTTTTCATGTCATTGAGGTAATTTGTTAATTTATAATATATTTGATTCTCTTGCTATAATATGTATTCGTTTCTGGATTCTCCTGACCTCCTAAATTATTTTCCATGTGTATTAATTAAGGTTTGCTCTTCATAATATAAAATTACACGGATGTTAACAAATGCATAATGTCATATATCTACTACTATAGAATAATGAAAAATAATTTCACTGACCCTCAAATCCTATGTTTACACTTATCCATCCCTCCTTCCTCTGTGAAACCTCTGGCAACCAATGTTTTTGGTTTTGTTCTTTTCTTTTTTTTTTGGATAGTTTGCCTCGTCATTGGAATTGTATAGTATATTGTTATTTCAGACTGATTTCTCTTACCAACACTGTTTACATTCTTTCATGTCTTTTCATGGCTTTATAGGTCATTTTTTAATATTTCTGAATCACTTTCCATTGTATATATACCATAGTTTATCCATTAATTTATTGAAGTACATTTGGTACCAGTTTTTGATATTTATGAATATATTTGCTATAAACAACCATGTGTGCATGTGCTTTAAACTCAACTGGGTAAATACCTAAAAATGTATTTGCTAGATAATATGTTAACTCAAGGTTGTATGTGGTTTTGTAGGAAGGCTGTAAGCTGTCTTTCAGTGTAAGAAGCATTTTTTATACCCACCAGCAATGAATGAGTTCTTGTTGTTCCATATCACCACTAGCATTTGATGCTGTCCATTTGGGTATCTGGGTCATTCTAATAGATGTTTAGTGGTATTGAGTGCCTTTTAATTTATAACTTCCTAATGACAAATGATGTTGAGCATTTATCATACTTTTACTTTCCAGCTCTATGTCACACAAATCAGAAACAGCAGCAGTGCTAGACAGGTCTTATAGAGGAAGTCCTTATTTTAGGCCGTGCATAGTCCTTACACATGCCACCATGCCATTTACATATAGGTTTAATGAGCAAACACTTAAGCAGTCAGAGAAACTGAGTGATATGCAGAGTATGCCAATTTCTTTACCTGATTATTAAAATCTTCCTCTGAAGTGGATGTATTTTCATGACATTTATTAGGGATGCACTTCACTGCGTATGCCCACTCACAATCTTAATACAGTTACTGCTTCCCCAGATTGCTTGCTCACCAATATCACAATCTTGTTCCCTCCAAGGTGCTGACAATCCAACAAGGAAATTAGCTACTGTCTGGCCTTCTCTTCTTATTGTGGATAATTAAATATATTGATTATAGTTCTGCCCACTATGACTAGCTTTCCTTTATTACTGTCCTACATGTTTAGCTCCGAGAGTAGTATTATAATTGTCCACTTTCTGGTAGTATCAACATAAAGCATAGATCCATCTATAAATCAAAATTTATTTCACTGTTCAGGTGGTTGGTCATTAAAAACATCTCCAGTGACCAAATTTATGAAATGAGGGAGAGGAGATGATTCAACAAGTGTGTTAAAAATTCCTGAGTCATTTGTTTAGTTTACTTGGATATTCCCCAATCTACTCCATATTCCATTTCCACACAGTACGTAGCCTGATGGTTAGGTGAGTCAGAAATACCCCAGGTGACAAAAAGTTTATGATAGAAAGTTCAGGCCACCTGATGTTCCACAGTCAGGGACTTGATCTTTTCAAGGTTTAGTAAAAAGTCACACTGTTCCTCAAAACAGGAATTATCTGATTAAAAAGTTCTCCAAAATCTTGTGGTCTTCCCTGTGATTCTCCTGCAAGTGCTCACTGGAAGATCCATAGGTACCACTAGTTGATTGTCATGCATCACATGCTTCATGTGGCAGACCAGACTGCCTTTCTTATTACTTATTCTAATTCCCTTTTAAAAACTGGAAGTTTTACATGTGATTTTAAATGGTTCAGAGGAATACACTCAAGTGTAGCATACACTACTTCCAAAATCCAAAAGGTCCATTGAGAATTGTGCTTTTAAGTAGCAAGGGATATGAGGTATATAAGCATGTCCTTCATCTCATGTAACTACCTCAGTGCTCCCAATACCACTGAGCTTTTAGAAATTTCACTGAAGTAGTTGGGTCCTGAAATTGTGGGGTTTACTTCCTAATCTCTAGTTCTCATTTGTCTTGTTAAGTCATATGAAACCCTTGCTATTTCCTGATTATCAGATCCAATTATTATAGTGTCATAAATGTAATGGATTGATAGATGTTGTGGAATGACAAAATAATCAACCTCTTCTATAAACTGTTAACAGCAAGGAACAGGAGATCAGGTGTAGCTCTAAGGCAAGTCCATAAAAGTGAACCATGCCACAGCAGATGAAACAAACTTTTCTAAGTCCTTGCAAATTACTATATAGATAAATGCACTTACAAGATCAAAACTGGAAGCCAACTGTCAGAGACTATATTGATTTGATCTGGTAATCATAATACATATGGGACAGAAAGTGCAACTGGAGCTACTAATTTCACAATGTCCATTGTCATCCCCAAATCCCCATCTGATTTCTGCACAGCAAAACAGTGAGTCAGACAGAGTTATGACAGGTCACCAGTCTTGCTTCTTTCAAGTCTTTTTTGGTGTTGATGGTAAGTTTCCCTGGGGATGCCATATTGTTTTTTACTCACTATCTTGGTAGAAAATGGAAATTTCAGGGTCTGAGATCTATAGTAGAGTTTCTACCAGTTTCCCAGTATGCCTGTTGCAGTTATATATTCAAGGACTGAGGAAATAAACATAAGGTATTAGTTTATTGTTAATGATATTGTAGTTAAGACTCTATTACCTACCCTACTTATGAGTCACAGAGTATTTTGGTCCCCCAAGAATTATTTAATTCAGAGTAAATGCCTAGAAATACCCCAAAAGTTGGGTATTCATTTTATCCAGTGTACAATCATCCTAGATTTTGGGGGGCGGGGGCAGCTTGGAGAAAGATTTAGATGTGTATTTCCAGTCTTCAAAAACATGAGACCCAGAAACCCTTTCAATCAAACTTCCAGAAGTATATGAACTAATTTTAGTCTGGAAACTGAGTGAGAGTCTTTGATTCTCCAGTCAGGTTTTTAACAATCATACACTATGTGTGTGTGTGTGTGTGTGTATAGACACATATATACACATATATATAAACAAAGGGAGTATGATAGAAAACTTAGAAGATATTAACACAAAATTTCTAGACTATAAAAAAGCTATAGTGAAATACTGTGAAGTCAAAAACAGACAACAGACAAAAGTATTGCCACATATATCAAAGACAAATCACTAAGAAAGAGATGAATAATCTATTAAGTTATTCACAATGTTTCACAAAAAAAAGAATACATCTTTATGAAAAAAACTCAATTTCATGCATAACAAGGGAAATATAATTTAAAAGTACAATGAAATATAAGATTTTAACTCTCAAACTAAACAAAAATTTGTGTAAAAAATGTGCTAGTAAGGGCATGAAAAACAAGGACTTTGACATATATTGATGTGTAAAAAATATGACATTGTCCCTGGTGGCACAAATTAAAGCAGCACTGCAAAGCTAGCTCCAGCCTTTCAGCTCAAGTTTGACCCTCAGCCAGGAGGTGACCAACATGATGCAGAAGACCTCTCCTGTCTCTCCTGCTGCTCCCCGCAGCAGTGTATTTCAGTCAATCTGCCTGTTCTGCTCCCCATTCTGTCTCCGGTGAATCCTCCCTCTACTCCTGCACTTCTGGCCTGTACCCCAGTGCATACATAAATAAAAAAATGAACAACAACAACAAAAAGACACACCTTAATCATAGGGAATATTGCAAAAATTATTAAAATTACACAAATACATTCTTTCAGAATTTTCACTTCTATAAATTTTACTATAGATACACGTACATACTTCACTGTTGTTAGTGAGAGCAAAAGATTGAAAACTACATTCCATATCTGCTATGGTCTATCTGCCCCTCCCCCTCAGCTTTCTCACCACTAGAAAGTCATGTTGAAATTCTAACCTCCAAAGATGTGGTTTCAACAGGTGGGGCCTTTGGAAAGAGCTTACATCATGAGACTGGAGCCCTCATGAATGAATTAGGGTTCTTATAAAAGAGCCCATCCCCTTCTGTCTTGTGGGGACACAAACAGGAGGTGTTAGCCAAAAACCAGGGAGAGTGTCTTCACCCAACCATTCTGCTACCCTGACGTGGGAGTCCCAGCCACCAGACCTGTGAGAAAAAATTAATGCTACTTACAAGCTCACCATCTGTGGTATTCTGTTATAGCAGCCCAAAGGAACTAAGGCAATGGTCTACAAAGTGAAATTAGGCAATATTTTACTACATACTACATCTTCATCTAGTACAATGCTATGTACCTTTTTTTTTTAATAAAATGAGGCAACAAATTTGCAAAGTGGAATTATATCCAGAAGTATTTTTAAATGGAAGAAAATCAGAAGTTTGCATGGTGTTTTACTACTCCCTTAAATGTCTACATACACCAACAAGTGTGAAATAGCTGGAAAGTGACCCAAGCAATGATCATAGAGGATATCTCCAAGGAGATGAGCTATTGCTATTGGGTGTAGGAGTGTATATATGTATTACTATGTGACAGTTAACTACTTATGAATATATAACAATATGTCTTTTTGATAAAAATATAATTGCAGTCATACTGATGATGCTCACTTCTGCAAATACTAGATTCCATTAACTGAACTTGAAGGAACACAGGCTGGCACAGAGTTTCCTCTCTTTACCATGAGTGCCCTCCCTGACCAAGGGCCTGAGCAAGTGATGCCAGCAAAGCCTCTGGAGATAGCAGACAGGGGTCTGGACCTTATCTATGAATACAGTGATGCATGTCTCTTGTATTTCACTGACCACATTGAAAACACTCTGCTGTTAGCAAGCAGTGGATGGCATTCATGTTCTGCATGAATTTCTAAGCTATTTAGTGAGGCAGGCTCAGAGGAGAGGACTTCCCAGTTGATTATAAGTATCTTTTGGTTCCGTCAAGAGGCTCTGTTTCATGATAAATTTCATAAAGTACACTGTCTTCTACATAATGGCTTCATTAGACTGTGGCCTCTACTTATGATTGATAATGATTGATGGTTGATAATGATTGATGTGCAAGAGAAATATGATTGTATTAATCACACAGGGTCTTGAAATATCTCAGTTTTATAGGAAATGAAAACGGCAGGATACTTTAATACCCTACCAACTACAGTATTAACGCTTTTATTCAGTACTTTCTTTGTTTTCCTTGAAAATATAATAGAAACCTCCCACCACAGTCCAGGCCCAGGGGAAAGGTTCACTGACAACAAGACCTTGTAATCAACTTTTTCAGTCTGCATAGATCCCAGAGACTGTTTTCTGATGCTTACTTTGTTTTCCAGAGCTTCTTTCTCTTTCTTCAACAGAACTCCATCTTTGTGGCCAGAAAATATCTTGAGTCCAAGAGGATTAATTAACATTTAAAGAGCAAGCTGATTTTCAACCATGAAAACACTTGGCTATAACAAAAGTGCTCCAGGCTAACCACAGCTCTGAACCACACAGGCATTTAAGACTTTGTTAAGACTCCTGCTGAAACACCTCCTCCTCTGTGAAGTGTCTACCAAGTCACCCAGGAAGAGTTATTCTGCCCTTTCCCTGGACTTTCAAAACATGCCCACACCTCTATCAAAACATGTAGACATAGTACTATATATACCTCTCTTCCCTGCCGAGTGGACCCTCCCTCTAGCTATTATGAATATCTAGTGTACAAACCAACAACTAAATGTGCTGTTTCACACAAAGCTTGGCCCATTATCATTACTTTGCAATTAATAAATACATGAATGAGTGAATAAGAGAAATGGTACTTGCCTGTCTCAGAAGGAAACATTTAAATAGGTGGACCCCTGGGTGAGTTGGAGAAGAGCACTGGAAATAGACTAATTTTTTGGGAGTCAGCCAGTCAGCCTAGAGAGTGTACAGAGCAAGTACAGAGATCTGCAGTCTCCCCACGAGACAGACAGGGCAGAAGGGAATACCTGCCTCCTACAGGATAATTGGTCTCCAATCAAGCCTAGAAAACCTATATTCAGTCTCCCTTTTAGTGGAAGACCTCTCTGCCTGGCTAGAATTTCAACAGACATATCTCCAACTGGCTTTATTATCGTGACCTAAATATAAATAACATGGCAGGCGCCCATGAGGTGGGAGCGCAATTTATCCTAACTGAAAATAGAGGCGGAGAGCATCAGACCTAGTATCCTTGATACTAGAGTGGGGTTGCCATAGCGACGAGCTGAGTCACTAATGAAAAAAGAACAGTTGCACTGTGACTAGGCTGACATTCTGTGACATTCTCTTATTTTACTGTAGCCCTAATGATGTCTTTAGTAGGAATGACAAGGAGAAGAGGGTCTGACCTCTCTATTAAACCTGCAACTGCCATGACACAATCTGCCTTTAGCCTAATGAATGTGAATTTCCATGTGCAAATCCTGTCTTGGAGAAAAAGCACTTTAGGAATTTGGCTGAATCATATATTAAACTTGTTGATCCCATTGTGCCTTTAATGCAATTCCTTCTCTTTCAAATTAAGATGGCAATGAAGCAGATGAGCCCCAAAAGCAAAACAGGAAGGGAAAAAAATAGTGAAAAGACATGACAGGGTGATGCTAATCCGTCACTGATGACATGAAATTGGAGAAAACAACCAGAAGCAGTTTCTGCCCTTCATCAGGATGATCCACAGCAGTTAAAGCAAGAGTGAGGAGTCTTTGCAAAGACAAAGGGGACCTACTGGAAATATGGTCTGAGAATATCATGATCCACATACCAACTTACACCTCACTAGATTGAAAGCACTGAGCTAGACACTATGGGGACTTACAGGAAGGAAGATCCTCTGATCATTTATATCAGAAAGCTGAAGTAAGATCCAGAAATGGTTAGCAATTTAAAAATGCACACAGTCTAACCATGACCAGTACTACTGCCCAGAAGCAGATGCCAATACCAGCTCATTTATTTATTATTGCAGTTTTTAAAAATTAAATTATTAAGAGCT